>NC_081186.1:553668-896410 GCF_029867415.1 Vicia villosa
ATGGATTCAACATATCCGAGTCAGAACTGAACATGACATCAACATGGTTCAAGGATGTCCAGGAGAATACAAAATCTACAAAGTTGAAGACCTTGAAGGATCGGCAGTCAGGTTCCACAAAACTTTAAATGGACTTGCCTACTTTGGAACAGATTTCCACGCTTACAGTAGATGCGAAATCTGTCGAAGAAATTCACGAGGATGTTTGCGTGTTCGCAACGACATTCAAAAGCTGATGGATGACAATACCATTACTGTTCTTGCCAACAGAGAAGATGATGAAGTCTTTACCGTATCTCCTCAAATTAATCAAGATGAACCTATGCAAGTCAAGTATGATAGCAGGAAGACAGCAGTTGCACCACTAGTCATCTACTTACCAGGTCCTGTACCGTATGAGTCCAGCAAGGCTATACCATACAAGTACAATGCTACATTCATTGAAAATGGTAAGGAAATACCATTACCGTCTGTTGTCAACATTGCTGATGTTAGTCGAGTCACCAGAAGTGGACGAGTTTTCAACAGAACAACAGAAAATGTGGAGAAACCTTCGGAGGAAGTACCACATAGGCAAGACAATCATCCGACCAATGCTGTTCAAGCGAAAGAAAATGATGAGATCTTGAAGTTAATCCAGAGGAGTGAATACAACATTGTAGACCAATTACTACATACTCCGTCTAGAATTTCTGTTCTTTCCCTGCTATTGAGTTCTGAAGCTCATAGGGAAGCTCTACAGAAAGTTTTGGAGCAAGCTTTTGTAGAACCAAGTGTTACTATAAGCCAATTCAACAACATCGTTGCCAACATCTCTGCCGGAACTAACCTAAGTTTCTGTGACGAAGATCTTCCTGAAGAAGGAGTGGACCACAATCTTCCACTTCACATCTCAGTTGGCTGCATGGGTAATACACTCACAGGAGTCCTAATAGACAATGGATCCTCTCTCAACGTCATGCCTAAATCAACATTATCAAGATTATCTTTCGAAGATTACCCTCTAAGAAAAAGTCATGTCATCGTCAAAGCATTTGATGGATCAAGAAAGTCAGTTTTCGGAGAAGTAGATCTTCCCATAACTATCGGACCTCAGACGTTCAAAATCACTTTCCAGGTTATGGACATTCCAGCACAATACAGTTGTTTGCTAGGTCGCCCATGGATTCATGAGGCTGGGGCAATTACTTCAACACTTCATCAGAAACTGAAGTTCATAAGAAATGACAAATTGGTAACCGTATGTGGAGAACGAGCTCTGATCGTCAGCAACCTGTCATCATTCTCCGACATAGAACCAAAAGAAGTTGTTGGAACTAAATTCCAAGCACTTTCCTTAGACAAAGGAAAGGAGAAAGCAGCGTCTATCTCTTCATACAAAGATGCAATCCAAGTTATAAAGGATGGCACTACCAGTGGTTGGGGGCACATTAATATTCCTACCAACAACAAGAACAGAACAGGAATTGGATTCTTTCCAACATCATCGAAAGCTATCCCAGGGATTGAGGTAGTTCTCCCCATTCAAGAAACTTTCTGCAGTGGAGGTTTTCTTCAACCTGTTCAACAAGCAGTCAATACCATCGGTACGGAAAACACCGATGAAGAGGAATGGTTATCCTATCTTAACAAAGTAGGATACATCTCCCTACCAGAGTCTGATCCACCTTGCTGTTATCCGACTAAAGGATTTGAAAGTAAGACTCAACCAAGCAGTGATGAAGTTACTGACAGCTTCACCACCAGAAGTCATGGTTCATCAGAAGAAGTTCCTCCTATCCCCGAAGAGACTTGGGATACATTAGGAGAACCAAGCGGAAAATTCGACTACATGGTGAAATACTCCGCTCCTGAAAGTTCAAGAATCTCTCTTGAAGATATTGTTCCAACTGGATGGAACATTGATTATGAGTACCTCTCTCAGCCAAAAGAGATGTATAACCCTTGCTATTCATCATCAGCATCTGGTGAAATCATCATTGAGGATTATATCCCCAAGTCACCTTCCGAGGCTACGGATCTAGAGTTCACATATCTAGTCAATGCCATCTTGGGAGAAGAGCAAGACCAAAATACAGAAGAGGACGATCTCGAAAGTGTCTCCGACAACGAGTCTCTCCATTCAGAAGATTGGAAGTTTCCTCAAAAGAAAGTTCGACATACTCCGCTTGGAAAGGGGTATGCTCACACCGCTCAGTCTGCTGAAGTAGAAGAAGATCGTCTGAGTGTTGCAAAGACAGTGGTTGGTAAATCAAGACCTACCACAGGCCAGCTTAAGCCTAAGGTTCCAGATTACTTAGTGCACAATGGGGTTCGCCACTATTGAACAGCTGTTGAAGTTTCAACTGTTGTTCGCACTCCTAAGTAGGAACTTTCACCGTTATTTTGTCCTCTCACCATAGCCCAGGGTGAAGAGATGTTTCATAGGGCTTTGCATTTTACTATTTCTTAGGAAAATGTCCCTCTTTGCTTCTCCCAAAGCAATAGAGTTTTGTTTTATAGGGTCTTTGTTTCAAGAAGTGACTGTCAATAAATAAAAATGTCATTCTGTTCCTTCGTTTAGTTTTTCCCTTTTCTTTTTTCGGAAATTGGTAATCCTAAAAAACACCCTTAAAAAAAAACATCAAATATTCCATTAACTGCATACACCGAGTCTTCCCTCGTTGTCTAAATAAAACTTATCACACATATGCAGATTAATCATAAAATACCCCGTTGAAACGTGCGACCATATGACTTCTCCAAGCTTTGAGTTTCCTGTATTCGAGGCAGAGGAAGAAGAAGACGAAGAAATATCAAAGGAAATTTCACGGTTACTTCAACAAAAGGAAGAGGCCATTCAGCCATACAATGAGCCTCTAGAGATCATTAACCTTGGTTCCGATGGAAACAGAAAAGAGGTTAAGATTGGAGCTTCGCCCAGAACCGAGAAACAAGTTAGAGGATTTCTTGGACGTCTGAATTACATCTCGAGATTCATATATCTCATGACTGCAACTTGCGCTCCTATTTTCAAACTTCTACGGAAAAATCAAAGTTGCGTCTGGACAGACGATTGTCAGAAAGCGTTCGACAGCATTAAGGAATATCTGCTCGAACCGCCCATCCTGTCTCCTCCAGTGGAAGGAAGACCTTTGATAATGTACTTAACCGTCTTAGAAGATTCCATGGGTTGTGTCCTTGGACAGCAAGACGAGACAAAGAGAAAAGAGCATGCCATCTACTACCTGAGCAAGAAATTCACTGACTGTGAATCCCGCTACTCCATGCTCGAGAAGACGTGTTGTGCTTTGGCCTGGGCTGCCAAGCGTCTCCGCCAGTACATGATTCGACATACTACTTGTTTGATCTCTCATATGGATCCAATCAAGTACATCTTTGAGAAGCCTGCCTTAACTGGGAGAATTGCCCGTTGGCAGATGTTGTTATCAGAATATGACATTGAGTATCACGCACAGAAAGCCGTGAAAGGAAGCATTCTAGCTGAGCACCTGGCTCACCATCCACTCAATGGTCATGAATCAACCAGTTTCGACTTTCCGGACGAGGACGTCATGTACCTCAAGATGAAAGATTACGACGAGCCACTACCAGACGAAGGACCTGAGGTAGGATCCCAGTGGGGCTTAATCTTTGACGGAGCTGTCAATGCTTATGGACGAGGAATTGGGGCAATCATTGTTACACCTCAGGATACCCATATTCCATTTACTGCCAGATTAACTTTCAAATGCACAAACAATGAGGCCGAATATGAAGCCTGCATCATGGGTCTCGAAGAAGCCATGGATCTAAGAATCAAACACTTGGATGTATATGGAGATTCTGCTTTGGTTATCAATCAAATCAAAGGAGAATGGGAAACACGCCAACCAGGGCTAATTCCTTACAAAGACTACGCGAGAAGATTGTTACCATTCTTCGACAGGGTAGATTTTCATCACATTCCTCGTGAAGAAAACAATTTGGCTGATGCATTAGCCACACTCTCTTCCATGATTAGGATAAATCATTGGAATGACATTCCTCGGATCGATGTTATGCACCTGGATAGGCCCGCTCATGTATTCACAGTAGAAGCAATCATCGACGACAAACCGTGGTATCACGATATCAAGAACTTTCTTCAAAAGCAAGAGTACCCTCTTGGGGCGTCAAAGAAAGATAGAAAGACTTTGAGAAAGTTAGCTTGTAGATTCTTCTTGAATGAAGATGTTCTGTACAAGAGAAACTTCGACATGGTTCTGCTCAGATGCGTTGACAGAAAAGAAGCAGAAATACTCATGAGAGAAATACATGAAGGCTCCTTTGGTACTCACACCAATGGACATACCATGACAAGGAAAATACTGAGAGCAGGATATTATTGGCTGACAATGGAGTCAGATTGCTACCAGTATGCAAAGAGGTGTCACAAATTCCAGATCTACGCCGATAGAATTCATGTGCCACCATCTCTTCTCAACATACTCTCTTCCCCTTGGCCTTTCTCCATGTGGGGAATCGACATGATTGGAATGATCGAGCCAAAAGCGTCCAACGGACATCGCTTCATCTTGGTAGCCATAGACTATTTCACCAAATGGGTTGAAGCAGCTTCATATGCAAACGTTACAAGACAAGTTGTCGTCAGGTTTATCAAGAATCACATCATATGTCGCTACGGCATTCCTAGCAAGATAATCACTGACAATGGGTCAAATTTGAATAACAAAATGATGAAGGAGCTTTGTGAAGAATTCAAGATCGAACATCACAACTCATCTCCTTACAGACCAAAGATGAATGGAGCTGTAGAAGCAGCTAATAAAAACATCAAGAAAATCGTTCAGAAGATGGTCATCACTTACAAAGATTGGCATGAAATGCTCCCGTATGCTCTTCATGGTTACCGTACATCAGTACGTACTTCGACTGGAGCAACTCCTTTCTCCCTTGTATATGGCATGGAGGCAGTCCTACCAATAGAGGTTGAGATTCCATCAATGAGAGTCTTGATGGAAGCAAAATTAACAGAAGCCGAGTGGTGTCAAAGCAGATTTGATGAATTGAACTTAATTGAAGAAAAGCGCATGACAGCTTTATGCCACGGACAGCTATATCAACAAAGAATGAAGAAAGCTTTCGACAAAAAGGTTCGACCTCGCACAATCAAAGAAGGCGACCTTGTACTAAAAAAGATTCAATCTTTTCTCACAGATTCGAGAGGGAAATGGACTCCCAATTATGACGGCCCCTACGTGGTCAAGAGAGCTTTCTCAGGAGGAGCCTTAATACTCACGACTATGGATGGAGAAGAATTCACCCGTCCTGTGAACGTCGACGCAGTCAAGAAATACTTCGCCTAAATAAACAAAAGAACAGCTCGCTAAGTTGAAAACTCGCAAAGAGCGACTTAGGCAAAAAAGAGCGTCTCGGTGAATCGAAAACCCGAAAGGGCGATTCAGGCAAAAATTAGAGACATAAAAAAAATATATATCAATCCCGGTAGACTTAAAACCCGAAAGGGGTAGTTTACGCAAAAGTTAGGGATATATGGCAAGTAACTGTGTTCAGGACACACTTGATCATTCAAAATCCATAGCGGAGTATTCATCAGCAGTAGGTCATCTTTTACGAAGCACGAATACAGCGCAACTCGGAGTGGAAGGGAGAGATAACTGTCGTCACGTTTCATCGTAGCCCTTTTCCCGAAAATTACCAATTTCCAACTTTGTAAATACTCCATGGAATCAAGCATTTGGCTGGTTACCATTCCATATATAATAATTTGAGCCTTGTGCTTTTCCTTTGCAATCTAGTCTTATTCAGTTTCTTGAAATGCATTTTAAGTTTAAACAGTCATTTTCTTGAAACAAATGTTTTCATAAAATAAAAATGAATTTACTTGCAAAAATAAAGGTGAAATTTCTTTCTAAGGTTTACAAACAATAGGAAGAATGCAAACAGTTGCTCCGAGAACGGTTGAGACTCGGGGAACCAAGATTTCCCCATGAGGTCGCTTTGCGAACATCTCCCGATGACGGATCGTCACTTCAATTCATATTACTTACTTCGGACAGCGGACAACTGATAACCAGGTATTCCCAACAGAGTTCGAACTACAAGAAGAGGACATCTTCTGATCAACAAGAATTCAAGTCGTATCTTAGGATTTTCCATCCGCGACAATTCTATTCACATTCACTTTACATTTTATCATTGTCATAATATTCATGCATACATTACATCATAATTGCATAGTCGCATCAGGCTTTGATCATGTGAATGCCTAAGTCATTAAGGCATGAACTCAAGTTTCCCCTGCAAGTTCCGGAGAAACTTTTTCCTTCGAAACAACAGTTCATACGCAAGGATCTCCTCAAGCAAGTCAACAAATGGTAGTCTCCCTCAAAGAGATAGTTTGTTCACTTTTGGAATTCCTCAGCCGAGAATCTCCTGCAGAGCGACATTCGACAGTCTTCTTCAGATAAGATGGTCTGCTTCACATTGTGGAATTCCCTACAGGTTTGGTATTTCCCCAGCAGGGTCAAAAGGTGCCACTTCTTGTCAAAGAAAATTCAGAATCTCCCAGCAGATCGACAAATAATTCCCCAGCGGAGTCAGTGAATGGTAGTCTTCATCCAGGAAGATAGTTCACGATTCCCAGCGGAGTCAGCGAATGGTAGTCTTCATCCAGGAAGATAGTTCACGATTCCCAGCAGAGCCAGCAAATGGCAGTCTCTTTCAGCAGAAGACAGTTTGCTCACTTTCTATCACAACAGAGCCAGCAAATGGCAGTCTCTTTCAGCAGAAGACAGTTTGCTCACTTTCTATCACAACAGAGCCAGCAAATGGCAGTCTCTTTCAGCAGAAGACAGTTTGCTCACTTTCTATCATAACAAAGTCAGCAAATGGCAGTCTCTTTCAGCAGAAGACAGTTTGCTCACTTTCTTTCATGACAGGGTCGACAAATGGCAGTCTTTTCCCAAGAAAAGACAGTTTGTCTGTTAAATACTCAAGAGATCGACAAATGGCAGTTTCTTCGAACAGTTTGTCTGTTTCTGGGATGTTTAACTCCCCACAGAGTCGATGAATGGCAGTTTTCCTCTTAGGAAAACAGTTCGTTGATTCCCCAGGCATCAGTCGACGAATGGCAGTTTTCACCCCGAAAACAGTTCGTCCGCCTTCAAACAAAGTCATTAGCCCCTCAAAAGATCATGAGGCCATATGACATTCTTTCAAAAACGTCAAGTCAAAAGGGAAGATGATGAAGTTTCTTTACAGCCGTCAAATGGCATCTTATCTCCAAGCGCTGATAAGAAGTTTGACGAGGAAACAAACCTTTGAAGTTTCTCTACAGCCGTCAAATGGCATCTTACCTCCAAGCGCTGGTAAGAAGTTTGATGAGGAAACAGACCTTTGGAGATTTTCTCTTTATCTGAGATATTGTCCAAATGCAACTGAGACCAGTTTCGAGATTTGGACATCCGGAACGAGAGGAGGTTGTTTACCTTTTTCTAAGTATCAACACTTAGTTAAAGAAGATGGATTGCGCATCCTATACTGCCATCCATTCGCCAGAATCCACATCAAGTATTTCTGCAGGAGTTTGTCTCCTCATCCCCCGCCAAGTGCGACAACGGGATCAAGTCATGCAAAGATTTTTATCAATTACAACATCTCAGGAGCGCCCAAAATTCGGGCATTCCTCGATATTTAAGTCTCTTTTATGCCGAAAAGATCGAGATATCAATCTCTCTCCCTCCAGATAAAAGAAACTTAAATAGGGGCATCTGTCATACCCTAATTTTTGACCCCCCTGAGATGACATATCTTCAGGATTTTTCATCAGGTCAAGACAAGTTCCCAGAGCAGTTACTTCTCCATCTGGTATCTAATCGAGGATGCTCAAAGACAAGAAAGCTCAGGCAAAGGATCAATCAATACAAGGATTAGTCCCTAATACAATCATGGGGCTCAAGGACTTCATTTTTTTACTGTGAAGCAAACGCTCTTTTTTTTGAAGGAGCTACGCATTTAGATCGTAACGTGGCCTAAAAAGGCAACCTTGACTTTATGCAATGTTTATGATGCATGCGATGCATGATGCAGTGAGCTTCTCAAAATAAATGAGAGCGGTGTCTGTATATGCAATATGTATGAATGAGGTGTGTTAGTTGAATGATGCATGATTGTTAATTAAAGTATGTTAGTAACTCTGAAAAGAGAGATAACACCTTTGATTGTTGTTGATGATGTTTTGAAAGATATCAATGCCGAGGGACTAACGTGATAAGAAACCCAATTGAGAAACCCTTTTGTAGATCCTTGTTGTACAATTCTTTGTAAAACCCTGTTTGCCTGGAAAAGCTCCTAGAAAGGATGGAATACATCTTAAAGAATACTGCCTGGAAAGGCTCCTGAAAAGGATGGAATATGTCTTAAAGAAGAATGCCTGGAAAGGTTCCTGCACCAATAGGATTACTTGTCATAGTTCTGTCAAGCTTGCCTGCACCATTTGGATCATCTGCCCTTGTTCGGACAAATTTCACCTACACCATTTGGATCATTTGCCCTGGTTCGGACAAATTTCACCTACACCATTTGGATCATTTGCCCTGGTTCGGACAAGTTCATCTGCACCATTAGGATTATTTTCCCTAGTTCGGACAAATTTCACCTGCACCATTAGGATTATTTGCCCTAGTTCGGACAAATTTCACCTGCACCGTTTAGGATTACTTGTCATAGTTCTGACAAGCTCACCTGCACCATTAGGAGTCACTTGCCCTTGTTCGGACAAATTTCTCCTACACCATTAGGGATTACTTGTCATAGTTCTGACAAGCTCACCTGCACCATTAGGAATCACTTGCCCTTGTTCGGACAAATTTCTTCTACACCATTAGGAATTACTTGTCATAGTTCTGACAAGCTCACCTGCACCATTAGGATCACTTGCCCTTGTTCGGACAAGCTTACCTGCATCATTAGGGATTATTTGCTATAGTTCTAGCAAACTTACCTGTATCGAAGGAATTACCTGCCATGGTTCTGACAAGCGTATCTGCATAAGATGATCCATTTGCTATGGTTCTAGCAAACTTACCTGCATGAAAAAGATTCACTTGTTATAGCACTATGTCATACCCTAATTTTTGACCCCCCTGAGATGACATATCTTCAGGATTTTTCATCAGGTCAAGACAAGTTCCCAGAGCAGTTACTTCTCCATCTGGTATCTAATCGAGGATGCTCAAAGACAAGAAAGCTCAGGCAAAGGATCAATCAATACAAGGATTAGTCCCTAATACAATCATGGGGCTCAAGGACTTCATTTTTCTCATCTATGATTGATTAGACATCCAGTCATCTGAGTACAGGTTTACTCAGGTCACCAAACTAGGGTTTTGAGCCTATCAAGGACTGAAATCAGGGATCACATTTGGGAAGCCCTAAAAAGCCTCAGGGGATCATTCAAAGACATTAATCATCTTCAGATAACTCTTATGACAAGATCCACTGGACATCACACTTCAATTCAAAGTCTACAGTCATTATTTTCACATGGTCGACAAATTAGGGTTTTGACCTAATTCACCAAGATAGTGGACTTTTAATCAGGGCATGAATCCAAAACTCAAGACATGATTCAAGAATCTCTACTACCTCAATATAATCCATTTACATCATTCATTTGAGGAGAAGATCTTGTTTCTACACAAAAGCCCAAAAATTCACTTTGTCAGGGAAAAGTCAACTGTGAAGGATCATCATTGACTTTTAAGGTTTTTGGTCAAATAATGATTTTCAAAGATCAATATCATCAATATATAGATGTCAAAGTCATTTGACCAAAGAAATTCATCAAGGAACAAAAAGTCGGGAATTAGGGTTTTTGAAGGCATGGTGAGAACTCAAAATTTCACCTACACAACTCAAAAAACTTCCAACATGAAAGTTGTAGATATTGCAAAATAAAACAACATCTTACAAGGGAACTTTTTTCAAAAGATTAACCATTTATGAAGTTTTGGAAATTTTGAAGTTTAGGTCATAAACACTTAGAAATTTTTCTAAGTGTTTTAACCTAGTTTTCATCCAACTTTGGGCTCATTTTTCACAAATTTCCCAAATGATTCTGAAGAAGACATAAACTAATGATTTGAAGTAGATGTTTAGGGCTTTCCAAATTGTGTTCAACCTTCTCCAAATTCAATTTGAGCTAGGAGTTATGCTTGTTCAAAGTTAGCCTCATGAAGTAAAATTATAGGTCATGTGCAAATTGGAACTTTGCAATTTTGTGCATTTTGCTTCATGAATGGATGCTACACGACCCATAACATGTCTGAAACAATACCATGCATTCATTTTCACCATGGCATGAAGATTGAAGAAGATTCCCAAAAGCAAGAACATGTGATTATGTAATCATTACTTTTGAGAATTTATGATAAGCAATGATTCACCAATTGGAATCTTCTCCTAAGCCAATAGAAACTTGCTACATATCAGAAATGTTCCCTAAGATCCTGCAAGATCAATGGGTAGGGGAAGCTAGCCCGAAAATGCATCATTGCATTTTGGAGATTCTTTGAATTTCTTCATGGCTAAGAAACCAAACTCACTACACTAAGCAAGCTCACCACAGCCAATTGATCTGCATCCATTTGCCTATAAATAGAGGCCTCATTCTCATTCAGAAAACACACCAAAGCAACAGAATTCTTGCTTTCTCTTTTCTTTCTTCATACTTAGTTTTTTCAAAGGTCCTTTGGCAAGAAGACTCGGATTCTTCAAACCAAAGCTCTCTCTTTGAAAATAAGTATTCAAACACATTGAGGGAGGCATTTGGAGGTGATCCAAACCTCTGGAACACTGCTGGGCGTGGAGAATCATCATCTCCACCTCTCATTTGGAGCACTTGCAGTTGGAGGACCACAGAACAATTCAGGAGGTTTCAAGCCAAGCCAATCATCCAGGCACACTCCTCAGGTCATAGTGAAGCTAACCAGATGGCTGCAGCTCATCTGTAACTCCAAAATTCAACAACCTCCATGTTCACTTGAAGCTGAAATCGAGGGAGGTCCATAGAGCAATTCAGGAGGATTCAAGCTCCAATAAGCATCCAGTTAGCATCATTGAGTCTCAGGGAAGCTATTGAGATCATTCATTCAAGCCCAGGTGGTCTCTATCATCCTCACGACCTCCATTTTCAGAGGTAAGTTTCTGAACCTCACTTCTCTAATTTAAGTACTCTTTGTGAAATAGCTCGATTCTATCTTGTTCAGCATCATCAGAGGATTGAAAACCCTCTATCATCATCCATTTATCTTTCAGTATAGTCATTTAATTTGATTTTGAAATTTTAGGGTTCTTCACGATATCTGGTAAATTAGTTAGATGTAGTTAATATTAATTCATGTTAGTTACATATTTAGAATCGTGAGTGAATTTAGAGCAAGTTTCATGTTTACATCATTGCAAATGGTTGAGAGTTGAGAGAGTTCAAAAATTTGAATTGATGGAGCTTGAGGTTGAAGACGAAGATGGAGGGTGGCGCCATTTTTCAAATCTCTGAGCGAAGTTTGTTTTATTTTTAATGATAGGCGTTTCCTTAACGAATGAATAACTTGCCCTAGTGGCCACACATGCGCTCTTAGTCTCCTCATGCCCAAGGTCTGGGGTTCGAATCCCCCTCGCCTCAGACCTTTTGATTTTATTTTCTTTTTTCCACTCTATGCACTAGACAACACACATATTGCAATGAAATGCCCTCTATAACACCATGCGCGCGTTGGCTGGTTGGTGTGTGTTTTGATTGTTGGCTTCAAGGGCGTGGGTTCAAACCATGGTGAGGCCAAAATATTTTTTATCACTTTTTCTTTTCATTTTCTTCACAACTTCACATAATTAATTCACTTATCAAATTAAATCATTTTCACTTCATTTTTCACACACTTTTTATTTAACATATCTATTTTGTGAATAATCAAAAAAATCATAAAAATATTATTTATTTCATGTATTTTTATTAGGTTTAAAATAGTATATTTTAGGTGTTTTCTTAAATACTTTAATACATATTTTCACTTTGTTTTAACCTAAATCATTTTGTAAATAAAGTTTATGATAAAACCCTAATTGTTTAGGTCTTAATTAAGTAAAAATCTTTATTTTTACTTTAATTAAGTTGACTTTTGTCAATTCTCAAAACTGTTTTCAATCTCCGAATAAATCAAATGATTAGGGTTTTCAAACAACAAAACCTTGTATCATTCAAAATCATTTTCAATTGCTTTTACACCAGTACTGTAAAGTACTGGGCCTCTAATAGAGTGTAAGTCCCAAAAACCTTCTCTTCTTAGCTTGTTTTCAAAACTGTATTTTCAAAATCTTCTTTCTGTTTTCAAAACATTCTTCTGGTATTTGAAGGGCATTATTCCCGGTGAAACTCTTCAGATACCTATGTGACCTTTGTCCATCTTCACTTCTTCTGTTTTCAAAAACCATTAACTGTTTATCATATATATATATATTCAACTGTTATCAACAAAACAACAAAAATTACTGTTGAGGCTCTGTACATACTTCTTCAATGGCCTCCACTCCATCCAGGTTAGGCTTTACAAGCTTTCAATTTACAGTCTTTATTTAAATTACTGTCAAATATAAATTGTGCATATATTAGTTTAGAACTACGTTTGAGTATAAACCTTAGGACAGTTAAACTATATATATATTATAGGAATATGGCCTAGGATTGAGAATGTCTTCCCGGTGAAGGCTCTTTCCTAATTAGAGATCTGTAGTTCAAACCCCCAAGATGAATTATTCCCGGTGAAACATCTTGGTAAAAACCTTAGAATCCAAATAATAGGACACATCCACCCAAAGAGGAATTATTCCCGGTGAAACCTCTTACCCATTTGCTTAAAGCCAAAATAAGTTCAAAACTACATAGCTTTCTCTTGTGCTATAACAAGGACCCTCGATTAGCCTCCTCTTGGGCTTTGTACAAGGACCCACAGGCTTCTTAAAAGCATTTCCAGCTTCCTCTTGAGCTTGTATACAAGGACCCATCAGGTTTCTTATAAACATAGGAACAGGTCTTTAGCCACCTTTTAGCCTACCCTGGTGAGTTTCTTCCAATTTAAACCAGACTTTAAACAAGCTAAGTTTGTCTCAATTTTGCATTGAGTACACCTTTTGGAATGAGAGACATGGACAGTCTCTGTCACCCTTATCTTCATCAATCTTCCTTAGCAGAGTCTAGGATCCATGCTTTGGGTCATCCTCAGCATGTGTCAGCCTTCATCTTGGGCTTTAAACAAGAAGTCTCCATTAGATAATCTTTCTGCCTTTCATTTTTAATATAAACCCCTGGAAAGGGTTAGCCTCCAAAGTCAATTAAAATCAATCCATCATTCCAATAAAAATCCCTGGAAAGGGTTAGCTTCCACACATTCTTTCATTTTTAATATAAACCCCTGGAAAGGGTTAGCCTCCAAAGTCAATTAATAAAAAATGTCAAAAAAAATAAAGATTCATTTCTCTTAGGAGATAATTTCCCCAAAAGAGTCAAAACCCCTGGAAAGGGTCAGCCTCCAAAAAACATGATAAAGTCAGTCTTTTAACAGACAAATTCACCAGCTGAGTCAAAATCCCTGGAAAGGGTTAGCTTCCAAAGAAAAACCGTCTTTCAATAAAATCTCCTCAGTAGAGTCAAAACCAACAAAAACAGTTAGCCTCAACCTTGGGCTTCATACAAGGCACCCAAACAATAAAACTCCCCTGTTAAGAGTCAGCCTCAACCTTGGGCATTGTACAAGGCAGATAATAGAGTCTCCCCAGTGAGTCCTTCATCATTCAGTAGCCACAACCTTGGGCTTTGTACAAGGCAGATAAACCATACTTTCATGTGTCAAAGATTCCTAACACCTAGGATCTTTTCCCCTTAGAGTCATCCATACTCAATTCATTTATTTAAGAGTCTGCCACAACCTTGGGCTTTGTACAAGGCAGAAAATAATGTTTTCCCTAGCTAGAGTTAGCCACAACCTTGGGCTTTGTACAAGGCACATAAAATAGAGTCATTCATTCAATTATCCTCAACAGTTAGCCACAACCTTGGGCTTTGTACAAGGCACACAAATAGAGTATCCCTAAATAAGAGTCAGCCTCAATTCTGGGCTTTGTACAGAACACAAAAATACCCTGTAATTAATTCCCAGTGGAGTCATCTCCCAGAGTCAATAATATTAATTAATCAACCAAAAAGCCTCAAGCTTGGGCCTCATACAAGCCAGCTAAAGTCAAATCTTTTATACAGTAGATAGACATAGCTTATCTCTATAGAGAGATATTTTTACTACTCTACCACATTCAAACAAACAAACATTTCAATTTCAATTTCAATCAAAGTCTCCCATTTAGGACTCTGAAAGACATGCTCTGGCACATCCCCAGACTTGTACACTTTCCCTAATTTGGACGAGCATCTTTCTTTCATTTAAGAGGCATCTGACTGGCATACTTGCACACACAAGTAAGGTCCCCCTCTTGAATGAAATGAATCCAGTTATTCTGTCACTCTTTCAAAATGTTTGTGGTAGAATAGTACAAATACCTCTCTGTAAAGATGATTTCATGTCTCTTTACTGTAAACAGAGATTTAATTCCAAGCTTCAACCTTGAGCTTCAAGCAAGGCACCAAAAACAAGTAATTTCCCTAGTTAGTTCCCCGAACTACATTAAGCTCTGACTTCCACTAGGGATATGTAGGCATGAGGTTCACAAGGAATCTCAGCGAGCTAATAAAATACCAAAAATAGTCAGTCTGTCTGTCTGTCTGTCTTTTCAAATCAAATCAATTCCTTCTCCTAACACAAAGGAGAAACTTTCCCAATCATTAGCAGCAAACACAATCACAATGACACAGAGAAGGTTCCTGTAGAGTACTACAGATATGTAGGGTGTTTAAACACTTCCCTATGTATAACCGACCTCCCGGACTCCAGAATTTCTAGTCTAGGTGAAATCCCCACACTTAGCAAACTCCTAGGGTTTAGTTGAGATCTTTTTCCCCTTTCCTACTCGTAGGACAAATAAGAAAGTTCGTGTGATATCGTAGGAAGAACTGAAATAAAATTCATCCCACCACGGGCGCATTCTCCTTCCAAATTTCGCGTGAAGGGTTTAGCGTGCCGTCCTCCCAAGTGAAACGGGGAGGTAAAGAAAACGACCACCACACACTAGCAAGTTTATCCACATAAAATCCTTGACGGTATCCTGTAAATGTATGAAGATGATTCTCGCGACCTGAGGGTCGGCAAGGAAACGATACGTTTAGACACTCGTGACTCGAGGGTCGGAATAAACACCTATCACAACACGAGGGTTGGAAACTCCCGACACGTGGGTAAGAAAATACACCAACCACAACACGAGGGTTGGAAACTAGGCTTTCGTAGTATTTGAATGCACTAGATGAGATGCATATGCTAATGCGTATGTATGTATGCTGATGCTGATGTCAATCCTAAGATTTTATCTCCTTATTGAACCTGCTTAAACCGTATTTGATACTCCATGTGAAAGTTATGACCAATCAAAGTTGCGTTGACTTTCTCCTATAAAAACCCTAATTTGAACCTTTAAATTTGTTCATCTCTGAGTTTTTATTAATGGATCATGATCAACCTTTGATCAAATGATGGATATGACCTCACATACTTGATGTTGACCAAAAATCTTGAAGTTTGACTGTATTTTGACTATAGTTGACTTTTAGGTCAACACAGTCGATTATTGGTCATCTGAGCCATTGAGTGGGAAATCCTTGGGATTAAAGCTTAATAATTGTCATGGAGATACATTGAGACACGTTGAGATCCATTTGAGGCCTTGAATATTCACAATCCTTTGATAAAGTGAAAACCCTAGTTTTGGAGATCTTTGATTAGGAGAGAGTGACCTGAATAAGCCTTTGAAACTTGAGCCATTGAAGATGCATAGAGTAACCTTTGATTGAATATAAGAGGGAAAATTTTGGGGTATGACAATGTGATCGTCTCAACTGAAATGGAAAATACTCAGGGAAGTCCTTTATTTATAAATTTCTTCCAGTATTTATTTCAGGGGGAGATTATTTATCTCAGGGGGAGATTGTTAATCTCAGGGGGAGACATATTCACACATTATGTTTATATGCTTATGCTATAGCTGTGTAATTGTCTTTAGCCGTCTGATATTCTGATTGCAAATTCATATCATTTATATATGTTTTTGTCATCATCAAAAAGGGGGAGATTGTTAGAACAAGATTTGTTCTGATCAATATTCTTAGTTTTGATGATAACAATGTATATGAATTTTGTATGAGATAATATGGTACTCTAATACTATGCAATTTCCATTTCAGGAATTATGTAAAGAGTATGCACAAAATCAGCGCAAGAAGCACTGACTCAGAAGGTTCAGCATGCAACATCAGAACATGGTCTGGCAAGACATCAGAAGATGGTCAAGCAGAATCAGAACATGGTCTATGGAAGCATCAGAAGAACTTGAGATCAGAAGCAGAAGCACTGAAGTTCTCATGGTATCACGCTAAGAAGCACTTCAAGGTCAGAAGACAAGAAGATGCTCTGCACCAAGCTGTTTGACTCTGATGATATTCAAACGTTGTTTACACAAACATCAGATCAGAAGCAAGTACAAGATGGCAGGCTACGCTGACTGACAAAAGGAACGTTAGAAGCTATTAAAGGCAACGTCAGTAAACACAGCGAAAGCAAGGCTCGAGGTAGTTGACAAAAGAGTGAAACATTAAATGCAATGCTGTACGGATTACGCAAAGCATTAAATGCTCCCAACGGTCATCTTCTAAAACGCCTATATATTGAAGTTCTGATGAGAAGCTGAATACAACACTTGCGCAAATATACAGAAACGCTGTCAAATTCAAAAAGCTCTCAAACTTCATCATCAACCTCACTATATTGCTGTTGTAATATCTTAGTGAGATTAAGCTTTAAACTTAAGAGATAATCACAGTTATGATAATAGCTTTATAAGAAGCATTGTAACTCTTAAAAGAATTTTTTTACATTAAGTTGTAAGAACTAGAGTGATCAGGTTGTTGATCAGTATACTCTAGAAAGTCTTAGAGGGTATCTAAGCAGTTTGTTCCTAGAGTGATCAGGTTGTGATCAGTATACTCTAGAAGACTTAGAAGTTGTCTAAGTGGAAAACCATTGTAATCTTGTATGATTAGTGGATTAAATCCTCAGGTGAGGTAAATCACTCCAAGGGGGTGGACTGGAGTAGTTTAGTTAACAACGAACCAGGATAAAAATCATTGTGCAAATTGTTTTTATCTTACAAGTTTTAAAGCTACACTTATTCAAACCCCCCCCTTTCTAAGTGTTTTTCTATCCTTCAAAGTGTACCTGAAAAAGGAATCAAAGAAAGAAACAAAAAACAAAAGTGTGATTGTGTGTGGAAGGTTTTTGTGTACGGTGAGAGAGAATCTTCTCACGTGAAAGAGGGAAAGGACCAGGTTAGTCGTTCTAAAAAATAGGGTTTTATGTACTTGATAAGGAGTGGAAAAAATAGGGTTAATCTTTTTTTGAGAGCCCCCCTTTTTTACGTGAAAGTTAGTAGCTATTTATACAGGAAAAATCTAGGTTTAAAAAGAAAGAAAATGAGTTTGGACTTTGATTATAAATAAAAACAATATATGAATATTTTTTTGAGTTTTTGAAAAAGGATTAATTGAAAAACAAAACTATTTAAAAAACTTAAACTAAAAACTAAAATTAATTATTAAAACTTATTTCCTTTATGATTTTAATATGATAACAAAAAAGAAAAATAACCTAATAAATTAATTAAAGTAAAAAACAATTTTTGTGATTTTTAATATGAATAAATAAAGATAAATAAATAAGGTTAAAAAATGATAAAAATGTAAGAAAAGAAAAGAAAGGAGTTAGAAAACAAATGAAAAAGGAGAAATGATAGAAGTGAGATTCGAGCCCGGGATCTCTCGCTTTTGTACCTTTTAACCTCAAATAACATTTGCAAATATATGGGGCAAATTTTGGGGTATGACATAAACGTAGTTTGCTCATTGGTCACTTTAAGAAATCTTTGTAATATTTGACACTTGGCAATTACACTTTTTTCTCCATCTCTTTTTCTCTCTCTTTCTCTCCTTCCCTCTTCTCTCTTCTCTCTGCTCAAACCCTAAAATCTGAACAAAAAAAGTCACAAAATCCCATCCCGCCGTCGTAAACCCAGATCGTGTGGAATCTCCCCTCCCGCTGTCGAAACCAGATGTGGCTATTCATCTTCCAAACGGGAGATTTCCCTTCTCTCTCACCCGTTTTCTATTTTCTCCTTTCTGTTTTCGCTTCAAACCCTAGCCAATCTAATCTTTTCCCTTGAAACCCTATCTTTTCTCGTCGCAGACGTAGAAACAGTCGTGCTAATCTTCATCTATGATTCTATGGTATCTTAGAAACTCTTCTTTAATTTCAATCTCTCTTCACTTCTTCTCATTTTATTCATAGTTTTGATATCATTTTTCATTTTTTGTTTTTACTCATTCTCCTTTGTATTCTTAGATCTATGTTGTTATGATTTAATCGCTTCTTCTAATCTGTGGTGTTTTTTTTTTTGTGTTTTGATTTCAGAAGAAAGAAGAAAGTAAGCAACAAATATTTTTCGAAGGATTTACATGTGGTGACCATTGTTTATGACTTTGTGCTTTTCTCATTCATGGTGATTTTTTGAGTGATTTTTCTTCTGTTTTTGTCATATTTATTTTGCATTTATGGTTTTCTGTTATGCTCATCACATTGATTCTTTTTTTGTGCTAGATGTTCATACTGTTGATGCGTAATCAGAGATTAGGATGCTTGATGCAAAAATGAGAAATTATTACAAGGATTTTCAAGGTTTTTTCTTTTCATTGGAGCATGTGGAAATGTTTTATTGGCTTAGAAAGATGAGGAATATTGGTGTGGATACATATGAGTTCTCTTACTTACATATTGTTTCTTGTATTCATTGTAGGTTTCTTTTGCAATTGTCGTTGTGGAGTTGAATGACTCGCCGTTGTCAATTGAAGAGTTGTTGAATGAGTGTTTGGTTGGAGGAGAATCTATGGTGATTAAGGAGTTGCATGGATTTCACTTGGGTTCAACTTATTTGGTTATGTTACTTTGGTTCAAGGAGATGTAAAAGAGGTTGTTGAATGCTTCCAACTATGAAATTCCTGTTGAAACCATTGTGGTTTTGCAGATTATTTGACGAGTGGGGCAAGCGGAAATGTATGGTTCAGGTTGTTAGGCGTCATCTAAAGGTTCGTTTGGGACTCCAATCAGGGCGGGTTGTTGTGTGTCTGGTGCAGGAGTGCATTGTTTCACTGTAATTGTATGAACGTCTCACTTATAAATGATTTTCAATGTTGTCAAATTAGTTTTTTCTTGGACTATAGCAATACTCAATGCACTAGATTTTTCTAATAATTTTTCTTCAACTCACGGTCCGGTAGATGCGGCACTGATGGCAGTGCATGGATTGATAGCAGTGCAGGAATTGCAATTTTGTGCATTCAGATGCATCTATTGTAGTGAGCCTCTTCAACTTTTCCAATCAATAGTTTTTGGGAATATTGCCTAATCTTATTGACATGTTTATACTTGATGCCAAGACTTCTATTAAGATATCTAAGGTTTGTATGCTCAATTTTTGATGAAATGCAAGTCTCATCCATTGTTTATAAAACTATTGATTCTGCAGATGAGGTAATAAGATACCCCGTGTGCTTCCTACTGAGTTACATGTATCCTTAACTTTTTATTTTATAATGTTACATAATGAATTTGATTCATAGCATTCACCTGATTTCATTTTTTCAATTCACATGTTTTCTGTCAAGTTTCAAGTTTATGCATCTTTGTGAGGACCTTTGTATACACATTTTTTCCTTTGATATTTGCTTCTTTTATTTGTTTCACAATGTGATGAAGTAGTAATTTTTTTCTGTTGATGGTGCAGCTGAAGCCAACCATGGGTAAAGCAACAGATCCAATGGCGGGAATCATGGACATGATGAAGGTTACCGCATCAACTCCATTTGACTTGGGAAGCGGTTTTGTGAACCGTATTATTAAACCCGGGATTGCTTTTCGATTCAAGTTAGCTACTTAATGAACTTCTAAATCTTTAAGTTATATTCATGATGAAGGCGATTTCTAATCATGTTCAATTTGAAGAAAAAAACACCATATATATGATGAAATTTTTGTTTTATTCTAGATGTTCTGAATTTTAACATGATTGCTAAATACTACTTCATAATGATATTGATAAAAATAGCTGATAGTTGATAAGTTAGATGCTTACTTATAGTAGATGACTGATAGTTTATAATTGATAATGAACTATTCTATTTCCATATGGAATTGCTGAACTGATTTGTATCTGACTTTGATGAATTGTAGTTGTTTGATTTTGCGGATAAATACTGAGGCAAATATGACAGCAGCATCACAATTGCATAGAAGTACTATAGATCTATTAGTAGCTATAATGTAAGATTTTATGGTTCAATTCAATTGTGGATCAATATAAAAAACATTACATTTGAAAATTTGAAATGCATATTCATGATTGAATGTTGGTAATTTTATTTACAGGATGAATTGCTTTGGGCTGTTGCATGGTGTTCATCATGTTTTATTAGTGATATGAAGAATGATTATGATGTGAATGGGAAAATATAAGATAATATCATTATTGTTTCTTTAGATTTCATATACTTATGCATTATTTTTATCATTGATAAGTTGCTTTTTTTTGCTTCAATTTCTTTAGATTTCTTTTATACATTTAAAATAATATTTAGAAGTTCTGAGTTGTAGACAAAAAGGATATATATGTAATTTTTTACAAATTAGACATGAGAAAATGCTTATTAATAATTTTATATATTTTAAAACAAAATTACTTCATTCTTCAAAATGCATTAAAACGAGTCTTTACATCTTTCGTTTTGTTTTATAAAAAATAAAATATATACAGCATAAATAGTTTGAAAAAGATTCAATAGACAATCCATGTTACAAATTTCAATATAATAACAAAAATGGTAATGTATTTATGTGTCTATTTAGTATATGTTCTTGGAATAAAATTTTAAGCATGTAATTTTTTAGATAAAAATGAAATGGGATATTTTTTATTGCATGATAGTATTTTTATTTATTTATTTTACGTGTCACTAATAACATCATATCTATTTTAACTTAATCAATCATTATTTTAATTTTGGATACAATTTTTACTGTTCAATTGACCAAACTACCTATTAAACACACAAAATTAGCACATGAATACGATAATAAAATATTTAATCTTACATGTCACTTTCACATAATGACTATTTTATTTTAATCAACTATAACTTTTATTTGAAATATTTTTGTACCCTGTAGTTTTTTTTATAAAAATTATACAATATTTGTATTTCTTTATCCACTTTAGAAAAAAATAGTCATTCCTAAAGAAAATTTCACTATTTTTAAAATTAAGTCATGTAAAAATATTTTATGTTGTTGGGTCGTGCTTGTTGTGTCATGTACCATCATTATCATTGATCATACATATTTGTTAGCTTCTTATAATACTAGTAGTTAGACCCGTATGAGGCACGGATTAAATATTTTCTAAGTAAAAAAAAAATTAAAAAAAATACTTATAATTTAAAACTTTTACTTATAATAAGATTGTTATTGTATAAATAAAATGTCATTGTTATTAATAGTATACATAAAAAAGTAAATTTAACTAATTTTTTTTTAAATTAAAAAACAATTTGGATATTTCTAATTTATCAATAATTTGTGTAAATTTTTAAAAAAATTAACTTGTTAAATAAAAAATATCATAAAAACATATAAAATCATTTAGTTTATAAATAATTTAATCATATAAAAATTACTCAAGGTAAATCATATTATAATTTTAAAAAAAACAATTATAAATATATTGATATAAATAATTTAGATATAAGTTGCATTTGTAATTTAAAATATAAGTTAATTATTTTGATCTTTTATAATATTATTTAAATTTTAAAAATAAATTTAGATGAAATTAATAAATACAAAAATATCATTTATTTATAACATCAAATTAATAATTAAAGTAGAAAATAAGTATAAATGTGAAATTAAAATAGAAAAATCATAAATTTTATAAATGTAAACCATATAATTTATTTCTTTTTATATTTAATCATTGTATCAGTAACAAATCCATAAATAAAATATTTAATGAATTAAACACCAAAAATACGTAAATAAAATACTTATTTATTATACACTAAAAACTTAGTTTTTAAACAATATTAATAATATACTTTTTATTATCCACTCAAAACTTAGTTTTAAAACAATATTTAATAATAAAAAGTCCCTAATTAGTGGCATTACAACTGATATTTCATATAAAAAAATTAAAATTTTCTGAAATAAATTATTAAGTTTTTTTAGAGAAGACATAAAGTATTATTTATATTCATTTATATTTAAAATTAAAATAAAAATGAGCAAGATAACTAAATAATAATACTATAAATATATGAATACATTTAATCAAAATACTATAAATAATATACTTTATTTATTTATGGGTTATCTTTGAGTGGAATTGATCCATTTCTAACTTATATTTGAATAAAATTTGGCTAAGTAGTTGATAACTTAATATAGAGGAAAAATAAGTTTTTAACCAAAGTAGTAACAACTGAAGTTAAAATGAGTACCACACATCCTTTAAAGAAAGTAGCACAAATACATGCTTAAGGATTTAGGGGGTAAGTTTAAAAAAGCCTAGAAAACCAGTTGTATCATTGTACTACATTATACATGTAATAAACAAAGGTCCCATCATACTATTTAGTAAGTATCTAATGCAAACATTGTTCTGACTGAGATTCTTTTTGAAATGCCTAAAATATATACTCATAGCCTTTATTAAGTATTGATAAAAAGTGCTAATGAAAAATAGTGAGATGTAAGTGATACACCTGGTTACGATTATTTTGCATGCATGATTGCAATGTCAAATCTACCAATTTCATGTAGGTGACAAAAGTCATGAGACATGATTTACCAGTTGCCATGAAATCCAAAACTCACATGATATATATGTCAAATAGAAAAGAAAACAGACAAACTATATGACTTGTGGTTCATTCATATCCATACTTGAAGCAACCAAAGCAGGAGCAGCATAATAAAATACATGGTTATTTCCCAGAAACTGAAGAATCAACCTTCTTGAATAACATTTTTCACTTCTAAAGTGATAAGTCAGATCTCTCTCCAGCCATGTGTATTGTTCACCTGGCAAGGTGATAAGCCACTTGAATTGGTCACATGCTAACAGACATCAATTTTCTGTAGAAAAATTGCATCCAACCAATTTTTGGAGCATCCGGCTCAAGTAACTTCACTGCAAAATGATCAACAGGTTTCATAAGAATAACACAAATAGCCTAATCAAAGTTAATCATTCATAACTCTGCTGTTAAAAAATCAATTGAAAATCGTGTTAGATGATAAATGAGTAGACAGATCAAATCAGAACATTGAACATAAAAAATAGAGGAACTGAGATTGCTAACCTATGGGAATCAGAAGCCACGCGAGAAAAAGCATCCATACCTTTCCCATTTCCATGTATATAGTAGGACTTCCAAGCTTAACATTAAGCAATACCCCAAAATCGTGCATAACTCTTCCAAGCTTAAATATGTTGCATGATCAATGCCTTCCAATTTTGTGCTGGAGACCATGTCATAGTACCTACTCTGTAAGCGTAACACAACAATGATATAAGAAGCAGGAAAATGTATGTAACTTAGAATATATGTATTTTAGAAACATATATTAATTAAACTCGTTTTGCTATAGGTGCATGTAGATATGAGTATCAAAGGAAACAAAATGACAACACTAATCAGTATAGGTTAAAGTAATGTAAAGTGAAATGGAAATGTAGTTTCGTAAGTGAAAACCATATAAGATAATAACTATTGCTTACCTCAGGGGGACTTTTCATCTCAGTAATATCATTTCCCAGTGAAGCAATAGCCAAAACCAAGAACCCTTCTGGCCTACGGGGAAGAATTTCCTCATTTAAACCGTCTAGATCATCGTCGTCGTCATCGTCATCACCATATTCCATTAGCTTGACCAAAGTATCTGAAATAAATAGATTTACATGCAAATCTAAAAGGGTGACCAATAAAAAAGTATTTGCAAAGTCAATTAAAGGGTCATACTTAGAAGCAGAATAAATGTCTCTACATATTACAAATTATAGAAAGATCACAGAATGACAGCAAAACAATATTAAAATTACTCAATTTAGTTAAAGTAAGTTCAATACTAACCAGGAACTGCATCAGGTTTTGTCTTCAGTGAATTATTGTTCATGTCTGGTACTTTAACTTCAGTTGAATCATATTTCCTGCAGATCAGAATTGCATGCTTCCCAATCTTCTACTTCATCTGACCATGTTTCCTGCATCAGAAAAATTTGAAGTAAAAAACTTGTGCAAGATTGTAAAGATGTAGAGAAAGTTATAATGGATTTGAATGGAATACCGAGATATTTGTTTGAATGTCTTTGAAGTATTCATCTATGTTATTGTCATAGAATCTTTCTTGTGTTGTTTCAATAATGTTAGCATCCTAAACTTAAATGGTACAACGTTAGTCAGTAAAGTAGACATTGAAATTGATTAAGTTGTTGAAGCAAAAGAAACAATATAGTAGACAGTGAAATTGAATAATGTTCACCACCTAATAAATTTCCATCCAGAATTACCAAAAGAAAATAATAATATTCAATCAACCAAGATTAATTGATTATATCCTCCCTAACCAAACACAATCTGCAGACCATTCAACCTACAGACCAAACAAAATTCTCATAAACAATGCATTTCAAATTTAACAATAAAAACACAAATTCAAATTCACTAAACAATGCATTTCAATTTCAAACCAAACACAACTTCACATTTCATTCCAAGTTGCATCAACACCGATTTCGATGCATAAGCTCAAACACCGACATCACCTCGACTCGTCAATTCCACATCACCAACCATTGAAGCTTCAATTCCGCACCTGTAGCTTCACATACGATACAACAGTAGCACACGCTATTGACAATACAAAAAGTGGTTAGAAGCAGTATCATATAACAAAAGGAGTAGTCTAGTGGTTTGGGTAGGTACACCGAAATCTAGAGTTCAGTCCCAACTGCTAACATCTCTTCCTAACAAATCTCAAATCTGAAACTCAGACAAATAACAAAAACTGAATCAAAATCAAAATCTCAAAACTGAATCAAAAGTGATATTTACTTAGTTTGCATGATATAAAGTGATACCTTTTGTGTTTCATAACATCAAATGATGCTCTACGCAAAACCAGTATAAACCTGCCAATCCAGTATACCTTTCTTGCTGCCAATTTCGATTGTACCTCACTCTTAGCTCCAATACAAACCTAACCATGACAATTGAATGGTGAAAACATATCAAAAATTGTTTCAAAACTACTAAGAAAGCTCAAGTTTGCACATTTACTCACCACATTAAGCACAACACATGAAAATGATTAATAGTCACAAAAAGCACACCAGAAAATAGATTTTACCTGTTAGAATACACATGTTTTGCACAGATTTTACCTGCAGTTATGAAAATTTCAACGACTTGGGTTATAACTTTGTATCTTTTCTTCTTCAACATGAACACTCAAACTCTTCAATTTTGGAATCTTTTTTCTTCATCATCAATACATAGTCTAACTTCCATTTCTCAAAATCATCCTTCATCATCATCAACGTCAAATCATAACTCAATTGTGACCATAAAACAATGAAAAATAATAATCTTGTAAAAAAATACGAATTGGAGAATTAGGGTTTTGGCCTACCTTTTCGTGCAATTCGTGCTCTTTTCTGAAAATCGAAGATGATGAAGAAGAAAAATTCTGAAAATGTTTTTGTTGTCGTCTTCTACAACTCAGGAGAGAAAGAAGAAGATAAGATGATAATCTTTTCCTGTATTCTGAAAATTCTGTGAATCCTCGTGAATGCAATTTTTGTGTGCTCAATCGTCGCATATTAATGGGATGTTGAGAAGGAAGATGAATCATTCATAAAGTTGGATAAACAACCATAAATTGGGGGGTGCTATTGTGCGGCGGCGTGGAAAAAGGAAAATTTGGGAAAGGAGAATGAATATCAATAGACAGTATAGGAAGGGGTTGGGAATATTTAAGTATTTCACATGGAATTAATTAAATTAAATTAAAGAAATATAAGAATTCAATAATATTATTAAAAACATAAATAGAAATATTACTTGAAATAGAAAGTCTAAAAATAGCATGACATTTAGAATGATGACACTTGGCGGACTTGCCAAAGTTCTCATCTAGTTTTTTTATTATAAATGATTATGAAGTTATTATTCTATCATAATTTATATATTTTTTTAGGTATAACTAACTTACATAATATATAATAAAATTGCTCAAAATGACATTTAAAATATACTACATCAAATAGACAAATACCCGTGCGGCAACACGAATCTATTACTAATTTTGATTTTATACTATCTGGTGTTCAAAGTTGAAAGTGGTGGTTTTATGTTGAATTTGGGATTTTGGTATTTTTACAGCAACAAAAAGCGAGACAATGGTTTTATATGGGTTGAAAAGTAAAAAAAAAACTAAGAGTTTTGTGTGTTACTACACGTGAGAGAATTATGAGAATGGCTTTAGTGAAAAATTGGTGGTTCTGGGTGATGACAGAAGTATGGTGTGATGTTATTGTACCAAAAAGCATGAAAGTAAAGTGATGAATCTACAAGTGATTTTTTTATGAGAGATTTATATGGTGAGAACAAGGTTTTTTTGAGATGTAAGGGTTAATGGGTGGAGATTGTTACTGTGCGTGGGAAGTTTTTTTTATGACAGTTAGCAAAATTGTTGGTGTCTATTTATATAGAAAAAATAGATTAAATATAAAAGGAAGAAATAATTTACTCATTAAGACTATTAACCTAACAAAATTATTTGATTAAGACTATTAATATAACAAAATTATTTGTTTTGATTTTATCTAATCAAATCAAATTCAAATAAATTTTAATGTTAATTGCCTTAGACAAAAAGCTAGAGCAAAATCTACCATTTTAATTTTTTTGATTTTTTTTTTACTATAAAAGCATAAAAATAAAAAAAAAGTGAAAAATAAATATTTTTTAAAATGCTTAATTAAATAATACGAAAATTAAAATTAAATGATTAAAAAACTTTTTTTTTTTTTTGTGATTTTGAATATAAATGAAAAATTAAATTAAAATTAGAAAAAAAACAAAAGGGAAAAATATTAGAAGTGAGATTCGAACCCGGGACCTCTCGCTCTTGTACCTCTTATCCTTAAATCCTTATCAATTGGGCTATGTCACTTATTCGGAATAAAATGATATTTGCAAATGTATGAGGGTAAATTTTGGGGTACAACACATGTTCACATGCTTTATCTGCGATTCCTGTTCGCATGCTTATTTGTGATGCATTTTCACATGCTTTATCTGTGATTCCTGTTTGCATGCTTATATGTGATACCTGTTCACATGCTTATCTGTGATGCTTGTTCACATGCTTATTTGTGATGTCTAGTCACATGCTTTATCTGTGATTCCTATTCGCATGTTTTATCTTTGATTCCTGTTCGCATGTCTTATTTATGATTCACGTTCACACGTCCTACCTGTGATTCCTGTTCACATGTTTTATTAGTGATGCATGTTCACATGTCCTATTTGTGATTCCTGTTCACATATCTTTTTTGTGATCCCTGTTCACATGTTTGCCTATTACATGTTTAGGTCTTTGTGACGTTGCTTGTTCGATCGCATGTTCCCTTAGGTGCTTGATTCCGTCTTTCCAGGAGACGTGGATTGAGATAGACCTTAGGTAGAAATAGAAAGTAGTTAGCCGAACTGCAGCGCTCTGATTTCTCCATTGCACAATGGAGGTATGTAGACATGCATAGAGTTCGGAAAGCTCTAGTGATCGGTTTATTTATTAACTTGTTTTTTCTTTCATTGCATGTTCCCTTAGCATTAAGTTTTAGACTCATAGACACACCCTTATATTAGAGACAAACGAGAGCAGACTGTATAGAGTACCACATACGTGAAGGGTGCTAACACTTTCCCCTTGCGTAACCGACACCCTTACCTTTTCTCTTGTTTGTGAGACATTGTTTTTTCCCTTTTATGTTTTCTTCAGTGTTTTCCTTTCCCTTCTCGTGGGATAATTAAACACTCCATGGCGACTTCATTGTTTTGATGAGTTTTCCAGTTGCTTCCAGGTTCTCAAGAGTTTAAGTCAAAATAACATACCAAAAACAACATCTTCACCGTAAACCCAAACAAACTAATGGGTATTGCCACCACGAATGAGACCCAATCGTAAACATACCTGATTTGGCTTTTAGCCACAAAAAATATACCACTTTTACTTTATCTAACATTTGAGTAATTTTTAAAACTTTGTCTTTAAATAAACCGTTATTCCTTTATGTCTACAACACCCAAATAGTAGATAGCCAAAGTAACCATAAAAAATAACGGCACGAGTTATTTCCACCTATAGAGTGAATAAACTGAATAAAGTGATCCTTTGTATGAATAGGATCAACCCCATCAATACCAATCCAAAAGCGAAGTTGTTGCTAAATTGGGATAAAGAAAGAACACTGAAGGAACAAATGTTGAACTGACTCCACCATGTCGCGCATTACCAAATTTACCATTGTAGGCAACATGTCTCGCAAAATCCGCCATACACATAAAGAAACCTTCACAGGAACTTTCTTATGCCGAACAACTTCCAAAATCAGCATCAGCTGTTGATCTTCCCGAGTAGTGAGCAGTTGGTAAACACCACAAATAGTGTAACTCGACCCTTCAGAGAGCACCCACCTCAATTCATCCCTAATATCCTCCTATAAAGAGACATAAAGTAATAACATCCTACACTCTTCCACCAATTCCTCCTCCCATGCTAATAACCTCCTCCTCTAACTTCACTCACCTCCTCCCTCTCCTCACCCTAAGACAAACATATTGTTAGAACAAGATTGAGAATCTGGTTTTGATGATAACAAACATATATTTTGTGAGTAACAATTTTATTACTAATGGTTTCATTTAGTGTGCAGATATTATGTTATAAGTCTTATACAGGTTGCATTAGAATCACAGTATAAAAACTATATCAGAAATTGGCTCGGATATGAAATCAAACATCCAGAAGATTGACGAAGCTAAACATCATTCATCATATGTTCTGATTAAGAATTCGTCAGGCAAGCCAAGATCAGCAAATCTGAAGTAAAGAAGCAACAATATAAAACAAGTCCACTCTGAAGAACATGCAACTACAACAGTATCACAAGGATCTAGAACTCAACAAGAAGATCTTCAAAGAATTAAATAGAAATACCAACGTTTACATACAACAAGCACAAAATCAGAAAGTACAATCAGAAGCTTCAAAGGAATGTCAATATACATAAAGATCTGTTACAGCAAGAAGATCACATGAACATAAGATCAGAAGTTCTGATAAAGTAACGCAGTGACATATAAAATACAAACATCAACAGAAGTCACGTACAAGCCAATAAAGAATCTACAACTCAACATACAAATTAAATAAAACATTAGAGCTCATAATCTAAGGAAGAACCGTTACAAACATCATCACATGCAAAACGGTTACAACATTTAAAAGAAACAACTCCCAAGGTTGATTGAAGAAGCAAGCCACATGCAGCGCATTGAAAAGACAAGCTTAACCAAAATAAACACTCCATCCACTATAATCACCATGTTAAAGATAAGATTCTGCCAAGAGCAACACTTTTCATTCATGAGCCAAATCGAGACGAAGGTATTCAAAGAAATCTTCAAACAAATCTCAACGGCTAGATTCTAACAGTAACACACCAAGCTATATATATATAGATCAAACTTCAAACTTGAATGGGCACCCATTTTGTACACCCAAAATGCATTAAGTAAGTATCCAAAGTGTGTATCCATGGTGCAACTAAAGAGTGCAGAAAAGGAGAAACCTTGAGAGAAAATTTGTAGAGAGAAGCTGAGCATGACAAGCAGAAAAGAAACTACAAGAAACCATGCTTCAGAAGCTACACAAGAGGTAACACATACTTAGTATGTGATGAGTTAATCCATAGTGTTGTCATACACTAAATTAAGCCTATGTGAAGAAATCATAAGAATGTGAAAAAGAAATCTCTGCTGCTAAGCAGCATTCTCCACTGGAGTTATCAGAAGTTCACCAACACTTTATCAACAATGAAGAAAATGGTCTTATAAGAAGGAATTAATTTCAATAGCTGAAGTTCAAATCTCCTTACTCTGATGAGAAAAAGACAGAGCTGAAAAAAGCAACTTATACAAGAGTTGTTGCTCTTAATCTGCTTTCAGAAGAAGATGAAGATCCCTGAAGAAGCAAATAAAAATAAAGTTGTTGCTCCATATCTACTTAAGAAGAAGAAGATAAAGATCAATGAAGAAGGAACAATCTACACAAGAGGCGATGCTCTTAACCTACTTACCATAAGAAGAAGATCTCATCCAGAAGTTGAAGAAAAGAAGACTGCAAAATCTTTGATTCTTATATTTAAATGTAGAACACATAAGGTTGTTGCTCGTAGTGTGTTATATCTTAGAAACTTCTGATAGATTGTTTAGGCACTAGAAGTGACTTCTAGTTAGTGTTTCATAAACAGATGTACTTAAGAATAGGAGGACTATGCTTAGCCAAGAAGTACTCGTGTAAATCTCCAGAAGATGCCTTGAGCGACCAGTTGAGGTCAGAAGCTTGAGAAGACAATTGGCTGCGGTCATTGTGGAAATCTCTTGGAGACCAAGTGAAGGTTAGGAGTCCAGGAGTCAATGGATGTTATATCTCGTGGAGATCACTGAACTGTCCATTGCAGTCAGTCACAACAGGTAACTGTGCAGGGAGTCAGTCACAACACGTTGTTGTGTAGGTTGTCGCACACTCGCGAAAAATGAACAGAGTCGCCACCAATATATTTATCCCATAAGGGAAAGGAATATCAGGAAACCTAACAAGGAATAAGAACAGGGTCTTGCGACCAGAGAATCTAGGTACGGGAGTCGGTTATGCAAGGGGAAGGTATTAGCACCCCTCGTGCCCATCGTACTCGATGGTATCCACCTATGTTTGTTTCTATCTAAAGGGTGTGTACTATGTCTATGTCTATATGCGAATGAATGCAAAATGTAGGGAAAAGAAAGAATTATACTCGCACGGGCCCTACCCCGCTGCCTACATATCCTTTTCAGGAATCAGAGTTACCGTAGCTCGGCTCACGATTTTCTGTTTGTTTTTGTGTTTTTTAGTTGGGCGGAGTTAACATTCCCGCTCTTGCATAAGGGATCGACCTACGATGCGTACGAGCGGAAATAACATTGCCCTTAGAAAGAAGAAAAAGAGAGATTGGTTTGTGTCTTATAACGTAGATAAGTGATGAACAGTTCCCAATACCGGGCCACTCACCATTTTCTCCACTTTGTTTTAATTTTGAACCATTATTAGGTGTTTTAAGTGTTTTTGATTGGGTATTTTTTAAGGGGAATTTGTTTGCGAGTTGAATCACATAAAAAGTGTATAATGATCGAGAAACAGATTAGGGAATGAATCCCACTCATCTCTCTCCCATTATATAGTGATCGAGAAACAGATTAGGGAATGAATCCCACTCATTTCTCTCCCATTAAGTGATTAAGAAACAGATTAGGGAATGAATCCCACTCATTTATCTCTCACTATTAGTAACGTGTGATTTGCATCTTTTATTTATTAAGTATTTTAAAAATTTGAAAGGAAAAAGAATGAAAGAAGGGGAGACTAGCCTAACCTTAACCTAATGATTATTGCTTATGTACAAAAGAAATCTAATGTTAACATACTAATGAGATCAATTCTAAAAGGAGTATTAAAATGGTATTAACAAAATAGGCCAAAAACATGGCCAAAAGCTAAGCAACGAAATCACACAACAATTATACAAAAATCAACATGTAAATGGTACATAAGCAATTCAAACATTAGTGCAAAATTAAACTGAAAAAAAATACTATTTTTATGGGTTTTTATAAAGGAATTTAAATGTCAAAATTAGTCTAAAAAATCTACTATTTTTATGAGAAAATTCCAAGACTAAAATTAATCCTAAAATCACCTAAATCTACCTAGAAAAATCATGATTTTATTGTCTCTTTTATTATCTAAAAAAAATGTAGTAAAAAATAATTAAAAAACCTAAAGTCTAGCATGAAAATAATAGGGATCCAGGGGGTGTGAAACTGAAAATATTGGTGCATTCAGTAATTGGCGCATGGCCCATATACAATTGGCCCAAGGCAGATATTTTTGTATTGATTAAAAAGGAAGAAGAAGGTGTGTGGGCTCATAGTGGTGTGGATAGCAAAGAATGGCGCAGGGCCCGAAAAGAAACGGCCCAGAGAAGTTATTTTTGTTACTGTTTTTATTTTCCAGAAACGAATCATGGGCCTAGGGGGTGAACTCGGTGCAGGCCCAAGATTATATGGTGATCCATGGCTTTGTGTTCAGATTTTTTTCAATTGAGCAATTTGAATTAAAAGGGAAAATTAACAAAAACAGCAAAACGGTGCGTTTGGGGGCCTAGGGTAAAGCGACGTATCAACTTCAGTTGAACTCAAACTCTCCCTCATCTCTCGTCTCAGACTTCTCTCTCACCGGCGCCGCCCCAAGCGTTACTCTCTCTTCTCCGATCGGAGATTAGCTCCGCCACCGTGACAAAACAAACCACCTCCTCTCTTATCTCTCAAATCGATTCTCAAATTGTATTTTCATTCTTCTCTCTAATTCGGTAACACAGAGAACCCTAACCTAAGTCTGAAATTAAATGGAAATCTCGAGGCCTTTTGAACAATAACCATGGGGGAAGGAAACACGGGGTTTTAAGCTTCACAGTGATATCAAGAATACCGAAAAAGATGAAGGTTCAGGGTTTGACGAAGCTTACCTACCGGAGAACGGTCCGATGCCTTTTCACCATGAGAAAGCAAGGAAACCAGAGATGTCTTTGGAACTCAGGTAATGATATGCATCCATTATTCTTTAGCTCTTTGTTGTTCTTCTTCTTCTATCCTTTCTTCCTTTCGAATTCCTTTGTGTTTCTTGCGTTGCGTATTGCGTGTGCCGTAGTGATTGAGAGACTGAGTCCGTGAGAATGAATTAAGATAACCAGTGATGCGGTTTAGCTCTGCTCCATTGAAGTTCAGTGAGGAGCTTCAATGGAGCTTTGGTTTTGAGCGTATAGTGGTGAGGGTGAGTGAGGGAGATGGATATGGAGAGAATTGAGGGAGAAGAGAGGATTCAGAGAGAGAGAGGGATGAAGGAGGTGGTGAATGAGCGTGAGGAATTGTGGAAGGTGAAAATGAGCGTGAAGATTTTGAATTGTGGAGGGAGATTGATTTATATAGAAGTTGAGAATGAAAAATCAGTTGAGGGAGGAGAGATTAGAGCCCTTGGATTTTGAGAATTTCTGTTAGAGAATTAAGGGTGGGGATTGAAGCTGAGCTGTCAAGTTGGTTGTGGTTAGTTGAGTCTGTTAGTTACTGAGATGGCAAGTCAGCTACAAAGTTGTTTTTCTGTTATGCCAGTTGGAATTGGTTATGGAATTCTGTTAGTAGTGTTTAAAAGTTAGTTATAAGAGTTATTGAGTACTAGGTTGTTAGAGTTTGGGAAGTTCTGTTATGGGTTAGTTTAGGTTAGTTAGGAAATGTTAGTTAACAGAAATTAGTATGTTACTTATTCTGTTAAAACAGTTAGTGACTTTTTCTGGTTTTATTTGTTGGTTTTGCAGGGTAATCGTGAATTATATCGTAACGGTTGAATCAAGAGCTTGGCGAAAATCTATTTGCTGCACATGGAAGCTGAGCTTTGGACAGGATTGAGCACAATGTGGATCTTGGGAAATTTGTGGGGCAGTTTTGAATATGGTAAGTTTGTAAAAAGTTAGTTGTGTTACGCATAGTAAAAACTTCAGAACTCTTATAGTCAGTGTTAATTGAATGTATGTCGGTTGTGAATTAGAAGGTATGTGGTTAATGGTGAGGTTTTTTTTATATATGAACTGTGTAATTTTGGAAGGATTTTGAACTGACAGTGTGCACACATTGGATGGAATTATTATACTCGAGTGATTACTGCATGATGACCCTTTTGAATGAATGAGTCTGAGCCAGAATTGTGTTGCCTCACATGTTGCCTTGATTTGCACTTAAACTCTGATAAATTGAATTGTTTTCCTTTGTATCTTATGCATGATTGTGACTTGATATGGTAAGGATCCTGAACTTAGCTGGTTTGGTGTAATATGAATGGTATTGAACTGTACTGTTGCAATGTTTGTTGTTACGTAGGACTGTTAAGGGTCTGTATGTACATTGATGAGTATTTTTGTGAGGTCTGATTGTTGAAAAAGGTTAGATTTTTATAGGTTAGAAATGGTTTTGTACAGGGATTCATAATTGTGTATGTATGCATCCTGTTTTGGTTTATGCAGGGGCTGATTTGGTCCTTTTTTGTATTGGTTGTAGGCTTGAATGTAGGTTACGCAGGTTGTATCGCAGCTAGTCGAGTGAGAAGTTTAGCCAAGGAATTTGGAAACGCGAAGATAAGGATGAAGATTGGTTCCGAAGACTTTGAAAGTGCAGAAAGTATGAAGCTTAAGACACTGTTTTTGTTTTCCTTTTTTGAATGGCTGCAGAGTTATTGTGAATATCTCATGGGTTCTTAACACCTGATGAAGGCCAAACAAAGCTCTCGGAAGTTGAAAGTTTAAAACTTATTCAATGGAGTTTAGGAGCTTAGATTTAGGCTTAGAAATAAGTTTATGATGTTCCTTTTTTCTTTGTTCCATGTTCCGAAGTGTAAAAAACAGTAAGGTATTGGTATGGTTTGTAAGGTGAATAAAGGTTGTAATTTTTGAATGAACATGAATGAGGTTTGATGAAAATTTGCTGAAACTTGTAGAGTTGAATTTGAACGGATCCACATGGACCCTATGTGAACACCATGCTTTGAAAAATGATCTCGAATAAAATTTCCTAGTATCAACCTTCAAATCTACCTTATTGAATCTCTAATTCAATATCAAGTATCATAGCCCAACCATGGAAAAGTCCAACAAGTCTTTGAATTGGCAAAGTCTCTTCTCTTGATTTTGAAATGATAATGAGATAAAGCTTGTAGTTTTCTTTGTGAAGAAACTTGAATTTAATGAAAAGTGAAGCATTCCAAGTAACTTTCTTTTGATTTTCAATATTATCTCCATGAGACTCAAAGCTTTTCTCCTCTAATTGCCTCTTGAATTTAATGACCTTTCTTCTTTCTTGAGCTCTTGCGAACCAATTAGCTTCGTATCTCATACTTGCCCTTTAGTGAAACTTTAGTTCAATACTTGAATTTAAAGTTCAAACTAACTTTCATTTGGAAGCCCAACAACTTAATAAGCAAGCCTTTGACTTTGATATCTTTACCCTTTTTCCACCTTCACCATGATACAAACCATGTAACCTAATGACAACGAAGTCCATAATAACCATGAAACCAAACCCCGATTTCATAGTTCAATACTCAAAGAAGAACCAAAGGAATCAAACTCGAGTGAACTAGAAGCCATAATTTCCAAGATCCTTGATCCCTTGCCAAATTTATTTATTAATGATGCATGATGTGTTAAATGACCTAATGGGGAGATGTGTATGAATGCAAAGCCTAAGCCAATTAGAAATTGAAGGGGTAGGACAAATTTGGGGTATGACACAGGTTACTAGATTGATGAACGTTATATCCAGAAGGGATCACTGAACAGTTCAGACATCTAGGGGTTAGTCACTCGCGGGTAGCTTGTGCAGGGTTAGTCACAGCAGTTGGCTGTGCAGGATTGTTAGTCACGACGGAGAATTGTGTAAGTGTAATCATGATTTATTTATAGTGGATTAAGACCTCTGGACAGAGGAAAATCACCTGAAGAAGGTGGACTGGAGGTAGCCTTATTCAGAAGGTGAACCAGGATAAAAATGAATGTGTCTTTTACTTTCAGTACTATTCGTTTTAACTTAGAACATTCAAGCAAACTCTCCTTAGAACTGGACTGAGACCAGTCAGAAGTTCTAATGACACATAGAAGTTAAAATGAACATCTCATTGGTTATGTAGTTCTACTTTCACATGTTTCCGCAACACCAAAAGCATAATCCAATAGATGATAAAACGAAAGAAAGAAAAGACGTTAAAAAAAGGGAATTTTAATTGATAAAGAACACAATTCAATCCCCCCTTTATTGTGTTTTTCTCCACCTTCACATATAAGCCACTGACTCCCGTTTAAGCTCAGACATCTGGTAAAGCCAACTAAATTTCTCACATAAAGGCACTTCTCCTACCCAAATATCCATCCAAAAAAGAGTATTGACTCCAATCCCTTACATACGCACATTCTTATTAAACCAACTTTCACCAATTAATCCCCCATCCCGAACCCGACAGACATCCCTCCACCTATTGAAACAACACATCCCTTCTTCCTTCACCTACCCCGCTTCCACCCCATACCTAGTTCCCAACAACTTTACCCATAATTCGTCCCTTTCTACTAGTATCCTCCAACACCACATATCTAATAAATTTATATTAAACTTCTTCATCATCCTAACCTTCAACCCCCCAAACTCCTTATTTTTACAAATAGTCGCCCAGTCAATCCAGGATGTTTTCCTATAGTTATCACTCCCACCCCAGAAGAAAATCATGAAGATAAAATCTAAGGAAGTGATTATACCTGATAGAGCTTTGAAGAAAGAAAGATCATAGATATGGATAGAATCAATGACGTAAATCAAGAGTATTAAACGGCCACCAAATGATAAATTTCGCCTCTTCCACTAAGATAACTTAGCTTTAATAAGGTCTACCATCGGACCCCAAAAAGCCAACCTTCTAGAATCTCCACCAATATGTAGACCCAACTACAAAAAAATGCACCCTCCCAATTTTACATTGAAGCATCGAGGCTGTCTCGATCATCCAAGACGCATGAATATTAAGACCCACTATCATACTTTTGTCGAAATTAACTTTCAAAACTGGCAGAACATCGAACAACATAAGAACAACCCGTAAGGATTTGACATTAGCCCAACTCTTCACCCCCATAAGCAAGGTGTCATCGGCAAACTAAAGACGAGAGATTACTTTTGTAACCTCAGTACCTATAATGTATCTTGTAAAAAGATTGGACTCTACCATCGCCTCCATTAAAACATGCAACCCTTCTGCCGCCAGAAGGAAAAGAAATGGAGATATTGGATCACCTTGTCGCAACCCCCTCTCTAATCGGAACTCCTCTGTAAGACTACCATTTACTAAGATAGATGCTGAAGCTGTCTCAATGCACTCTTTCATCCACTTCCTCCATAAATTTGGAAAAGACATTCTCCCCATAATGACATCCAAGTAACCCTAATCCACATAATCATATGCTTTTTCAAAGTCGACTTTGAATAACATCAAGTCTTTCTTAAGCTTACTTGAGTTTTAGTCCCCCTATTTTTCCTGATTCACGAAATTAATCCCCCTATTTTAAATTTAAACAGTTTTGGTCCCTCTATTTTAGATTTAAACAATTTTGATCCCCCTCTCATACTTTTTCACTTAAAATTAACGATGTTTTCACTTTTGAAATGACAAATTACTTGTAAAACATGACAAATCATCGTATATAAATCTATTATTGCACTTTATCGATAAAAATATAAGTTAAAAACCAAAAAATCTCATTGATTTTCTATGAAAAAATCTAAGAGGGGGACTAAAACTGTTTGAATTTAAAATAGGAGGACCAAAGCCATTTGAATTTAAAATAAGGGGACTAATTTCATAAATTAGACAAAATAGTGGACAAAAACTGTAATTTAACCAAATTTATATTCTAACCTCAAATATTCATAAACAGTTTCCCTAAACATAAAAAACTTTATTTCCAACCCACACAATATATTTAGAGAATGTCTCATTACACCCCTTGATTCTCTTAGGCACTTGATAAAATTTCAATTTTGCCCACTGCTTCTGTAGATGCACATCTGAAAGCATCTTTTTTAGTCAAAAATTTAATTTTTTCGTAGGTACATCTACGAAAGTATTTTAAACTAGTGTATGTTGGGAGAAATTGTAGATTAAATCAATTCAGGGATTTTTTTCGTAGGTACATCTACGGAACAACTTAGCGCCATAATTTTTCGTAGATGTATCTACGAAAATATTTGATATAGTTTGAACCAGCATGATCACTCCCTCGTTACATTTTGTCTTCAACACTCACTCTAAAGCTTCAACTTTTTGGTGCAACAAATCAAAGGGAGCAAGAGAAGACAGAATTTCAGGTAAACATTCATCTTTATCTGTTGCATTGCTCACATTATCAATCAACTTTCTGTCAAAAAAGTAACGTTGCTTCCGTAGGTACATCTACAGAACGTGTTGAAGATGAGCATGTTTTGGAGGTGCATCTACGGAACGTGTCTATTATGTTATTTCCAGTATTCTTGTGATTTTGTGTTATTGTTTTTAAACTGGTATGGTGCACCCTGACAATATCTCAAGAGAATTACTTCCTTCTGCAATTGTTTCTCCGAATGTTGAAGGGGAAGTGGTAAAGGCGGTAGATGTCGGCGGTGAATTTAATAACAAGAAAGAGTTTGATGATCCTGAAAACATAATCACATGGATTCGTAGGAATTCAACAAACCTTGGTTTTGGTGTGATAATAGGAAGATTGTATAATGGTACGACAAGAAGAAACACTTTCGTAACAATGTTATGCGAAAGAAGCGGGAAATACCATACTCCTCTAAAAAAGTTTGAAAGAGACGACATGGGTACTAGAAAATGCATGTGTCCATTGTAACACCCCAAATCTACCCGGCAATTAATAGGAAAATTAGAGTGCAAAATCTTTAAAACAAACATCGTGATTCGAGGCGTCACATTTATCAACTTAAACAGATCTCATGCAAGCTCACATATAAAGATACATAACACTTATAACGGAGGAAATCATAATCCAATAGTCATTTAAATCCAAACAACTTTGTAACATCGCAGCAGAATCCAATAACAACATAAATCCACATCATAACATTTTTGCCAACATGGCAACTACTATCCAACATGTCTCAAAATAAAGGGAACGACAACAAATTCCAGCAAGATATAAAAAAATAACCAAAACAAGCAAACATCCCCTGAGTGCTACATATCAGAGCATTGACACACCAACTCGAGCTATAAGGTAAACGGCTACACCTCGTCGTTACATGCACGTTACCAACAAAGGGTAACATTCAAACAGAAGGAGTGAGATATCAAACACTATAAAGGAACGTATGATAATATTCAAAGGAAGAAAAGATCATACATAGTTCACCACTTCTTAACACATAACATCTCACAACAATTTCATCACAAAACAATTTCCAAACGGCAACAATGTTATTAATTAATTAATTACTACAACAAATTCAAATTCAAAATTATAATGTCATCACATCACAACAAACATCTCATCATTTCAACAATTCAAACACAATTCAAATGCAATTCAAATGTGACTCGACTTATGCAAATGCATGTGGTACCATTTGGAGTAAAACTCCCATCGTCTCAAAATTAGCCACTTGGGCACATCGTCGCTATTTGCCATTAAGGCCATCGTCGCTTTTGCCATTAAGGCCATCGTCTCTTTATACAATGGATGTGACTCAATGAATGTGAGATCCACACAAAATAACATACATCAAAAATCTCATCAACAATCAAACATCATCAATTAAACGTCGAAATTCAACGACAACAAGAAAATCATCACCAATCATGGTAATGCATCACTTTACTATCATGTCGCTATGTTGTATCATCATACAACAATACTTCACTTCACAATAACAATCACAACATCAAACGATACAATTCAAGAAAAGGTTCAAAAAGGTTTCCAAAGATTTTCAAATCATATTCATTAGAAAAACATCAATTGTAGCTTCACGGGGGTCCAAACGACACTTAAAAAGGAGTTACAGATCAATAAATACATCATTTCAAAGTTACAAAAATATTTTGACAGCAGGGTTCGCTCAGCGAGCTACCAGCACGCTTGTGCAAAACTCAAAAACAGTAGTGAAACTTTTCGCATCTCCGCTTAGCGGACCATCTCTACTTAGCGAGCTCGCTCCGCTTAGCAGACATGCGATTATGTAGAAAAATAACAGAACCACACAGACCTACGTAACCATACTTCCACCATCCAAAACCATCATCAATCAACAATTAAAGGCATATAACAACATTATCTAATATCATTCATCAACATTCATCATTAAAAACATTATTTCTATCACAATTTCATGGAAATTCACCACAAACCCTAAAATTCTACAACATACAATTCATGGTTAACAACATAGAATCAAACCCCACCCTAAACATCATCATACCACCCTTTATCATGAAATAATATAAACCTTACCTTGGGTTTTGGATTGAATCCAACTCTATCTTCAAAACCTAGCTTTCTCCTTTTCTTTCTCTCTTTCCCTTCTTTCTCTATTTCTCTAAATAAGCTTCTAACTTTCTATTCTCTAAAACCCTTGTTTTGTTAAACCCTCACTAACTTTCTAATTGCTAATGTGCTCTAATTAGCTCCCCTTAACTACTAATTCTATCATAGGCCCATTAACTAATAAAGTCACTAACTTATGTTATTTACTAATAATTTCCCAAATAAATAACACAAAATCAATTAAACACACAATTAACACATAATTATCAAATAATTCACATAACACACATTCAGATAAAATACGTAATTAAAAACGGTCGTTACAACTCTCCCCCACTTAGAATATTTTCGTCCTCGAAAATCATCTCAATCAAATAACTCAGGATACGACCCTCGCATCTTGCTTTCCAACTCCCACGTCATACTCTCTCCGGTAGCTCCCGACCAAACCACCTTCACCAAAGCAATCTCTTTGCCTCAAAGCGTCTTCATCTCGTGATACTCAATCCTTACTGGCATAGTCTCCACCGTGAAATTATCCCGTACTTGCACATCGTCCATATGGATCACATGAGAATGATCAGAAATATACTTCTGAAGTTGCGACACATGAAACACGTCATGCAAATTCAAAAGATTCAGCGGTAACGCCACTATATACGCCACATTTCCAACCTTCTATAAAATTTGATACGGTACAATAAAATGAGGAGTGAGCTTCTTAGACTTCAACGCTCGCCCCACACCAGTCACCAGTGTGACTCTAAAAAATACACGATCACTCACCCACTTGAAGTTCCAAATCTTTCCTTCTCTTGTCATGATAACTTTTTTGCCTACTCTGAGAAGTCTTCATCTTCTCACGAATTAACTTAACCTTCTCAGTAGTCTCTCGAACAATCTCTGGTCCAAGTACTACACTCTCACCCGATTCATGCCAACACAACGGAGTCCTACATCTCCGACCATACAACGCTCCAAAAGGCGTCATTCCAATACTAGAATGGTAACTATTGTTGTAAGTGAACTCGATCAATGGAAGATAATTATCCCACATACCTCCCTACTCAAGAACACAAGCTCTCAACAAATCTCCAACGACTGAATCGTCCTCTCCGTCTAACCATCTGTCTGAGGATGATACGCCGAACTCAACCTCAACTTAGAACCCAATACCCCTTGCAAACTTTTCCAAAAATCTGAAGTGAACCTCGGATCTCTATTCGAAACAATACTCAAAGGAACACCATGCAGCTTAACAATCACATTGGTATAAATCTCCGTCAACTTAGAATCTGAATAAGTGATGTTAATAGGTACAAAATGATCCGACTTCGTAAGCCTATCAATGATCACCCAAATTGAATCATGTCCTCTCACAGTATTCGGTAAACCCGTCACAAAGTCCATTGAAATGCTATCCCATTTCCATTCCGGAACTTCTAACGGTTGCATTAATCCTGCAGGCTTCTGATGTTCAACTTCCGACTTCTGACAAGTCAAACATGCATACATAAATTGAGCTATGTCACGCTTCATTCCAGGCCACCAAAACAAATTCTTCAAATCTTGGTACATCTTTGTATCTCCTGGATGAATACTCAAATTACTTCTATGACCTTCCTCATGAATCGCTCTCTTCAAATCCACATCATCAAGAATACAAATTCGATTACGGAATCTCAATACACCATGCACATCCAACTTAAAGTCATAACTCTTAACTTGATCGATTCCAACCATCAAAGTTACCAATTTCACATCCAACTTCTGAGCTTCTCTGATACTATCCAGAAAATCATTATTAATCTTCAGCATACCCTATCTAACACTCTTAGGTGTCACTTCACACACCAAACTTATATCTCTGAATTGCTCAATCAATTCCAACTCCTTAACCATCATTGTCGACATATGCAAAGTCTTTCGGCGTAAAGCATCAGCGACAACATTAGCTTTTCCTAGATGATAATTGTTATACCCCAAAATTTGCCCGCATCTTTTTCAGAAAGAAGGCAACAGACTTCTGTCTAAAAATTGGGAGTTTCATATAATCTTGGATTTTATTTCATAAATATCCTGATTTTATGAATACTCGGTTTTTAGAATATTTCTTATACGGTATTTTGGTTCACTGTTGAATTTATTCTTACACAAACGCCAAGTATTTTTTATCACTTCACACACACTATTTATTTGAGATTTATTTGCAGATAAATAGTACTGACACAATTGGTACAGAATTAAATTTTGCAGGCGCAGAGTCCGGGGATTTAGACTGTACTGGTAACAAGTAAATTATTATTAGTTTTTGTTTCCCACTAATTTTTGTACTATATTATTATTTTCAAAATCTCTTCCTTTATTTTCAAAATCTCTTCCTTTCTTTTCAAATCTCTTTCTTTCAAATCAAATCCTAACTTTATTCTATACATCTCTCTTTTCAAACCCTACCATACACTTTCTTTCAAATCCTACTACCACTCAAATTTTCCTTTTTTGTACGACATCACTTCATTCCCCAACGTCTCTATCCTTCTTTTCACTCTATAAATACCTCTCATTTTTCCATAAATTCTCACATCAAATTTCACTCATTTCCCAAATTTCTATCTCATAATTATTTTTTTCTTCTTCCCCAGCAAAAATGGCAAAGTGGATGGATATGTGTTTTCTTATGGTCATCACTGTTTTGGTGGTGATCATGTCCTTTTTCTGTCTGCATAGTCCTGAAAAATGCGGACCTGGGTTGCTTACACTACCGTTCATATATATGTTGTTATTTATAGCATGGGTTTTTAATCGTCATTTTTAAAAGTTTGTCGTATCTTTCGCTTTCAAATAATGTACTGTTTATTTTATTTGTCGTACTGTTCATTATATTATGTAATATTTGTACTGTCAGTATTAAATGTTGTACTATCTGTCGTACTGTCGTTTAATTATCAAGATAATATTATGTGTGTTTTCTGCTAGTTAAATATTTATTTTTGCTGTGCATTAAATATTTTTTAAGGCTATTATCGGTAATTTCGTTCGCGTATAGTATATTTTATTTATTTATTATGTTTGTGTTTTTCTAACAGCTCAGGTAAATAAATTTTCACCATTAACACAACAAAAAACAAAAAGAAAAAATTAACTTTAACTGTTGAATTTTCACTTTAACTGTTATGTTAATGCCCGGACAGTCAGTTGATAGTCAAGCCCGCTGACAGCACGATTCTCCGTGTTTTGTACCATCAATCAAATCAATCTTTTGCATTTCAAAATTCCAAGATTTTTTATCTAGAAGTCTTCTGATAATCACATGATCAGCAGAGACTCAACACTGCACAAAAATCAGGTACGCTTAAGTGTCTCCTACACAAACAGTCCCTAACTAGGGTTTTTGTTTTTTCAGGAGAACAAGTTTTTTTGAGACCTCAAATGGATTTCATGGACCTCCATATGTCTCAAAGTACCACTAGACAAATTTTCAAACTTCAATTCGCTCAGACGCACAGTCAGCAGCTCAAACAGTCAACAGACGACCAGTTTGACCGAAAAGTCAACAGACAGTCAAAAATGAAATTTTTTGTCAACATCCATATTTTGTCAAAAGATTCATCATTTGATCAATGGTTGATCATAATTCATCAAGAAAAGATCAGAAATCAACAAAACCCTAAGTTTCAAAATTAGGGTTTTCTCCTAAAAAGTCAACTGAACTTTGACCGGCAATAACTCTCTCCTCGTTCATTCAAAAAATTCCAACCAAAGCTTGTTTTAAAGGAAATTCAATTATCTTTCAAATGCAATTGATCCCATGGTCATTGGATTCACCATTTGGAAAATATGAGCTCAGACATTACAGATCATTTTCAAAGTTAACAAAAAGTGGTTTTTTTGTCAAAGGCCATAACATCAAGATAACTTCTCCAAATGCAAAAAAGTTTCCAAAGTGGCTTGTAGAGGACATCTTGAGGTTTCTAAAAAGTACAAGAACTCTTTCATATGATCAAAATTGAGGGAGATATGCCTTGTTGAAGTTGGCTATTTTATGGGAAAATGCATGAAACCAACATTGATCAAAAATGTTTTTTTCCAAAAGAGGCCAAGTTTTCATGATCCAAACATGTTCCCAATAATGTTGAAGGGCTTCCACGACCAACATTGGGCCCATAACATTTTTATTTCCTTTTTAATTTAACTTTATTACCTTTAAAATTAAATTAAAAAGAAATGGTGCAAGATCATTATCCAAAGCTTTTGTCTCTTGCTTGAGTCACCAAGGTAGCTTAACTTCTGCAACATAGAGATGGTGCAGCAGGCCTAGAGCAAGAGGGTGAAGAAAATTCAAAGCCATGGCCAAAGAATTCAAAGATTTTTATATTAAAAAATTCAAAGGTTCAAAGATCATCAATGCAAGATAGCTTAGCTTTGCAGCACATTCATTGCTTATAAATGAAGTAGAACACTTCAGTAAGAGGACAGACACGAATTCAGAATCAAATCCATGCTTGTAACACACTTGTATCATACTTGAAATTTTGCAAGAAATTTGAAATTCGAATTTTAAGTTTCAGCTCAATTCAATCCAAATTAAATACTTAAACACGATCCCTGAACATCATTGAACCTTTCCAAATCAATTTCAAGCCTTGAAGCTCACTGAATCGAGCTCAAAAGCTCACGGTTTGTCCAAACTGAAAAATACAAAAATACTATTATTCATGCATATTCAATAAGATGTAATCCCATATTTGTGTTTAGTTTTGTGCCCTGATCGTTTCTGGAGCTTTAATTTAATTTTTATGAAGGTTTGAAGCATATACCATTTTAGGGTTCTTGGAGCTCGAAATGGGATCCTTCGATTTAGGAAAAATTAGAATAAACCAGAGGCATATTCAAGTTCAGTGGATCTGGACGAGTCAAATGGACATGTCGCGAAATATTTTTGTATAGGTTTGCCCCTATTCGTTATTTTGCAGGGACGAAGGAGGTGTATTACAGCGCTTTTGGTAAAAAAACGCTGTTAAAAGTAGAGGCGAGAGGAAGAAGACGACGAGATGTCATCTCCTGATTGGCTGATTCAAATTGGTTCGCGCGCGTTTTGATTTTCGTTTGCAGATGGATCACGTGTGACATGAAACACGCGTTAGCATGTACCCTCGCACCATCAGTCCTCAGATCTCATTAAAGTTTCATCCAACGTGCCAGAAGCTACAGCGCATCATGGACTCTCAAAGCTTTGCCACACAGGATCATAATTTAATATATTTTCTATTTTATTTAATTCTCTTTGTGAAATTATTTAAAAATATTTTTAAAAATCAGAAAAATACACAAAAAATATTTTTAGGTTAATAAAATATTGTATTAATTTTTGACACAAAAATATTTTATTTTTCTTAATAATTAATATATTTTGTTTAATTAATCAATATATATTCATATATTTCATTTAAATTATTTCTAACCTATAAAAAAAATCAGAAAAAAAATATTTTATTTTATTAAATTGAGTTTATATATTATAAACTAATTTTTGACATATTTAGAATATTTTTCTCTTTAAGTTTAATTTATGTGTATAATTATTTGTATAATTATATGTTAATTAACTTAATAATTTCAAAAAAAACAATTTCAAAAATCCCAAAAAAATTAATTTTATTTTAAAATTAATTAACAAGCAATATGAACATATTTTAGACTTAATTTTTAGGTTTAAATTTTATTTCTACCTTTTTCTCATTTAATTAAATTAATCATGCATTAATTCTAATTAAAATCAATCATCAAAAATCCAAAAAACATTTTCCCTTTATCTTATTGCAATTTAAATTCATAGATAAGTGTATAGGTTGTCAAATTCATGTAAAGAGCGTAGTTTACATTTCCCGCACAATCGATGTAATAGCGTAGATTTACTTTCCGCATTTTACATTCCCGCACTTTAATTTCTGTACATATAAAACTGCGTGTATGTCAAGAACAAAAACTGAAGCGCTAGATCACTAATTTCAAAAGACAAGAATATCTGAATATAAAACATAATCACACTTGCACCTCTTAGGGTAATCCCTTCTGTTGCTCTTTTCAAAATCAATTCCAGCGTTTCAAATACAAATCCAAACTTTTGTTTACATCCTGTCAAAGGAGAATTTTCTAAAAGAAATGGGAAAGGATCTTATAAATTTAGGGTAGATCTCCTAATTTCTTGCTCAAATCAAACAAAACAACAAATGTTTCACATATCACTGTATTTCCAAAACAAAACTTTCAAAAAAGACAACATTTTGTATATATCCAAACAAGGATCATTACGAAGTTAAAGATCTTTTTTCAAAACATCTTTCGAAAGATAAAACACTTTGTATACATCCGCATAAGGATCATTACAAAGTTAATTTACAAAGGTATTTTAAAACCACATACAAGCATTTCAAAGCAAGACAAATGATTCAAACAAGTGAGCTAAGCAATTAAGAGCCCATGGATAACCATGGATACAAAGGGGTGCTAATACCTTCCCTTTGTATAACCTACCCCCGAACCCAAAATCTCTTAAAGGTCTTTTTCTGTTTCTTTTATAAACCTTTCCTTAATTGGATAAAATAAAAGTCGGTGGCGACTCTCTGATTTTTAAAACTCAAAAAAATAAAAGAAGAGTCAGTTTGTATCCCATGAAAAAAACCGAGGACGACAGAACTGGCGACTCTGCTGGGGATTTCAAAAAAAACAAAATGTTTTCAAAAGGGGTTACCTTAGAGTTTAGATCACTTCAATGTTTTCAATTGCTTGTCTTGATTGTTCTATTTTTCAAAAGGTTTGTTTGGGTATTGGATTTACTTGTGTGAAAGATTCTAACCCGAATCTCGAGATACCTTAAGTATGTGACAATAGACCAAGGAAACTGTAAGGCATGTACCAATATGGTTGATATGGTAGTCACCGTTAGTGCGACACTTTGGTCTGTACTGATATCCCTTGAAAATGATCAAGGAGTATGTTAGGCTTCCGAAATGTCATTAAACACTAATTTGTCTTAGAACCTTTAGTTGAACTTGACTTGTGGCCTATTAAGTGGCTGGCTTTGAAATTGATCGAAGTTAGTTATCCTCGAGGAATGTTTTGATCGGCCGTCCGAGTGCCGTATTGAGATGTTGTCTCCAAGGATCATAGAACCCGAATACTATTTTAAGACATGTTTAAACCAACTCAACTTCAGTGGGGAGGGTATCACATATAAACCTCGTGCAAGCCTTTAAACCTAAGGCTATTGTGTGATTTGTTTGTGTTTGCCACATGTTTGACATCATGACATCATAAGCATCATAAACATATCATTTTCTCACTAATCATTTCAAGGATCGAAGAGTTTACCTTTGTTCTGTTGTTGCAGGTAATGGCTCCCGCTACCAGAGATTATATCCGGATCAACATCTCAACAGTACCATTTGAACTTAAGGAATTAATATCAGAATTTCCCAGAAATGCTCAATTCACTGAAAAGCACGGTCACCTACTCCATTTGGTTACCTCAAAATTTGAAGAAGACATGATACGGGTCCTGTTCCAGTTCTTTGATCCCGAACATCATTGTTATACATTTCCTGATTACCAGCTAGTACCCACTTTGGAAGAGTTCTCTGAACTGATTGGGTTACCTGTTCGAGATCAATTACCTTTCACTGGTTTAGAAAAGATTCCAAAACCTGAAATCATTGCTGCTGCCTTACATTTACGAAAGTCAGAAATCGAGTCCAATTGGGAAACGAAGAGTGGAGTCAAGGGTTTGCTTTCTAAGTTCTTAATGGGAAAGGCTCGATCACTATTAAAAGACAGAAGTTACCAAGCTTTTGAAGAAGTTGTGGCTCTTTTGATTTATGGGTTGGTTTTATTCCCTAATCCCGACCAATTCATAAGTGTGCACATTATCAACATTTTCTTAACCCGCAATCCAGTACCTACTTTGCTGGGAGACATTCTACATTCTTTACACACTCGTACTATGAAAAAAATGAGGAACTCTTATGTACTGTGTACCACTACTGGCTAGATGGTTTACATTACACCTTCCCCGATCAGTGTTGAGAAACGAGCAAAGGATGCAATGGTCTCGCAGGATTATGTCTTTGTCTCATTCAGATATCCGGTGGAACAACTTCTTTCAAAAAGACATCACTCTCATTGACCATTGTGGGGAGTACCCTAATGTGCCACTCCTTGGCATTAGAGGAGGCATCACCTACAACCCCTCTTTAGCTTTGCGCCAATTTGGATATGCACAAAGAAATGGTCCTCATGACATGATTATCCATGGCATTATGTTCGACTACGAAGATGATTCCCAAAGATATCGACGAAGGTTTATACATGCTTGGGGCAGTGTCTACAAAGTAGAAAGCAAGACTTTAGGACAATGGAACTCTATTCCCATGGGGCCTTACCTCAGATGGGTGCGTGCTCGTGCTCAGAAGTTCATCATGCCATATCCCGCTATCCTGCCTGTGACCATTGAGCCAGAAGTCGAAGGGGAGGAACCTCGAGTTATTCTACATCCGGACATGCCAACTGACCTGGAAGAGCTGCAGAAATCTTGGGTTCAACTAAAAGGAGAAAGAGACACCTTCAAAGCACACTGTCAAGACTATGAGAGGAAAGTGTTGGAACTCACCAGACAACTCCATGAAGAACAGCAGATCAACACGTTCCTGGGAGCAAAGAGAAAGCATCCATGGGAGGCTTGAAGAATCCTTTATTTTATCTTGTAAGCCCGAAAGAGGCAAAGAAAAGAAAAAAAGAAAGACAAAAGAAAAAAAAGAAATAAATTGTTTGACTAATAAATGTTTGTTTCTCTTTTTTTAAAACAAATCTAAATTCTAAGATCCTTGAAAACATTGCATATACATTCCATTCATAAACATTGCATAACAGGTTCACATAACGAGTTCCTCATCTCCTCGCTGTTTATTTCAGTCAGAAGGGATGGATTCTAAAACAAGCATCAAGAATCTCGAAGCACAGAACGCCCAAGTTCAGATAGCAATTCTGGAGCTAGCAAAGGGGCAACAAGAACTGAAAGCCCTGATGACTAAGAAGAAAAAGAAGCCCAAGGGATCTGTAGGTTTAAGCCACCTCGCGAGAAAAGTCAGAGTCCCAGCCAGGATGCCTAGAAAAGCGCCAATCCCTGAAGTAGTTGGTGAAGGTGATCAAGAAGACAACCACAACAACCAAGGTTCTGCCAAACTCTCTCTCTCTCTCTCTCTCTCCTGATGAAGAGGATTATCACTCCGAAGACGAACAGGGTGATAGCAAATACCAACAGTTTGAAGAACGCATGAAAGCTATGGAGATACAAAAAATACCTGGTTTATACTTCAATGATCTTGGGCTAGTCTCAAATATTGTTATCCCTCCAAAGTTCTAAGTTCCTGTCTTTGCAAAGTATGATGGAGTCTCTTGCCCAAAACTACATCTAAGGTCCTATGTGAGAAAGATACTACCTCATACAGCAGATAACAAATTGTGGATTCATTTCTTCTAGGAAAGTCTGTCAGGTACACAACTCGAGTGGTACTATCAACTGGAAAGTGCAAAAGTTCACACCTGGGAAGATCTGGCTGCTGCTTTCAACAAACAGTATCAATACAACGCTGACCTTGCACCAACCCGTACTCAACTACGGGGCATGACTATGGCACCAAAAGAAAGTTTCAAAGAGTATGCACAAAAGTGGAGAGATCTAGCTGGAAGGGTTCAACCACCCTTATCTGATCGCGAGCTGGTCGACATGTTCATGGGCACTTTAACTGGCCCTTTCTACAGTCATTTGCTGGGAAGCTCGTCGTCAGGTTTCACTGACCTGATATTAACTGGAGAGCGTGTCGAAAGCGGCATTCAAAGTGGAAAAATTCAAGTAGGCTCCTCCTCTGGTACTACCAAGAGGCCCATTAGTGGGAGAAATGAAGTCAATACAATGCACAGTCAGAAAAGTCGCAAAAGTGAGCATCACCAATCTGTAGGGGCTGTTCTGATCTCTGCATCTGCACCTCAAAAATATCAACCGCCGAAGTATACGTGTCGACCAGATGCACCAAGAAGAAATTTCACCAGAATCAATATGCGAATCTCTCAAGCATTGCAGCACTTGTTAAAAGCAAATCTGGTCACATTGAAAGACCCTCCAAAGAATGTCAACACTTCCTCTCCGAGTTATCGCCCCGATGCAACATGTGCATACCATTCTAACTGTCAAGGACATGACGCAGATCACTATTGGGCCTTGAAAAATAAAATACAAGACATGATAGATGCTGGGGAAATTGAATTCGATCCTCCAGAGACTCCAAATGTCATCACTGCACCTATGCCAAAGCATGACAAGACCGTTAATGCTATCATAGACACTGTTTATATCTATGATGTGAGAGAATTGTCAACTCCACTCCTTGAAGTCAAAAGAAAGCTAATACGAGCTGGTTTATTCCCAAGTTGTGACCCTGGTTGCTTTTATTGTGCACACCTACCCAATGGGTGTGAGAATTTGAAAGGAGGAATTCAAAAATGGATGGATCGTCGTATCATTATGTTTGAGAGGCTCCCTTCTATAGACAATCTGTGCGAAGTTTTTTCAAATGGGATGAGGATAGAGGACGTCTCAGTGGTTTCTAACATAACATTGAAAATCCCTACCAAAGCTCCTTTCAAGATTTCTGCTGCACCCAGAGTGGCATCGGTAATCATTACCAGTCCGACTCCATTTCCATACTCCTCAGACAAAGCTGTCCCATGGAATTATGACACTAATGTCTATGTCCATGGAGTTAAGCAAGACACCTTGGCTGAAGAGGCCATGAATTTTACTACTCTAGTTGTTGATAATATTGTGGGGACTGGTAAGATTACGAGAAGTGGAAGGATATTTTCACCAGAAATTACTCCAAATGTTGCTACTAATCCAGTCCAGGTCCCTGTTCCTAATCAAAATATCAACGCTCGAGGCAAAGAGCCACTAGTTGAACCAGTTCAAGAACCTGTGGAAGTCACTGTTGAAGATCCATCGAGGCAAGAAATGGAGGAAATATTGAAAATCATCTTCAAAAGTGATTACATAATTGTTGAACAACTGGGGCACACTGCTTCAAAGATTTCAATGCTGTCTCTGCTAAAGTATTCAGAAGCTCATGCCAAGGCCCTAATGAAATTCTTGAAAGCTGCACATGTACCACAGGAGATTTCAGTCGACCAATTTGAAAATTGTGTCGCCAATCTAACAATAGATAATGGTCTCGGTTTCTCTGATGCTGATTTAACCCCTGCTGGGAAAAATCACAATAAAGCCCTGCACATCTCTATTGAATGTAACGGCACCACTCTGTCTCATGTGCTGGTAGACAACGGTTCCTCTTTGAACGTGTTACCAAAAGTAGTACTGGAAAAACTTGACTTCGAAGGAGTTGTGTTACAACCAAGCGATGTTGTGGTAAGAGCCTTCGACGGGTCAACAAGAACAGTGTACGGAGAAGTTAAGCTCCCAATCAGAGTGGGCTCTCAGATCTTTGATTCTACCTTTTGCGTGATGGAAATTCATCCAGAATACTCCTGTTTACTAGGACGCCCTTGGATACATGGGGCAAGCGCTGTAACTTCTACCCTGCATCAAAAGTTAAAATATCCGGTAAAAGGCAAGGTCGTCACAGTTTATGGCAAAGAAGAATATGTGGTTAGCCACCTGAGTAACTCCAAGTATGTTGATATGGATGGTGAATTCATCGAAACCCCCTGCCAATCTTTTGAGGTGGTCCCTCCAGATGTCTCTACTGCCAAACATATTTATGCTACTCCTGCTACAAAAATAACTCCAACAATGGCTTCTCTCAAAGATGCTAAAGTTGTGATCGAAGAAGGTGGTTGCACAGTATGGGGACAACTCCTTGATGTGCCTTACAAGTTCGATAAGCTAGGTCTGGGCTATGCTAATGGAGCTCAAAAGAACGATCAAAGTCCTCGTTCTGGAGGATTAATGTCACATTTCATCAGCCAAGGAGTAAATGCTATTGAAGATGAAGTTCCACCTGTTTCCAAAGAAGTTTGGGATACTTTGGGAGAACCAAGCGGCAGGTATGATTTTCTAGTGAAGTACACTGCTCCTCAGAGTTCTTTTATTGCCATTGAAGACATCGTCCCAACTGGATGGGGTGATCAGTTTGAAGATTGCAAAAGTTTCACAAGTTCCATTACTGAGCAATACCAAAGTCCAAAAAAAGTCTGGGATACGCTGGGAGAACCAAGTGGTAAGTATGACTTTATGGTGAAGTATTCCGCTCCCCTGAGCTCGCAAGTCGCTATTGAAGACATCACCCCAACTGGATGGGACAACCATTTCGAAGATAATATGACAATCACAAACCCTGTCGCTCCTGAAGAATTCTGGGAGACACCAAATGACGAGAATGATTTCTTGATGCAGTACACTGTTCCCCAGAATGCACAAGTCTCCCTCAAAGACATCATCCCAACTGGATGGGACAATCTTATCGGGTATCTCTCTCAGCCAATAGAGGTATCTCAGCCTGGGCTCTCGTATCCAGCAGAGTATCTTGCTCATCCTGAAGAATCAACAGCTCATCTCGCCACCAAAGAAGTCAATGCTGTGGAAGACGAAGAAGACAACTGCAACTGGAGCAGCTGGATATTCCCTACTCACAACCATGGATTGAACAACTGGGAAGCCGAAGATGTTATCTCCTTTGATCAGGAGTAAATGCAATTTCCTGTTTTCGTTGTTTATATGTTCAAAGATAAAAATGGTTCCTGTACTATTGAACCATGAACTTAAAAGCCAGGTGCCTTGCCTGAAGCACACTGGTCCTTTTTATAAGGGTTTGTCATACCATGATCATGTTCATTCAATAAAATCATGGGACGTTTGCATATTAAAATTTTGTGATCCTTTTTGTTTCTTTATTTGCTTTATTCATTTTCAAATAGCTATGTGTTCTTACACACACCCACATAATAAATGCAGATTCACATTCACTCTGGATCCTGTTGATAACAATTCTGCTATTGCCAGTCATGACTTTGAAAATCCGATCTACCAAACTGAGGACGAAAGTGAGGAAGATTGTGAAGTACCTAGGGAACTTGCAAGGCTATTAGAACAAGAGGAAAAGACTATACAGCCGCATGAAGAACCAATTGAAGTTATCAACCTGGGCAGTGACGAAGAAAAGAAAGAAGTCAAGATAGGGGCTGATCTAGAAGACAGTGTCAAGCAAAGACTAATTCAAATGTTACAAGACTACATTGAGATATTCGCTTGGTCCTATGAAGATATGCCTGGCCTTGACACGGATATTGTGGTTCATCGCCTGCCAATCACAGAAGGAAGCACTCCCGTTAAACAGAAACTGCGGAGAAGCAGGCCCGACATGTCCAAAAAGATCAAAGACGAGGTTGAGAAGCAATTCAATGCTGGCTTTCTTAAAGTTGTGAGTTATCCTCCATGGATAGCTAACATCATGCCTCTGCCTAAAAAAGACGGGAAGGTCAAAATGTGTGTAGACTACAGAGATCTGAATCGAGCAAGCCCCAAAGATGATTTTCCTTTACCTCACATTGATGTGTTGGTTGACAATACTGCACAATGCAAGGTATTTTCCTTTATGGATGGATTCTCAGGTTACAACCAAATCAAGATGGCGCCCGAAGACATGGAAAAAACAACCTTTACAACACCCTGGGGAACCTTTTGTTACAAAGTGATGCCCTTTGGTTTAAAGAATGCAAGAGAAACGTATCAGCGTGCAATGGTAGCTCTGTTCCATGATATGATTCATCAGGAAATAGAGGTTTATGTGGATGATATGATTGCAAAGTCCAACACCGAAGAAGAACATCTGGGTCATCTGCACAAGCTGTTTGAGAGACTCAAGAAGTACAGGTTGCGACTGAATCCGAACAAGTGTACCCTTGGAGTAAGATCCGGTAAACTCCTAGGTTTCATCGTCAGCAGCAAGGGTATTTAAGTTGATCCTGCCAAGGTCAAAGCCATTCAAGAAATGCCCATACCCCATACCTAGAAACAAGTCAGAGGATTCTTGGGATGTCTGAACTACATCCCCAGATGTATTGCCCATATGACTACTACTTGTGTGCCGATCTTCAAATTGTTGAAGAAAGATCGAGTGAAAAGATGGAACGATAAATGCCAATTAGCCTTTGACAAGATCAAAGAATATCTTCAAAAACCGCCAATTTTGTTACCACCAGTGGAAGGAAGCTTTCTGATAATGTACCTAATAGTGTTAGAAGATTCAATGGGGTGTGTACTGGGACAACATGACGAATCTGGCCGAAAGGAGCATGCAATCTACTATCTTAGTAAAAAGTTTACCGTTTGTGAAACAAGATACTCACTACTCGAGAAAACTTGTTGTGCCTTAGCATGGGCGGCTCTCCGACTAAGACAGTATATGCTAAACCATACCACTTTCCTGATCTCCAAAATGGATCCTATCAAGTATGTGTTCGAAAAAACCTGCTCTCTCCGGAAGAATAGCAAGATGGCAAATGATCTTAACAGAGTATGACATCTAGTACACTTCACAAAAAGCGATCAAAGGAAGTGTGGTAGCTGATCATTTGGCTCATCAAGCAGTGGATGATTATCAAGAGTTGAACTTTGACTTCCTAGATGAAGATATTATGCTAGTTACTGATTAGAAACAACCGGGACCAGAGGAAGGACCCGAGCCAGGATCCTGATGGACTATGGTTTTTGATGGAGCCTCTAATGCACTTGGCAATGGCATCGGAGCTGTGATCATTTCTCCTACAGGAGGACATACACCATTCACTGCCAGATTATGTTTCAACTGCACTAACAATATAGCCGAGTATGAAGCATGTATTCTGGGTCTCAAAGCTGCAATCGATCTGAGAATTAAGTTCCTGGAGGTCTACGGAGACTCGGCCCTTGTAATTTATCAAGTAAAAGAGGAATGGGACACGAAGCACCCGAATCTAATTCCATACAAAGAATATGTGCTAAGTTTGATTCCTTATTTTGAAGAAATCACTTTTGAACATATCCCGCGCGAAGAAAATCAACTATTTGATGCTTTAGCTACCATGTCATCTATGTTCAAAGTCAGGTGGGACAATGAGGCGCCAATGATCACCATTTACAGACAGGATGAACCAGCCTATTGCAATAAGGTCAATACTGAAGGAGTGGAAGAAAAACCATGGTTCCATGAAGTAAAAAGATATCTCGAAGCCCAGGAATATCTTGAAGGAGCATCCATTAACGATAGAAAGTTTCTAAGAAGATTTTCCGCCAAATTCTTTCTAAGTAATGGAATCATGTATAAACACAACCATGACTCGACTCTGCTTCGTTGTGTGAACAAGAAGGAAGCGGAACAGATTATGGAAGACATACACGATGGTGCCTTTGGTACTCATTCAAGTGGACATACAATGACTAAAAAGATTCTGAGAGCAGGTTATTACTGGTCTACCATGGAGACAGACTGCCATCATCACTCCATAACTTGTCACAAATGCCAAATATATGCCGACAAAGTACATGTACCTCCAGTTCCATTAAACGTTCTGACGGCTCCTTGGCCTTTTGCAATGTGGGGTATTGATATGATTGGATAAATCAAGCCTACTGCCTTCAACGGTCATCGTTTTATCCTGGTCGCTATTGACTACTTCACAAAGTGGGTAGAGGCAGCTTCATTTGCTTCAGTTACCAAGAATGTGGTGGCTCGGTTTATCAAGCACAGTCTCATTTATCTGTATGGCATCCCTGAGAGGATCATCACAGACAATGGCACAAATTTAAACAACAGGATGATTACCGAACTCTGCACGCAGTTCTAGATCAAACATCATAATTCATCCCTATATCGACCAAAGATGAATGGCGCCGTGGAAGCTGCCAATAAGAACATCAAGAAGATCATACAAAAGATGACAGTAACCTACAAAGACTGGCATGAGATGTTACCTTTTGCTCTTCATGGTTATCGCACATCAGCACGTACTTCAACAGGGGCAACTCCATTCTCCTTAGTCTATGGTATGGAGGCAGTTCTTCCAATTGAAATTCAGATTCCTTCCCTAAGGATTATGAAAGAAGCCGATCTAGATGAAGACGATTGGATTCAGACTCGGTTGGACCAGATAAACTTGATTGATGAGAAGAGGCACGCAGCTATTTGTCATGGTTAGTTGTACCAGAAACGTATGATCAAAGCCTTCAACAAGAAAGTCAAAAGTTAGGCATATCAAACCGGTGATTTGGTTATCAAACGCATCATCTTACCACAAGGTGACCCCAGGGGCAAGTGGACTCCCACTTATGAGGGACCATTTGTAATCAAGAAGGTATTCTCCGACGGAGCCATGTTGCTTACCACTATGGATGGCGAGGATTTCCCACACCCTGTAAATGCGGACATAGTCAAAAAGTACTTCATTTAAAGAAAAGCTCGCTAAGTTGAAAACCTGAAAGGGCAACTTAGGCAAAAATGAGCGTCTCAGTGGATTGAAAACCTGAAAGGGCAATCCAGGCAAAAATTAGAGACTAAAAAATAATAATTATCCCGGTAGGCTGAAAACCTGAAAAGGCAGCCTAGGCAAAAGTTAGGGAATAAAGCGTACGAGTATGTCACGTTTGGCTACCCACTCACCTTCAAGGTTCAACACATCAAAGGCACTAATCAGTCCAATCATTTTCTTCCAACAAGTGAGGGATGAGATACTCAAAGACAGATTGGAAATAGCAGAGTTGAAACTTGACTGGATTGTTTTCACATAGCTATTTCCCTTTATAAGTACTTTTCAAAGCTTTATGACAATTTCCTACTACTAGGATTTTTGTCTCCTTGTACTAATCCGCCTATTATGGCTCTCTTTCAAAATCAATACAGTTCATGCTCAAAATCAATGTTTCCATTTTTTTCTGTTTTGAATACGTAAGCGTCCTAATGATAATTTTTGAATGAACATATGCATTTGAATATGACTGATGTTTATAAGAAAAACAGGAATAGCATTTAGGTAATGTCCCAATTATCTGGACATCATCCCGAAACCATCATCAGAAGAAAAGTTCCCCAACAGAGATACGTTTCTCAGCAGAATCATCAATGAGATTTTTCTCTCCAACAAAGTGATTCGAGAAACCTTATTCCCCAGCAGGGCTGTTCTAGATCACTATCCCCAGAAGGTGTGATCCTCCACACCAAGGCTTGATCAAATAGTGCATCGGAGGATTACACATCTTTCTTATTCTCATTCAGGGTACATCAAAATCAGAACTTTCAAATTGCCTTCATCCTCGAGCGGTAGTCAAATATCCCTCAACAGAACACCCTGGTCCGTAAGGAAGTTCCCCAGCTGAGTGTACTCGAACAAGATAGCAAAGATCATCAACAATCACGATGCCTTCATTTCCAAAATAGCAAGCAGGGATTTATTTTCCCAATCAAAAGTTTGATACTCTCTAAATTGCATAAGTCATACATCATACGCATATTCATACATAGCATATAATGTTTCATGACAAACGCATACATAACATGCACGATTCTAACTTAGTTTGATAATTTCAACATATACATTACATACATCATGGTATTGCATGTCACTAACTTGGTTTTCAGGTAAACGAATATCCTCAGCAAGTTATTCTCGATCGCATGCAATATTTTCCTGGGTTCTATTCAGACAGGCATTCTTCTCAGAACCAAAGATTCAAACTGAAGAGTTCTCTCTTTTCCAACCACCTATCAACTCAAAACAAGCAACGCAGAACTAAGTCGATACCTTGGACGGTTCCTTAATGATCTACCTTCAGATCTAAGTCGATACCTTGGACGGTTCCTTAAAATGATCTACCTTTAGATCTAAGTCGATGCCTCGGACGGTTCCTTAAAGCAGTCAATCTTCCAAGATTTAAAGCGGTAACCTCGGACGATTCCACAACGATCAACCTTTAAAGATCTAAAGCGGATACCTCAGATGGTTCCACAACGATCAAACATTCAAAATCTAAAGCGGAAAAACTTTGGACAGTTCCGTAACGATCAGCCTCCAAGATTTAAAGCGGTAACCTCAGACGGTTCCATAACGGTCAACGCAGAGGTTTTCAAATCCTTCATCAAGATATAATCAAAGGATTCATTCTGATGAACAAACCATCAACACATTCGCTAGATGGCATCTAAAAGCCCATCTCAGGTAATGTTTTGATCTGTAAACGACATTTCTCAGACAACATTCAGTGCAAATTCCAGCATCACTTCTGGCGGAGGTAAGTTCAAATTTCAGGGCATCTAAATATTCAATCATCTTCTACCTTCAGATTCCAATCGGTCTCTCCAGGTTTAAGAAGATTGAATAGGGGCAACTGTTATACCCCAAAATTTGCCCGCATCTTTTTCAGAAAGAAGGCAACAGACTTCTGTCTAAAAATTGGGAGTTTCATATAATCTTGGATTTTATTTCATAAATATCCTGATTTTATGAATACTCGGTTTTTAGAATATTTCTTATACGGTATTTTGGTTCGCTGTTGAATTTATTCTTACACAAACGCCAAGTACTGTTTATCACTTCACACACGCTATTTATTTGAGATTTATTTGCAGATAAATAGTACTAACGCAATTGGTACAGAATTAAATTTTGCAGGCGCAGAGTCCGGGGATTCAGACTGTACTGGTAACAAGTAAATTATTATTAGTTTTTGTTTCCCACTAATTTTTGTACTATATTATTATTTTCAAAATCTCTTCCTTTATTTTCAAAATCTCTTCCTTTCTTTTCAAATCTCTTTCTTTCAAATCAAATCCTAACTTTATTCTATACATCTCTCTTTTCAAACCCTACCATACACTTTCTTTCAAATCCTACTACCACTCAAATTTTCCTTTTTTGTACGGTATCACTTCATTCCCCAACGTCTCTATCCTTCTTTTCACTCTATAAATACCTCTCATTTTTCCATAAATTCTCACATCAAATTTCACTCATTTCCCAAATTTCTATCTCATAATTTTTTTTTCTTCTTCCCCAGCAAAAATGGCAAAATGGATGGATACGTGTTTTCTTATGGTCATCACTGTTTTGGTGGTGATCGTGTCCTTTTTCTGTCTGCATAGTCCTGAAAAATGCGGACCTGGGTTGCTTACACAACCGTTCATCTATATGTTATTATTTATAGCATGGGTTTTTAATCGTCATTTTTAAAAGTTTGTCGTATCTTTCGCTTTCAAATAATGTACTGTTTATTTTATTTGTCGTACTGTTTATTATATTATGTAATATTTGTACTGTCAGTATTAAATGTTGTACTATCTGTCGTACTATCGTTTAATTATCAAGATAATATTATGTGTGTTTTCTGCTAGTTAAATATTTATTTTTTCTGTGCATTAAATATTTTTCAAGGTTATTATCGGTAATTTCATTCGCGTACAGTATATTTTATTTATTTATTATGTTTGTGTTTTTCTAACAGCTCAGGTAAATAAATTTTCACCATTAACACAACAAAAAACAAAAAGAAAAAATTAACTTTAACTGTTGAATTTTCACTTTAACTGTTATGTTAATGCCCGGACAGCCAGTTGATAGTCAAGCCCGCTGACAGCACGATTCTCTGTATTTTGTACCATCAATCAAATCAATATTTTGCATTTCAAAATTCCAAGATTTTTGTTCTAGAAGTCTTCTGATAATCACATGATCAGCAGTGACTCAACACTGCACAAAAATCAGGTACGCTTAATTGTCTCCTACACAAACAGTCCCTAACTAGGGTTTTTGTTTTTTTCAGGAGAACAAGTTTTTTTGAGACCTCAAATGGATTTCATGGACCTCCATATGTCTCAAAGTACCACTAGACAAATTTTCAAACTTCAATTCGCTCAGACGCACAGTCAGCAGCTCAAACAGTCAACAGACGACCAGTTTGACCGAAAAGTCAATAGACAGTCAAAAATGAAATTTTTTGTCAACATCCATATTTTGTCAAAAGATTCATCATTTGATCAATGGTTGATCATAATTCATCAAGAAAAGATCAGAAATCAACAAAACCCTAAGTTTCAAAATTAGGGTTTTCTCCTAAAAAGTCAACTGAACTTTGACCGGCCATAACTCTCTCCTCATTCATTCAAAAAATTCCAACCAAAGCTTGTTTTGAAGGAAATTCAATTATCTTTCAAATGCAATTGATCCCATGGTCAATGGATTCACAATTTGGAAAATATGAGCTCAGACATTACAGGTCATTTTCAAAGTCAACAAAAAGTGGTTTTTTGTCAAAGGCTATAAAATCAATATAACTTATCTAAATGCAAAAAAGTTTCCAAAGTGGCTTGTAGAGGACATCTTGAGGTTTCTAAAAAGTACAAGAACTCTTTCATATGATCAAAATTGAGGGAGATATGCCTTGTTGAAGTTGGCTATTTTTTGGGAAAATGCATGAAACCAACATTGATCAAAAATGTTTTTTTTTTCCAAAAGAGGCCAAGTTTTCATGATCCAAACATGTTCCCAATAATGTTGAAGGGCTTCCACGACCAACATTGGGCCCATAACATTTTTATTTCCTTTTTAATTTAATTTTATTACCTTTAAAATTAAATTAAAAAGAAATGGTGCAAGATCATTATCCAAAGCTTTTGTCTCTTGCTTGAGTCACCAAGGTAGCTTAACTTCTGCAACATAGAGATGGTGCAGCAGGCCTAGAGCAAGAGGGTGAAGAAAATTCAAAGCCATGGCCAAAGAATTCAAAGATTTTTATATTAAAAAATTCAAAGGTTCAAAGATCATCAATGAAAGATAGCTTAGCTTTGCAGCACATTCATTGCTTATAAATGAAGTAGAACACTTCAGTAAGAGGACATACACGAATTCAGAATCAAATCCATGCTTGTAACACACTTGTATCATACTTGAAATTTTGCAAGAAATTTGAAATTCGAATTTTAAGTTTCAGCTCAATTTAATCCAAATTAAATACTTAAACACGATCCCTGAACATCATTGAACCTTTCCAAATCAATTTTAAGCCTTGAAGCTCACTGAATCGAGCTCAAAAGCTCACGGTTTGTCCAAACTGAAATTTACAAAAATACTATTATTCATGCATATTCAATAAGATGTAATCCCATATTTGTGTTTAGTTTTGTGCCCTGATCGTTTCTGGAGCTTTAATTTAATTTTTATGAAGGTTTGAAGCATATACCATTTTAGGGTTCTTGGAGCTCGAAATGGGATCCTTCGATTTAGGCAAAATTAGAATAAACCAGAGGCATATTCAAGTTCAGTGGATCTGGACGAGTCAAATGGACATGTCGCGAAATATTTTATAGGTTTGCCCCGATTCGTTATTTTGCAGGGATGAAGGAGGTGTATTACAGCGCTTTTGGTAAAAAACACTGTTAAAAGTAGAGGCGAGAGGAAGAAGATGACGAGGTGTCATCTCCTGATTGGCTGATTCAAATTGGTTCGCGCGCGTTTTGATTTTCGTTTGCAGATGGATCACGTGTGACATGAAACACGCGTTAGCATGTACCCTCGCACCATCAGTCCTCAGATCTCATTAAAGTTTCATCCAACGTGCCAGAAGCTACAGCGCACCATGGACTCTCAAAGCTTTGTCACACAGAATCATAATTTAATATATTTTCTATTTTATTTAATTCTCTTTGTGAAATTATTTAAAAATATTTTTAAAAATCAGAAAAATACACAAAAAATATTTTTAGGTTAATAAAATATTGTATTAATTTTTGACACAAAAATATTTTATTTTTCTTAATAATTAATATATTTTGTTTAATTAATCAATATATATTCATATATTTCATTTAAATTATTTCTAACCTATCAAAAAAATCAGAATTTTTTTTTTTATTTTATTAAATTGAGTTTATATATTATAAACTAATTTTGTACATATTTAGAATATTTTTCTCTTTAAGTTTAATTTATGTGTATAATTATTTGTATAATTATATGTTAATTAACTTAATAATTTCAAAAAAACAATTTCAAAAATCCCAAAAAAAGTAATTTTATTTTAAAATTAATTAACAAGCAATATGAACATATTTTAGACTTAATTTTTAGGTTTAAATTTTATTTCTACCTTTTTCTCATTTAATTAAATTAATCATGCATGAATTCTAATTAAAATCAATCATGCATGAATTCTAATTAAAATCAATCATCAAAAATCCAAAAAATATTTTCCCTTTATCTTATTGCAATTTAAATTCATAGATAAGTGTATAGGTTGTCAAATTCATGTAAATAGCGTAGTTTACATTTCCCGCACAATCGATGCAGTAGCGTAGATTTACTTTCCGCATTTTACATTCCCGCACTTTAATTTCTGTACATATAATACTGCGTGTATGTCAAGAACAAAAACTGAAGCGCTAGATCACTAATTTCAAAAGACAAGAATATCTGAAGATAAAACACAATCACACTTGCACCTCTTAGGGTAATCCCTTCTGTTGCTCTTTTCAAAATCAATTCCACCATTTCAAATACAAATCCAAACTTTTGTTTACATCCTGTCAAAGGAGAATTTTCTAAAAGAAATGGGAAAGGACCTTATAAATTTAGGGTAGATCTCCTAATTGCTTGCTCAAATCAAACAAAACAACAAATGTTTCACATATCACTGTATTTCCAAAACAAAACTTTCAAAAAAGACAACATTTTGTATATATCCAAACAAGGATCATTACGAAGTTAAAGATCTTTTTTCAAAACATCTTTCGAAAGGTAAAACACTTTGTATACGTCCGCATAAGGATCATTACAAAGTTAATTTACAAAGGTATTTTAAAACCACATACAAGCATTTCAAAGCAAGACAAATGATTCAAACAAGTGAGCTAAGCAATTAAGAGCCCATGGATAACCATGGATACAAAGGGGTGCTAATACCTTCCCTTTGTATAACCTACCCCCGAACCCAAAATCTCTTAAAGGTCTTTTTCTATTTCTTTTATAAACCTTTCCTTAATTGGATAAAATAAAAGTCGGTGGCGACTCTCTGATTTTCAAAACTCAAAAAAATAAAAGAAGAGTCAGTTCGTATCCCACGAAAAAAACCGAGGACGACAATAATTTAAACCAAAATCATAGACTTTCAACAACTCCAACCATCTTCACTGTCTCATATTCAATTCCTTATGATCAAACAAATACTTCAAACTCTTATGGTCGCTAAATACGTCAAATCTAGAACCATAAAGATAATGCCTCCAAATCTTCAATACAAACACAACAACAGCAAGTTCTAAATCATACGTAGGATAGTTCTTCTCATGAACTCTCAACTGCCTCGACGCATAAGCAACAACTTTATCATTTTGCATGAGCACACATCCTAAACCCATCTTATAAACATCACAATAAACCACAAAAGATTCTTCCAGATTAGGCAATATCAAAATCGGTGACGACGTCAGTCTCTTCTTTAATTAGGTAAAACTCTCTTCACATTGAAGATCCCACACAAAAGCCTTACCCTTGCACGTCAACTTCGTCAACGAAAATGCCAACTTATAAAAAACTTTAATGAACCTTCTATAATAACCGGCTAATCCTAAAAAGCTTCTAATCTCGATAGCCGACTTAGCAGTTTCCCATCTCAACACGGCATCTACTTTAGACGAACCCACAACAATGCCATCACTAGAAATGACATGACCTGGAAAACTAACTTTTGTCAACCAGAACTCACACTTGGACAACTTAGCATACAACTTCTTCTCTTTCAAGACTTGCAATACCAACTTCAACTGCTCAACATGATTTGATTCTGATTTATAGTAAATCAAAATATCATTAATAAACACCACCACAAACCAATCTAGATACTCATGAAAAATATGATTCATGTACTCCATAAATACTCCCGGTGCATTAGTAACACCGAAGGGCATCACAGAATACTCATAATGTCCATAACGTATCTTGAAAGCCGTCTTCTTCATATCCTCATCTTTCACTTTAATTTAATTGTAACCCGACCTCAAATCAATCTTACTAAACACACGAGCACCAACCAATTGATCTATCAAGTCATCAATTATTGGAAGTGGATACTTGTTCTTGATTGTCACCTTATTCAATTGCCTATAATCAATACAGAGTCTCATACTTCCATCCTTCTTCTTGACTAACAACATTGGAGCTCCCCAAGGCGACATGATCGGTCACCAATTTTACATATTTTCCATCAATTATTTGGTAAGAAATCGCTCATTCCGGTAATACCATGGTTTAGTTTTATATCATTTTATTTAATTATCTAACATTTTTCAAATTAGTTCTTGTTTTAATTTTTTTATGTAAGATGCTTTTGAGACGTTGTTTTGGTAGTGTTTATTGATTTCAGGAAAAAAAGAAAGTTTCTAAAAGAATTAGAACAAGAGCAGAAGAAAACGTGGGCTGCCAGTGTCGTTTGACGCGGGCTGCCAGTTTGACGCGGGCTGCCAGTTTGACGCGGGCTACCAGTGTCGTTTGACGCGGGCAGTGTCGCGTAAACAGCAAGAGAAGGGTGTGGGCAGAAGCTGACACGGGCAGCCCGTGTCATTTGACACGGCCGTGTCAGCATGAATGTGTAGAAATTCTAAATTTTTGCTGTTTGTCCAGTTTGGACTCATTAAGGGCAATTTTGTCATTCTACACTAGATGGAAACACAATATCACTACTTAAACCTATTTTTCAAGGAAAGAAGGCATCTTGGAGAATTGAATTTTTATTTTTAACGTACAATTTGGGAGAAGAGCAGATACATGCAATTGTTGGGAAAACGGAGATCTCTCAACCGCGGAAGCTATTGAAGATCAAAGTCATCCTAATTCTATTGTAATGAATTTCTTTTTCACTATGTTTGTTTTTAATTTCATGAACATGAGAGGCTAAACCCCCCAATTCTAGGGAGGTGTCCCTGATTTCCTATTGTAATGACAATTTGCTTATTTTATTAGTAATTTCATAACTTTTTCACTATCATCTTTTTATATAGTGTTCTTAATGCAAACCATTATTGGAAAATAAGGTTTTGATTTATGGTTAACGTTAGGTCGGAAAAACCAAGGTTAATGCTTTTATATAAAAATATAAATCCGTATCATCAAGGAATTGAGATATAGGTTTGTAACCGTAACTCTTCTGCTAAAACAAAGAGATTAGTATTCTTATTATACAACGAAGGAATTTGGGTATAAAGGGAATATTAAATGATTTTCTCTAAAGGAATTTTGGAAAGTCGCACTCATACGTTGGTGATGATATGAATTAGTATTGGTCTGATTAATTTTAAGCGTATTGTTGTTATAAGGAATTTCATACACAATCCCCTAGCATTACTTTACTATTTGTCTAATACAAGTTTATTTAGTTGTTAATTTTTAATTCATATTTTATAATTTTGCAAACAACATTGAAACAAACCAAGGAGTTTTTGTTCAATTGAATTTGTTAAAACACTTAAGTTTCTGCCCAGTCCTCAAGAGATCGACACTGGGGATACCCCCAATCATTACTACATCGAGAAAATAGTACACTTGCTATAATTTTCCGATCAAGTTTTTGGCGCTGTTGTCGGGGACTGCCAAAATATAAGTGATTAATTATTCAATTGAAATTTTGTTGCTCTGCAACCAAAATTTTATTTTCTGCAGTCATATTTGTTGAATTTTTGTTCCCAACTAACTATCGTCTAATCTTTTTATGCGAGGTAAGGCCTCAGCTGAATTTCTTTTTGACGCAGAACCTGAAAGATCATTGCGAGCAAAACTTCAGAAGGCTAGATAAGAAATAATAGCGGCAAACGAAGAAATACACATAGTTTTGGAATCTGAAAACGAAGAGACGCAATCTATTCCTTCTGAGCAGTCAGATTCAGAATCTGAAACTATGGCGGCTAATCCACCTCCCGTTGAAAGACTTTTAGGTGATTATGGAGGAGCAAATGCACCACTTGGCCGGATGACAATAGTTAATCAACCGGTCAATGTCGACCACTTTAAGTTGCATCCCTCAACTATCAGAAAACTCGAAAGAAGACCTTTCTCTGGAAAAATCAATGAAGATGCAAATAAGCATCTACAAAGATTTCTGACCATGACTACGTCCCTAAAAATTGAGGGGCATTCTGAAGAAGCTAAAAAGTTAGTGATGTTTCCATTTACACTATCAGAGGACGCTGAAGAGTGGTTCTACTCTTTACCTGCTGGGAGCATTACTACTTGGCAACAAATGGAGACCACATTCCTCAACGAGTATTTTCCCGCCTCTGTGTACATCCGCAAGAGGTATGACATAGTTAATTTTAAACAGAAGGAAGGGGAGTCACTCGGGGACGCTTATAAAAGGTACAAAAGATTGTTGGTTGCATGTCCTACACACAATATGGATACAACTGAACAAATGCAAAATTTCGTGAATGGCCTGAGAATCAAGACTAAGCAACTCATCGACACAGCTGCCGGTGGCTCAACAAATTTTACAACAGCCACTGGTACTAAGAAGATTATAGAAGCCATTGCTGCAAATGAACACTTGGAGTTATATGACCGTAGTGTAAGCCAACCAGAAGGAATCATCGATCTGAAGTTGGCAAATCAAGTGGTTAAGATGAAGGATCAAATTATAGTTGAAGTAGAAAGAAGACTGAAGAAGATAGCCCTGGATACTCAAACGGTTGCACAGGTTCAGCCAGTTCAACCGGTTCAAGCAGTAAATTGCGAAATTTGTGGGGGACCTCATTTTGCGATACATTGTGTTACAACCGCACAGCAAGTAGAAGAGATCAATTTTCTGAAGCAAAATAATCCCTACTCAAATACTTACTATCCGGGATGGAAAAATCACCCAAATTTCTCTTGGAAAGATCAACAAGGGAATGCTCAAAAACAAGGGACCATACCATACCAACCTCAGCAACAACAGTATCGGCCACCACAGCAACAACCATATCAGCAACCATATCAACAACCTCCACAACAACAATTCCAACAACAGGTACCCAAAAAAGCAGATTGGGAAATTGCAATTGAAAAGATGGCCGCCCAAAGTTCCCAATTCCAAGAAGAGACTAGAAGTAACTTAAGGAATACAGGTGCTTCTATTAAAAATCTCGAGATCCAGATGGGTCAAATCGCGCAACAACTAGCCGGTTCTCAACCACAAAGTGCCTTGCCAAGTGCTACAGTTACCAATCCAAGAGATAATAATCATGTTAATGCTGTGACTACAAGAACCGGAAAAACAAAAGAAGTACCCGAGTCTGAAGAAGAAGAACAATTGATTGAAGTTGATTTGGAGATAAAAGAAACCGACCTTGCAAGTGAAGAAGTTGTTGTACCCGAAAGATTAGTTGCAGAGAAGGCCCATAATCCTAAACCAGCGGTTAAGCTTCCTTTCCCCACAAGGAACAAGAAGAAGGTTCAGCATGAGAAGAATTTCCAAAAATTCCTAGAAATATTCAAAAAGCTCGAAATCAATATCCCTCTCTTGGAGGCACTTGAGCAAATGCCTATCTATGCGAAGTTCATGAAAGACATCATCTCGAAGAAGCGAACAATAGAGACTGACCCGATTATTCTAACTGAAACTTGTAGTGCCATTTTGCAGGGTATGAAGATTCCAGTGAAAAAGAAAGATCGAGGTTCCGTGACTATTCCGTGTACCATTGGAGATAGGTCATTCAAGAAAGCTCTTATTGATTTGGAAGCCAGTGTGAGTCTCATGCCATTGTCCATTTATAAGAGATTGGGGATAGGGAATGTGCAAGATACAAGGATGACACTCCAATTTGCTGACCATTCTGTTAAGAGACCCTACGGGATAGTAGAAGATGTACTAGTAAAGATCGACAAGTTTGTGTTCCCGGTAGATTTTGTCATTTTAGAGATGCCGGAAGATGAAGAGATACCAATCATCTTGGGGAGACCATTTTTAGAGACCGGGAGATGCTTGATCGACATAGAGGAAGGTACAATGACCTTGAAGGTTTACGATGAAGAGTTAAAAATTGATGTGCTAAACACCATGAAGTACAAGGATGATGTGGCCACGAGTCAACATATTGAGGTGATTGATGAAGTAAGTGAAAATGAAAATTCTTTTACAACACTTAAATTACATTTGGAAAGAGTGTTGAGTTTATCAATTTTTGACAAAGATGAAGTGGTTAATGAAGAGGATACGAAAGTAGTAGCCATGATGGAAGCTTTGCCACCTTTTAAGGGTTATCGACACAACCGGTGGGAAGACCTTAGGCAACCTTTAGTGGAGGAGGAGAAAGATGAACAAAAGAAAGGGGCTGAACTAAAACAATTACCGGAGAACCTCAAATATGTCTTCTTAGACACTGAGAGTAAGTTCCCGGCCATCATAAGTTCCACCCTTGAATTCCTTCAAGAAGATAAGCTTGTCAAAGTTCTTAAAAAGCATAAGAGTGCTCTCGGATGGTCCATTGAAGATTTGAAAGGCATAAGTCCAACAATTTGCATGCACAAAATCCTTATGGAAGACGATCACAAACCGGTTGTCCAACCTCAATGACGACTCAATCCAGCAATGAAGGAAGTGGTTAGAAAAGAGGTGGTAAAACTGTTGGACGCAGGGATGATCTATCCCATATCTGACAGTTCATGGGTGAGTCCGGTTCATGTGGTGCAAAATAAAGGTGGAACTACTGTGATTAAGAATGAAAAGAATGAGTTGATTCCCACTAGGACAGTTACAGGGTGGAGAGTATGCATCGACTACCGAAGATTAAATTTGGCAACAAGAAAAGATCACTTCCCATTACCTTTCATCGACCAGATGTTAGAAAGGTTAGCGGGACATGACTACTATTGTTTCCTCGACGGCTATTCGGGGTATAATCAGATAGCTATTGCACCGGAAGATCAGGAGAAGACCGCGTTTACATGCCCTTTTGGTATTTTTTCCTACAGAAGAATGCCATTCGGGTTATGTAATGCTCCGGCCACATTTCAAAGATGCATGCAATCTATTTTTGCCGATATGCTTGAGAAGCATATGGAAGTGTTCATGGATGACTTCTCGGTTTTTGGTAAGTCTTTTGATCATTGTTTAACTAACCTTGCTCTTGTTTTAGAAAGATGCCAACAGACCAACTTAATCCTCAATTGGGAGAAGTGCCACTTCATGGTTCGTGAAGGTATAGTGTTGGGTCACAAAATTTCCCATAAAGGAATAGAAGTTGACCAAGCGAAGATAGAAGTCATAGCAAAGTTGCCTCCTCCCATGAATGAAAAAGGTATTCGAAGTTTCTTAGGGCATGCGAGTTTTTACCGTAGGTTCATAAGAGATTTCTCTAAAATAGCAAAACCATTAACTACGCTTTTAGTTAAGGACAAAGCCTTTATTTTTGATAAAGAGTGTGTCGTAGCATTTGATACAATAAAGCAAAAATTAGTGTCGGCACCAATTGTTGTAGCCCCGGATTGGTCTCTACCTTTTGAGATCATGTGTGATGCAAGTGATATTGCAGTAGGGGCAGTTCTAGGACAGCGTAGAGATAAATTATTACATGTTATTTACTACGCTAGTCATGTGTTGAACCCTGCTCAGATGAACTATGCAACTACCGAAAAGGAGTTGTTAGCGGTTGTGTATGCCTTCGATAAATTCAGGCAATATCTGTTGGGTTCTAGAGTCATTGTTTATACTGACCATGCTGCCTTGAAGTATCTTTTTGCTAAACAGGACTCTAAACCAAGACTGCTAAGATGGATCTTACTCCTTCAGGAGTTTGATGTGGAAATTCGTGACAAGAAAGGGTCTGAAATCACTGTGGCCGATCACTTGTCCCGAATGTCCCCTATCGAAGAAACAGAAGATAAGCGCCCAATAAAGGACGAGTTCGCCGATGAACACATCCTCGCTGTTATGGGTGTTCCTTGGTTCGCCGACTACGCGAACTATCTGGTAGGTGGGGTAATCCCTGATGATTTCGATTATAACAAAAAGAAAAAGTTTTTGCATGATTACAGGTTCTACTTGTGGGATGACCCATTCTTGTACAAGAGAGGAATAGATGGGTTGGTTTGAAGGTGTGTTCCAGAGGAGGAACAAAGGGATGTGCTAAAAGCATGCCATGACTCAGACTACGGAGGACACTTTAGTGGTGATAGAACTGCAGCAAAAGTCCTCCAATCGGGGTTATATTGGCCTTCTCTATTCAAAGATGCCCAAGGGATAATCAAAGAGTGCGACAAGTGTCAACGAACAGGTAACATTTCGAAAAGAAATCAGATGCCTCAAAATGCTATGTTGGAAGTTGAACTCTTTGATGTCTGGGGTATAGACTTCATGGGGCCATTCCCACTGTCTTTTGGGAAGAACTACATTTTAATGGCGGTGGACTATGTATCAAAGTGGGTAGAAGCAGTTGCCTTACCAACAAATGATGCGAGAGTGGTGGTTAAGTTTTTGAAGGAGAATATTTTTGCTAGGTTTGGAGTGCCGAGAGCTCTAATAAGTATGAAGGAACACACTTTCTGAATCACCTAATGGAAAAGCTTCTCTTGAAATACAATGTGAAGCATAAAATAGCAACTCCGTATCACCCACAAACAAGCGGGCAAGTAGAAGTGTCAAATAGGCAGCTGAAGCAGATCCTAGAGAAAACAGTTAACTCGTCTCGCAAGGATTGGGCAAGTAAGTTAGATGACGCGTTGTGGGCAAACCACACCGCATTCAAAACGCCTATAGGTATGTCTCCTTACCAATTGGTTTATGGCAAAGCCTGTCACTTGCCTTTAGAACTTGAGCACAGAGCATTATGGGCTCCAAAATTCCTAAATTTGGACTTGGCTAAAGCAGGAGATTCCCGAGTTCTTCAACTCCATGAGCTAGAAGAATTTCGGAATCGAGCTTATGAAAAATGCCAAGATTTATAAAGATCAAACCAAGAAATGGCATGATCATCAGATCCAAAGGAAGGAATTTTGGGAAGGACAAATGGTTCTATTGTATAACTCCAGGTTGAAGTTGTTCCCTGGTAAGCTGAGGTTGAAGTGGTCCGGACCGTTTATTATTCACAAGGTTTTTCCCCACGGAGCAATTGAGTTGAAAAATCAAGCAAATGGGGACACATTTAAAGTCAATGGGCAAAGACTAAAACCCTACTATCAGGGTCAAGAGAGTGGCCAAGTCCAAGTCGTTCGTTTCGCCCGGTGAGACGGATGACCGTCGAGCCATGCGACGTTAAACGAAGCGCTTCGTGGGAGGCAACCCACGCGTTAATTTTTAACGATGTTTTGTTTTCATGTCTTGTTGCAGGTATTCGCATAAAAAACAGGAGCAAGGGAAGATAGGCAGAATTGGACATGGGTGGGCCGTGTCAATTGACACGCCCGTGTCAATTCAGCCAAGGAAGTAAACAAAAGAGGGAGCGGGACAGAAGCGGACACGGGCTGGCCGTGTCATTTGACACCCCCGTGTCGCGTCTTCAGCCAAATTTTTTTTTTTATTTTTCTTTTTTTTTGGTTTGTTTTTCTTTAATATAGGGGGGCCGAAAATTTCACCTCTTTTTCTCTTTCTCTTGCCTTCTTCTCTCTTTATTTCTATCTTCTTCCTCTTCTCTCTCCCCAAAAACCCCAAAACTCCATAACCATCTCCACATAAAGCTTCAAACTTTCTACCCTTTACCTCTTCCATTGCCAATCTCCCTTCACGAAAGTTGCTCCAAATTTCATCCTCTACCCAACTACGGTAGCTTTTTCTGTTAATTCTCTATTTCTTTTGTGTCCAATTTTTAGGTACCATCATGCCTCCTAAGACAAATGCTAGACAAAAGCAACACATTGAGTGGTCATCAAGATCGTGAGTACGTGCTAACACCGTATCGGTGGCTCAACAAAACGTACATGGCATTACCTTCACCAAGCCGATTCAAGAAGCATGCTACGAGCACCATTGTCGGTGTAAGTTAATGCCCACCAGGTATATGTGTTCCGAAACTCTCTCTGTATTGGGTTTATCTAATGAAATAGATAGAATGTTTCATGTTCTCGGTATTTTAGAATTCATGCACTGTGAAGCGCCGACCTACGCGCGTATAACTCTTGAGTTTTTGAGTACTTTGGAATTTAAGTTACAGCCTCTTTGGGAGACTCCCACTCGGTGCCATTCGGGTACCCTGAAATTCAGGTTGTATAACACAGAGCATGAAATGACAGTTGAGACATTGAGGGAAATCCTCCACCTGCCCATCTATGGCCCCGGAGCTGTACCAGGAGCTTTACACAAGCAGGTGAGTATGTAGCTAAGAACGCTAAGGCGTCCCGTATCCAAAATCCATGTTTTCGGTATGCACAGAAATGCTTGGCTTTCTCATTGTTTGGAAGAGGGGACAATGCGGGGGTGGCCTCGAAAGCAGAACTATATTTGTTACACGCCATAGCAAATAGGTATCCTGAGAATGTCGCCGCATTCGGTAGGCGGCATGATCACTCAGATCGCTAGGCATTTTAATTATAATCCTACCGCCCTAAATGAACGCCCTATTGAAGGTATGACAAAATTGGACATGGTTGCACTTGTCAATCAAGGAATGATTCAGAGACAGGGGGAGTATTTTGGGTTGGTTTGTCAGAAGCAGGTTATTCTTTCTCTTCCGGATCCGGACCGAGTATCAATTTTGGAGCATGATAATTGGACTTATGCGGGTGATTTACCGGATGACATGGAAGAGTTTGATGAAGAGATGGCAGATGAGGAGGTTCCGACGGAAGAGGTACCTCACCACCAAGAACAAGATCAAGGAAATTTTGAAAACACCCAAACGGTACCACCTCAAGTGGGTGACAGATTCTCAGCTTTGAACCAAGAAGAGTGGTTGTGGATGCAGACGGAGTTTGGAGACCTCCGTGCTGAACAAACCCGACAAGGAGTTGAACAGGTTCGCCAAGGAAATGTGATAGCTCGCCAGGGAACTGAGATAGCTCGTCAAGGTGCATTGATGGATGACATGCACCGTATGATGCGGCATATGATGTCGCATTTTCCTCCTCCACCTCGCCAGTAGAGCACTGTGAGTCACCTTCGCTACCTTGCATTCAAACATTACGGTCAATGTTTGGTTCAAGTGTGGGGGGGTTCTTTATTGTTTTGTTTTTCTTTTCAATTTAATTTTTATTGCTTTCAAATCTTTATTTTAAATTATGTGTGTTTGTTTCTAGTCTTTTGTTATGTTATCTTTACCATGTGTTACAGGATGATGATATATACTGAATGATTGATGGAGTGGTAGAAATAGGAGAAAGATGCACCCCAGGCACCCCTGAAAGTGATACAACTAAATTATTGTGGGACGCAACTTAACAACACCGGACTGAGATTGAAAGTTGGCATCCATGAACCGAAAAAGAAGCAACATTGCACAAGAAATACTATGGATCCTGTAAGCTATGCCCAACAAAGTGAGAACTCAAAAAGCCAAAAATGCATCATCATGAGAGAATAGTCAGGTATGACTTTACCTCTTTGAATTTGCGTATGTTCTACTCATATGACACCACACCTTGACACACACTGAGGCACGTTGTTTGTGTTAACATTTAACCTTTTCAGCCACCCTTCATTATGTTCATCCATTGCAAACCCCTTTGAGCCTGTATCCCTTGTTTGTGTTAACCACATCTATTAACCCTTGGCCATAAAAAAAAAGAAAAGAAGAAAATAAAATAAATTCCATTTTTTCTCCTACCCTGCTCGGCATAAGTGTGTGATGTTGTTGTTAAGTCAGTGCAAAATTATAAGTTTGGGGTAGGACACCTAAAAGAAAGGCGAGTGCGAAAAAAAATATATATATGTGTTGAAAGAAAAAAAACAAACAAAAAGAGAAGAATTGGAATTAGCACTTGCCTAAGCAAAGAGATATCGCTAATTCATCATACGCTCAAAGCAACAATTGAGTGAAGCTAAAATAGTAGAAACGGTGTGATTGAATCCCATGATACTAAAAGAAGCACCAAAACAAGAACAACGACACAAATACTGAGCCTACACCCCTTGCGTATCTTATTCCTTGTTTATCCCACCTGTCCTAAGCCCCGTTACAACCCAAAGACCTCAAAAAGTGTGTGCAGTGTGTTTTTGTATGAAAGTAGAATGTATTCAAATTTAAAAGTTGGTATTGCATATTATGACTTGTGAGTGAATTGTTATTCTTAACCCAGAGAGAATTGGTGAGATGTGTGAAAAAGCTTACAGGTGAAGGAGTACTTTAATGTGGAAGTGAAGCAGGCGATTCGGGTTGTGTAACTGACAAGATTTACCGGAATGGTGGAAGTTGAGTTGCGAAAAGCATGGTTGTATTGTGGTAACCTAAATTCAGGGGTGACCTCAGTTTTGTCTATTCATGCATTGCGTGAGGACAAGAAATGAGATAAGTTTGGGGTTGTGATCGGTCACCAATTTTACATATTTTCCATCAATTATTTGGTAAGAAATCGCTCATTCCGGTAATACCATGGTTTAGTTTTATATCATTTTATTTAATTTTCTAACATTTTGCAAATTAGTTCTTGTTTTAATTTTTTTTATATAAGATGCTTTTGAGACGTTGTTTTGGTAGTGTTTATTGATTTCAGGAAAAAAGAAAGTTTCTAAAAGAATTAGAACAAGAGCAGAAGAAAACGTGGGCTGCCAGTGTCGTTTGACGCGGGCTGCCAGTGTCGTTTGACGTGGGCAGTGTCGCGTAAACAGCAAGAGAAGGGTGTGGGAAGAAGCTGACACGGGCAGCCCGTGTCATTTGACACGGTCGTGTCAGCGTGAATGTGTAGAAATTCTAAATTTTTGCTGTTTGTTCAGTTTGGACTCATTAAGGGCAATTTTGTCATTCTGCACTAGATGGAAACACAATATCACTACTTAAACCTATTTTTCAAGGAAAGAAGGCATCTTGGAGAATTGAATTTTTATTTTTAACGTACAATTTGGGAGAAGAGCAGATACATGCAATTGTTGGGAAAACGGAGATCTCTCAACCGCGGAAGCTATTGAAGATCAAAGTCATCCTAATTCTATTGTAATGAATTTCTTTTTCACTATGTTTGTTTTTAATTTCATGAACATGAGAGGCTAAACCCCCCAATTCTAGGGGGGTGTCCCTGATTTCCTATTGTAATGACAATTTGCTTATTTTATTAGTAATTTCATAACTTTTTCACTATCATCTTTTTATATAGTGTTCTTAATGCAAACCATTATTGGAAAATAAGGTTTTGATTTATGGTTAACGTTAGGTCGGAAAAACCAAGGTTAATGCTTTTATATAAAAATATAAATCTGTATCATCAAGGAATTGAGATATAGGTTTGTAATCGTAACTCTTCTGCTAAAACAAAGAGATTAGTATTCTTATTATACAACGAAGGAATTTGGGTATAAAGGGAATATTAAATGATTTTCTCTAAAGGAATTTTGGAAAGTCACACTCATACTTTGGTGATGATATGAATTAGTATTGATCTGATTAATTTTAAGCGTATTGTTGTTATAAGGAATTTCATACACAATCCCCTAGCATTACTTTACTATTTGTCTAATACAAGTTTATTTAGTTGTTAATTTTTAATTAATATTTTATAATTTTGCAAACAACATTGAAACAAACCAAGGAGTTTTTGTTCAATTGAATTTGTTAAAACACTTAAGTTTCTACGCAGTCCTCAAGAGATCGACACTGGGGATACCCCCAATCATTACTACATCGAGAAAATAGTACACTTGCTATAATTTTCCGATCACGACACACTAGGTCTCACAAACTTCTTCTAAAGCAATTCTTCTAGTTGCTTCTTCAATTCAGACAACTCTGATGCGGATATCCTGTACGATGCCATAGACACAGGTTTAGTACCTAGTACAAGATCAATAGAGAACTCAACTTCTCTCTTAGGCAGTACATCCGAAATTTCATTAGGGAAAACTTCAGGAAATTCACACACCACCTTCAACTCATCTATTATAGATCGATTCTCAATAGACATCGATGCAACCAAAGAAAACACTTTCACTTCTTCTTTCATCAACATGGGCATGTGTCTAGCCGACAACAACTCAACACCTTTATCTTTAGGAGAAGAAAATCTCACCGACTTGTCATAACAATTAATATGGACAAGATTATGCTTTAACCAGTTCATACCTAAGATCACATCCAACCCTCTCAACAACAAGCAAACAAAATCAACGACAAAGTCTGTCGAAAATCGACACGGGAAACTTTAAACACACAAGAGAAGTAGTCACCGATCCCTTAGTTGGAGTAATGACAACCATCTCTCCATTCATAGTAGACAACACAAGACCCAATCATTCAACACTATCAGCAGAGATAAAGCAATGAGTAGCACCAGTATTAATAATAGTGATTGAAGGAATGCTATTAATGAAACATGTACCTCTGATGAGTGCATCCTCACTAGTGGTCTGAGTTCCCGACAAGGCGAACACGTTTCCACTATCTTGCTCCTTCTTGGGTTTCAAACACTTACTTCCAATGTGTCCTTCCTCACCACAGTTGAAACAAATCATATGCTTATGCTGCACGCAGGTGCAGCATGTCCAAGCTCACCACAACGAATACACCTCAAGGTATCAGCAGTACACACATTACTCTTGTGGCCAGCTTTGCCTCACTTGAAACAAACAATACCATCAGGCGCATCTCCCCCACTAGTTCTCTTGATCTTAGTAGCTTTCTGCTTGCCCTTGCCAACTGGAGCATCATAAGGCTTGCCACGGCCTTGTTGACTTTTGCCTCGCTTCTCACTAATAACCCGATAATGAGCATTGTTGTCCTCCTCATAGATTCGACAACTATCAACCAAATAAGCAAAGACACGAATCTTCTGGAAACTAATCGCTTTCTTAATTTCTGGGCGCAATCCATTCTCAAACTTAATACACTTAGAAAATTTGCCAGTTGGCCCATCATAGTGTTGGTAGAACTTAGCCAACTCTCCAAACTTAGCAGCATATTCAACCACCGACTTATTCCCTTGTCCCAGCTCAAGAAATTTGATTTCCTTTTTGCCACAAACGTCCTCAGGATAGTACTTCCTCAAGAACTCCGTACAGAACACAACCCAATTGATCTCTTCACTATTAGCCTCCAACCTCTGACGGGTCTCTAGCCACCAGTCATCAGCCTCGACTGCTAGCATATAAGTCCCATACCGAACCTTCTGGTCTGGAGTATAATCCATCACACGGAAGATTCTCTCAATCTCCTTTAGCCATGTCAATGCGCCATCAGGATCATGAGTTCCCTTTAACACAGGTGAATTCTCCCTTTGGAAGGTAGCCAAATTGTGAGACGCAACATTCTCACCAACATTCGGCTGATGTTCTAAATATTGAGCCATTGCTTCCAAAGCAGCAACAATAGCAACATCATTCCTCCCTGCCATCACGACTCTTCATTACAACACAAAAGCAATCAACACAAATAACAATACAAGTTTTGTTAGTCTACCCTACGACTCGACACATGGCCGAATGGACCGACCTGCTCTGATACTGTAGCGGTAAAAATGTAACTCGAGCGTTTTCGCGTGCTCGACATACAACAGAGTCGCCACCAAACTTTATTTATTCCAAGAAGGAAAAGGAAAATATTGATAAAACCCACAAAGAGAAAATAAATGGATAAGTTGGTCGTCGCAACCAAATTAGAGTTCGGGAGTCGGTTAACAAAGGGGAATGTATTAGCACCCCTCACCTCCATCGTACTCGATGGGTCCCATTTAGTTAGTTTCGTGTTTGAGTGTTAGTGTAATGATTGCGTTCTTTAGCTTATTAATCGAGAAAAGATAAAGAAAATGTTTTTTAGGGTTTTTATTATTATTGTGAAGAAAAAAGAAAAGATTTTTTATTATTATGCTTGCCAAGACGTTTGTATCTTGTGCCTACGTATTCCCTCGTGCAATGGGAAAGTCAGAGAAATCGTAGTTCGGGCGAAGAACCACGAAAAGTTTGTTGGTTGATTTTAGCGAGAGGTACTGGATCGCTTTCAAATGGATATACTACGCGCACATGGATATGAGATCACTACAAGAATGGATGACAAAATCAAGAGTGAGACGAGATTTTGGCCATCATTGCATTCGAGTGGAAGATATTCGATCTTCACATGTGGAAGTATGTTCGCATTCGTTGATTAAAAGGGGATATTGACGGACTTTTAGTAAAGGATTGAGCATAGGTGTTCACCTAGCGCGTATTTACCCAAGGTATTCAACAGGAGCGAACCTCATTGTCACTTGTTATCCTTGTTAATTAATGAGGATGTTTGCGGGTGTTTAGCAAAGGATTGAGCATAGGTGTTCACCTAGCGCGTCTTTACCCAAGGTATTCAACAGGAGGGAGCCCCATTGTCACTTGTTGTCCTTGTTAATCAATGTATTTTAATTCAAAAGATCAAGGTATTCAAGAGGTGTTCACCCCTTGTCACTTAACCTCTTGGTTCGATTAATGTGTTTTGATTCAAAAGATTAAGGTATTCAAGAGGTGTTCACCCCTTGTCGCTTAATCTCTTGATTTAATTAAGAAAGCTTTTTATTGTTTGATTCAAAGGATCGGAGGTATTCAAGAGGTGTTCACTTCTTGTCACTTGATCACTTTGATTTGATTAATGTATTGTAATTCAAAAGATCAAGGTATTCAAGAGGTGTTCACCTTTTGTCACTTAACCTCTTGGTTCGATTAATGTGTTTTAATTCAAAAGATCAAGGTATTCAAGAGGTGTACATTTCTTGTCACTCGATCTTTCGGTATGGTTTCAAGAAAGTTTTAAAGAAGAAACTCGACGTTGGATCGAGAAATTATTTGACGACTTGGTGTTGGACCAAGGTTTATTGATTTTTGGATTGGGGTTAATCTAATATTTTTTTGTTGGTATTTTTTAATAATAAAAAATAATTTAAGAGGATTTTTTTTATATTTTTAATAATTATTAATGAAACAAACAAGAATTAAAGATTAGATTTACAACAAAAAAAGAATAAAAATAAAAAGAAATTAAAGAACAAAGGTTTAGATAAAAGTAAAAGAAGGGTGTTAGTAAGGAAAAATCACTGGCCCACTAGGCTGAGGCCCAAAGATAATTAATATTAGAACCCATGGAGGGTGTGGAAAATCGAATTGGGCTCTAGTGGCCCAAACCCATCTCACCAAAAAAAAGACCCAAATAAAATCTTAGGGTAAACAAAACAAAACAAAACAAAAAAAGGCGGCGCCCTCTCTTCTTCTCTCAATCCACGACCGTGAAAGGTCAAACTCCCTCCCCCCAGATTACTCTGTTCTTCTCTCTGCATCTCACTCTGCTTCTTCGAATCAATAACCACAACAACATGATTTCAACTCTCAATCTAAAATCTCTCGTTCGATTAACAACCAACAAAAAGAAAAAAACCTCGCAAATCTTTCGATCTCGTTCTCTCTCGCGTTATGGCTCCCTCACGAATGAAATCAGCAACAACAACAACAAAACCGATGGCCTCTCATACAAAACAAACAACAAACAACAACTCTAATCTCATGACAACAATAAGTCTCGGTGCAAACAACAACAACAAATAAGAATACGAACAACATCATGGCACAGACACTAAACTCCTCTATGCTTTATCAGTATACAAAGACGCAACAACAATGATACAACAAGCACACATCATAACAATTACAGCATGATCTCAACAAGCAGGCAAAATCACAGAACAATTAGCTTAAAAATAATGGTAAAGGGAACATGGATTCACAGCTTGATGAAGATAAAATCTAGAAAGCCAGAGGTGAGATATTAATAATCTTCTTTATGTTGTGAAGTTGCGATCCGGATTCGATTACGTTATACCGTTGATTTGCAGGTCCAAGCTAATGATGAATGAATCTGAGTATTGGTGTGATTTGTTGTTGTGAATCTACACTTCTGTCTTTATGTGTTTCGGATACATGTTGCTGATCAGAGGAATTTGTGCTGCGGTTGTTGATGGAAGATCTGTTGGTGCGAAGAATTTGTGATGAACGATGATGAAGGAGTTTGATGCGGCTGAGTTGATGATTTGGTGGTGAATTTGGATTCGGGTGGGATTGAGTGAAGTTAACGATTGAATGGGTTTTGAAGGGAAGTTGGCAGTGTTGGTTTGATTGTATGAAGTTTAAGTGGTTTCTGTAAGGTGTAATGGATTTGGTATGTGAAGGTTTGTTTATGAAGGGTGTGAAGAAGTTTGTGAACCTGCAGGTTAAGTTGAAGATGGTTTGTGAGTGAAGAGGTTGTATGGTGTGTGTTGAAGTTGTTTGGTGTGAGAGTTTGGATAGAGGCAGGTTTTTTCTTGTTTTTCTTCTGGTTCGTGTGGCTGCCCTCTCCCTCTAAACTCTCCCTTCTGTTTATAATGAAAAATTCTCAGAATTGGGATCAAAATTTGAACAAATTGGTTAACTGTTCTTTGTTCTTTTTTTGGATGCAGTTTTTGGTATGAACAAAATGGTGCAAGTCTTGGACTGTGTATGCAGCAAAAAGAGTATTTGGACTTTTCTTTTTGGCATAACAGGGATTTGGAGATGCCCAAACGTGAAGACAAAGCTTTGCTCTTATCCCTTTTTTTTGTTCCTTTTTTTTTGGGTACTATTTTTGTGTATAAAAAAATGTAATTTGGGCCTAAACTAACTAAAAAAACTCTCTTTTTTGTTTTTTTTATTATATCCTTTTGACTAATAAAAATTAAGATTAATCTAAACTAAAATAAAAATAAAACTAATCCTAAATAAATAAACTAACTCTAAACTAAATTATGTAAAACTATTTTTTTATTTAAAATTATTATGATAAAAAAAACTAAAATTTTTGGAGTCTAAAAATAAAAATTCAAAAAAATAGTAATTTGAATAAAAATATGCAACGATGCGATGTATGGACGATGAATGCAGATGAAATAAAATGCAACAAGTCAAAAATGAATGAAATGCATGAGGCAAAAATTAACACCCCAAATCTACCCCGCAATTAATAGGAAAATCAGAGTGCAAAATCTTTAAAACAAACATCATGATTCGAGGTGTCACATTTATCAACTTAAACAAATCTCATGCAAGCTCACATATAAAGATACATAACACTTATAACGGAGGAAATCATAATCCAATAGTCATTTAAATCCAAACAAATTTGTAACATCGCCGCATAATCCAAATAACAACATAAATCCACATCATAACATTTTTGCCAACATGGAAACTACTATCCCCTGAGTGCTGCGTATCAGAGCATAGACACACCGACTCGAGCTAAAAGGTAAACGACTACACCTCGTCGTTACCTGCACGTTACCAACAAAGGGTAACATTCAAACAGAAGGGGTGAGATATCAAACAGTATAAAGGAACGTATGATAATATTCAAAGAAAGAAAAGATCATACATAGTTCACCACTTCTCAATACATAACATCTCACAACAATTTCATCACAAAACAACTTCCAAACGGCAACAATATTATTAATTAATCACGACAACATATTCAAATTCACAATTATAATGTCATCACATCACAACAAACATCTCATCATTTCAACAATTCAAATGTAATTCAAATGTAATTCAAATGTGACTCGAGTTATGCAAATGCATGTGGTACCATTTGGAGTAAAACTTCCATCGTTTCAAAATTAGCCACTTGGGCACATCGTCGCTACTTGCCATTAAGGCCATCGTCGCTTTTTCCATTAAGGCCATCGTCTCTTTATGCAATGGATGTGAGTCAATGAATGTGACATCCACATAAAACAACATACATCATACATCTCATCAACAATCAAACATTATTAATTAAATTTCGAAATTCAACGACAACAAGAAAATCATCACCAATCATGGTAATGCATCACTTTGCTATCATGTCTCTATGTTGTATCATCATACAACAATACTACACTTCACAACAACAATCACAACATCAAACGATACAATTCAAGAAAAGGTTCAAAAAGGTTTCCAAAGGTTTTCAAATCATATTCATTAGAAAGACATCAATTAGAGCTTCACGGAGGTTCAAACAACACTTAAAAAGGAGTTACGGATAAAAAAATACATCATTTCAAAGTTATAAAAATATTTTGACAGCAGGGTTCGCTCAGCGAGCTAACAACGCACTTATGCAAAACTCAAAAACAGTAGCGAAACTTTTTGCGTCTCCGCTTAGTGGACCAGCTCTTCTTAGCGAGCTCGCGAATTTCCAAATTTTGTTCCCACCATCCTCTTAGCGAGCCAGGGCCGTTTAGCGGACGTGCGACTATGCAGAAAAATAACCGAACCACACAGACTTGCGTAACCATACTTCCACCACCCAAAACCATCATCAATCAGCAATTAAAAGCATATAACAACATTATCTAATAGCATTCATCAATATTCATCATTAAAAACATGATTTCTATCACAGTTTCTTAGAAATTCATCACAAACCCTACGATTCTACAACATACAATTCATGGTTAACAACATACAATCAAACCCCACCCTAAACATCATCATACCATCCTTTATCATGAAAGAATCTCACCCTTACCTTGGGTTTTGAATTGAAGCCAACTCTATCTTCAAAACCTAGCTTTCTCCTCTTCTTTCTCTCTTTCCCTTCTTTCTCTATTTCTCCAAATAAGCTTCTAACTTTCTATTCTCTAAAAACCTTGTTTTGTTAAACCCTCACTAACTTTCTAATTGCTAATGGAATCTAATTAGCATCCCTCAACTACTAATTCTATCATAGGCCCATTAACTAATAAACTCACTAACTTATGTTATTTACTAATAATTTCCCAAATAAATAACACAAAATCAATTAAAAACACAATTAACACATAATTATCAAATAATTCACATAACACACATTCAAATAAAATACGTAATTAAAAACGGTCGTTACATCCATTTAAAATCCGTGGTTATATGTTGGCTAGGAAGAAGTGGAAATTTAGTGTTATTTGTGGTTTGCATAACCATGATTTATGCTCAAAGTTACATGGTCATCCTAGTGTATGTCGACTCAAACCGAAAAAGAAGACATGTATTAGTGACATGCCCTTGAATCTTGTTCAACCAAAAAATATAAGGCAAGTGTATAACATCCGGTAACGCAATAATAAAGAGAATAGGAGAGATAGATGTGAGATACAACAGTTGTTGAAATTATTGGATGATAACAAATACGTGTCACGGTACCGAACTTGCGACGATGGAGTTACGGCCCGAGATATTTTTCAGACTCATCCGGATTCGATAAAGTTGATCAACACGTTTTCGACAGTGCTCATTCTCGATTCTACCTATAAGACCAACAAGTATATACTTCAGTTATTTGAGATGGTATGTGTTACATCCACCGAGAAGACATACGCGATTGCTTTTTCTTTTTTGGAGTGCAAAAAAGAGGATAATTTTACATGGGCTTTAAAGGTGTGTCGGTCACTTTTTAAGGAATAATTCGATATTCCTAAGGCAATTGTTACGGACCACGATATCGCGTTCATGAATGTGGTGGCAAAGGTATTTTCTTCTTCTAACGCGTTACTTTTTTGATATCACATAAAATGTAATGTGAGAAGTAAGGTTAAATCCGCGGTAGGGACAAAAAAAATAGAGACCGAAGGTGGGAAATAGGTGAAGGCCGGTGTGGTTGTTGAACAAATAATGGACGCATGGATTCGTATTGCAAATTCTTCAACAAAATAATTATACGCCGATTTCGTCATTCAATTTCAGAAAGTGTGTGAAAAGTATCATAGTTTATTGAAATATGTTGAAAGCACCATGCTTGATAAGGTGAAAGAGAAGTTTGTGTGCGCGTGGACTGATAATGTCTGACACCTTGGGAATACAACCACCAACATAGTCGAGTCGGCACATGCTAGTTTAAAAAATTGGTTGGCTAATAGCAAGGGTGACTTGTGTCGAGATTGTGACTCTGTAAATCTCATGATTAAAAACCAACACAATGAGATATAAACAACATTTGGTCAGATCATTACGGCGTTGGAACATCGATTCAAGGACAACATACTTTATTCTCAATTGATCGACAATGTGTCTTGGGCCGGGTTGAACTATTTTTTTCACAAGGCCAAACGAGGTGAAGTTGTAGGTTCCGATAGCGTAAAGTGTGGTTGTACTATTTCTAAATTGTATGGTCTCCTGTGTGCTTGTGTTATTGATAAAAAGATAGAACTAGGTGAGGCAATAATAATGGACGAAGTTATCCCTAATTGTTTTACTTGAAACCGGGATGCCCATACCACCTACGTCACCGGAATGGGCGCTTCATCATATCGAAGATACCAAGACGTGGCCGGATCTTTTTGTTGATAGGATGCACAAATTCGAAAGATGGAACAACATCGAGAAGGAAGCCAATAAGGAAAATTCAAAATTAGAACCACCAATAGATTTAGTCGGCGATAGTTCTTTTGATGTATTTTGCAGTTCTAATGTCTAATGTATGCACTCTTTAACATTGTAATATAATCATTTTTTGACAATTATAATCATTTTTGGTCAATATATGCATTCTCATAATTCTTCCCTGCTATATTATTCTATTATGGTAAAAACACATACAGGGAAAGTTCCATTGATGTATCTACGGAAGGCTCTAAATTTGAAAACTATAGGTTCTTTCCGTAGGTACACCTACGTAAACAAAATATCTAGGTTCTTTCCGTGGATATACCTACGGAAGGTTCTGTGACAGAAAATGGGTGGTCCACATTCAACTAGGTTTTTTTTTATAAATTTGGGGTTTCAAATCTTGTATTTCACACAAACACAGATATGTCTCAATATGAGTACAGCGTCCGTTGGTATGTCGCAAGTGTCTCCTAGTCTGACGGTAGAACACCCGGGCGGATGTTGAAACTCAACAAATACACCTCGCTTGATGTCAACATTGACAAAATCCACTATTGTAACACCCTTCTAAATCCCTGCAGAAATTAATAATTAAATCAGGGTAACATGCAAACATGGGCGTCACAATTAAATTAAATCAATTATCATCTGTCACTGTCATGCATTCACTAAGGAACAATTCATTATAACTCATAATTCATAATATATCATGTTGACACAACGAAATAAATCATCAAAATTAACATCACATCATCGATGCCATAATCCTCAAAATTAATTAAAACAAAATAGAGTTATTCAATTAAACTCGAAACATTTCGTCCCCCAGTGTTACAATATCAGAGCATGACACCTGACGCTAAACTAAACGATGACTTATGAGCTAATCCTCACCAAGCCGAGAAGTCGCTATCCTCAATCTGAAAAATGTAATGTAAGGATGAGTCTCAGTCTCAATTAACAAATATTATTGCATCATAAACAATAATACAATCATAGTTATACTATTCACCCAATTTCATTATATCCAGACTGTTCATCATCACTCAACAACTCATCATCGCATTATAACATTGAAATACATCCATTCATGTTATAAAAATAATGCATATGAATGCAACTGACTCTATGCATGTGGTACCAAACACTATCAATGGGAATAACCCACCAACCGATCCAACATCATCAAGATACGGCCCTGCCAGCACAAATTCCACACAATGGGAATTATGCACTTCACTGAATCCCCACATCTTTAGGATTCAGCCCTTAACAAATGATTATGAATGAATGCACATATATAACATACTTATTACATCTTCGATCCGATGAATAACATTGTCTCATACTCTTACCATCATCATCAAAAATATGTATATGTATCCGCATCATTCATCACAAATCAATCATCATCACCATCATTACAAAACATACATATATTTACACTAATCATCATCATCAATAATAAAAATATACATGTATTCACATCATTTAACACATCTCATATTGTCACATCTCATCATATATGTCAACAATATATCATCCATCAAACAGACAAAATATTCACATCATACTCATATTATCACACGAAATATCTCATAAGCTCCATCACACAATCAAACAAATCGTCATACGAATCATATTTAAAACGTAGCATGTTGTCATACCATAAAATTTTCCCTCCATATTTCAAGATATCTTGGCTCCTATGATCATCAGATACTCCAGGATACACAAGAATTGGGCATGTTCACACTTCTCCTAAGCAATAGGTCCTCAACTAGGGTTTGGCTTCTTTTTAAGGAAATGAGATTTCTGACACCTCAAGTGGATTTCATGGCTTCTTATATGTTTCAAAGAATACCCATATGGATTTTTAATCCTTGATTCACAAGATTGCTCAATCAATTGCTTAGAAAGGTCGACAATCGACTATGCTAGGTCAAAAGTCAATTATGGTCAAAATTCAGTCAAACTTCAAGGTTTTTGGTCAACATCAAGGATTTTAGGTTACATTCATCATTTGATCAAGAGTTGATCATGATTCATCAAGAAAAGCTCATAAATCATCAAAAGTCCAAGTTTCTAAATTAGGGTTTCTAAGCAAAAGTCAACTAAACTTTGACTGGTCATAACTCTCACATGGTTCATCAGAAATTGTCCAACCAAAGCCTATTTTCAAGGAAATTTCATTCTCTACGACTTTGATGTTGGGACCAAGACCAAGAAATGCTTCAGCATAAGAGATATTAGCCAAAACATTACAGGTCTTTTTGAAAAGTCAACAAAAATCATCTTTTTGAAAACAAGTGTACATAAACATGGAAACTTCAATGAAAATGAAACCAAAAGGAGTGCTTAGAGGACCCTTTGAGCTTTCTAAAAAGTTATAGAACACTCTCATATGGTCAAAATTGAGGAAGTTATGAATTGCACAAGTTGGTTAAATTTCAAGAAATGCACAAAACCACAATTGAATGAATTTTGCATTTTTGGATTAGTGGGCCCAAGGATTGAATTTCAAACATGAACACGACCTAATTAAGGGTTCGTAAGATCATTCATTTATTTTTATGATATTTATTTATTTTATTTGGATTTTGTTTATTTAAAATCTAAATAAATCAAGTAAAAATATAAAAATATTTGATTTAATTCATGAGGTTTTATTTTAATCATCCAAAGGGCCCATAGATCAAATATTATTTATTCCATGTTTTTGTTTCACTTATAGTTGATTTTATTTATTTAATTTCAATTAAAATCAAATAAAATCATGGATGAATAATAAGAAATATTATGTGATGGATCCCATAAATATTTGATTAATTCAAATTGATTGAGAAGACCATAAACACGTGAGAAAGATGCATGAAATAGGATGGAGCTTAAAATAGAAAACTTTGGTGAAAAAAATCAAATCAAATTTTATTCAATCAAGGCATTTGATTCCTTCCATGTTTGTTACCCTAATTCTCCCTAATATATTCTCATATATAAACACATAACCTGGCAGCCACAAGGGGACGAAACCCTAGCCTCTCAAACACATTCAAAAGCTTCAAAATTCTCAAAACTAGGGCAAGTCGAAATTCCTCTATACAGCCACTCTACAAACCAAATTCTCATTTCATTCAACTTCTGTGATCTCACAAGGTAGGTTCAGGTAGTTGGTGAACTTTCATAACGTGTGGAATTCGCATATCATGATCCATAACTTCATGCCTATTTTCCAATTCTTGTAACTTGTTTGATATCGTGCTTTAATGTAAACTGACGATTTGGTTGAGTTTCTGGTATCATTTAGATCAGGAAGGAACCATTTTCACAGAGCTTTGAGGCCTTGAACGTGAATCACCATGGCTAGGGCTCCAAGCATGCCTTACGTCGTATCCCTAGCTACATCCATTTTCGGACAAAAATAACACAACCACTAAACTCAGGGGACTATTTTACATGGATCTTGGCTATTCTTGTTCTTGTTAATGTTGTGTTTCGCAGGTTTTAATTTTCCAGGGATGTTCCACAGCAAAATCCGCAGCCAAAGCCCTAAGGAAATCCGCAGGTGAACTTGGAGAAGATGATGAATAGGAGGGTAGAACGTTTGACCGTGCGTGGCCGCTTTCCATTGGTGGGTCAAAAGTTCAGACTCATGTCTCCTCTCCCGATTGGTTGATCCGTGCGTGTGGGCCCAATCTGACTGGTTTTCTTTGACTTTTACCATTGATCCTTATATTAATATATTATGATTTGCGTGTGATTCATTAACAACTTTACATCGCAGCTAACTTGGCCAATAAGTCACGCCTGCCACTGTTGAAACCTGGGTTCGATCCCAGGCCTCCACCGTTATTTTTTTCCAGGTTTTTCTTCAACAAATCCTGCGCAGCCAACCAATACAAGCCTACGATGCATCCTCATTGTTGGCCAACAGATCTTTGCTAAAATCCTATCTAAAGGCCTAGGCAGCACGCCCGTGGTGTACCTCCAGAGCATGCATACACCTGATCTAGCACCCCACTGTATTGCAACTTTTGCTGGGTGCTTTTTTTTATTTTTTTATTTACTTTTTCCTTTTTTTTCCTTTTTCTTGTTATTTCCTAATAACCACTTAATTAATTAACTTAGCAAGTAATTAGGCTAACTAATTTAGTTAATTAGGTTAATTAATTAGATAATTAGAATTAAAAAAATAATTTACCTTTTTTATTTTATTCATTAACTTAACTTAATTTTAATTAATTAGATTAATTAGGTTTTTTAACCAAGACGATTAATTTAATTAATTCGTTTAATTAGGTTTCCTTAGCCATTATAATTAATTAATTCGGTTTTAACCAATAATTAGTTAATTTAGAATTAGGGTTTAGTTATTTAAAATCACTTTAGACTTTTAAGTTGGGATTGATTAATATTAATTAGGTTTCTACCTCCTAACCCTAATCTTTTTCACACTCCAACTCGATTCTTCTTTTCTCATCTCAAATTCCAATGAATGTCGCATGAGTGTTTATTTAATTATTTAATTTTTGATATTTAAAATTCTATAAATTGATGTATAGGTTGCAAGGACAATTTTTGTAATAGAGTAGATTTACGTTCCGCATTTATATTCCTGCAATTTATTTTCTGCAAACATTATATTGTTTAGGTGTATGCCTTAGGATTGTATGATAATACAAGATAACTTAATCAAATCGCTAGCTAACCTTAACTTAAGATAATTAAATAACTGAAACATAACACACTTCTTTTTACTGTTCACACACTCACCTCTAGGGTTCCCCTCTTCTGTTGCCTTCGAATATTGGTCAAGTCCCTCGAACGTAGGGATGTCTTAGCAAGGTTGCCTCCTATTAATGTCATCATAGTCCCTTCGAGTTGCCTGCGATAAAACGATGATCGTCCCTTCGAATGCTAAGATGCCTTTACATGTTGCCTTCTATGACCATCTGATGACCCTTCGATTGTCCCGAGCACGTCCAATAGATAGGACTACCTACCCACAAATGGTATGGTTAGTCTCATCCCTTAAATGAAAGTAGAAAGTATAGGAGAGACCAAACATAGGGTAAGTAGCCTTTAGTTTGCTTGCTCAATATAAAAATGTTTTCCACACCCCATTTTTCAACATTGTCTCTTCAGACATATTCAAATCAAACTATTTCTCAAAACACACACACACAATGCTTTTTTCAAGCTTTTCAAACAAAACAAAACGAGCTAAGCAAACTAAGAGCGCGTAGATAACTACGGATGAAAAGGGTGCTAACACCTTCCCTTTTCATAACTTACCCTCCGAACTCTTTTTCTTAAAAGGTCTTTCCTGTACTTTTATACCTTTCCTAAATTAGACAAAATAAAAGTCGGTGTCGACTCTTGCTCACCGCAACATTTTATTTGCGAAATAAAGTCAGTTCTCCCACCGAGTTACACATATATTGTCACATCTCATCATATATGTTCATAATACATCATCTAAACACAAGGTTATATCACAAGTTTTATCATGCTCAAAACGGCACTCAAAACAGACATACGGTTTAAAAGTTACGCATCGTTGAACTTTTCAGAAAAATCACAAAATAGAGAAACACTGCACACAGCAGCCATACGCGTATGAAACCTCCCATACGCATATCACCAACACTCATACGCGTATCAGTCACCCCATACGCGTATCAACAGAACTGATTTCCCACTAAAGATTTCCCATACGCGTATCAACACACTCATACGCGTATGGCCTCATCCCATACGCGTATGACTCCATTCCATACGCAAAACACCAGTATTCTCCAAAAATCTGCAATCCGCACCAGTCCATTTTCCACTCGTTTTCACTCATAACAGGCTACGATTTGGGTCCCAACACAACACTTAAACATGTTTTAACTCATAGGATTCATTCAACTTCATTATTCTATTACCCTATATTAGTTTTATACATCCAAGTCCCAATTTCTAATCAATCAATTAGAACTCATATGTTCAGATTTGGTTTTCTAGGAAGAACAATCACAACACAACAATTGATACAATACCCACAACATAAACATCAATTAACATACAATTCTATATAGAAATCACAGAGGTATTCATCAATTATTCAACTTCTATTAAAATTATCCCAAAACCTAACTCTGACATATGATCAAAATGACCCAAACAATATCCCTAATCATGCCCTATTATTCATAACGCGATAAGAGATGGTAACTGGAAGAGTCCCCCTTACCTTAGCCAAGTTCTTGATTTGGTCCTCTTCCTCTTTTGTTCCTCTTTCACGTTCTTCAATTCTCCCTCTCTCAACTTCTCTTTTCACGTTCTAACTCCTTTTTCCTTATTTTCCTTTATTTTATGAAAACATAAAATAAATTAGTAATGGGCTTAACCACTTAACACCCACTCTTTACTAATTTCAACATTTGGCCCAACTGCCTATAATCCATAATTTTACTGATAAATCCCTTAAAATGCTAAATTATTACTAATTAATTTAAAATTAAATTAAATTAATAAATAAGAAAATGCGGGTGTTACAACTCTCCCCCACTAAAAGAGTTTTCGTCCTCGAAAACATACCTCAGTAAAGAGTTCCGGATAGGAGTCTTTCATCCGACTCTCCAACTCCCTAGTAACATTCCCATCAGCCGGTCCTCCCCAAGCTACTCTGACTAATGCTATCTCTTTACCACGTAATTGCTTCAACTTCTGATCCTCAAACTCATCTGATATAACCAACATAAAGCATGTCTCATACATTCAAATCTCAACTCTTACGTCACATTTGACCATCCAAGGGTGTACTACTCGGTATATCTCCAAAAGGTTAACAACAATAGAACATTGAGGTATAACCCATACAATGCGCCCAATAACTGAATAATATAATTACACAACCATGGTATGACCACACCTGCTTAACACTGCAGTAATGCATTCCATCTAGCAAATGTACAGACCTTAAATATACTTTCCCATCCGAGCGGTAAAATAGTACTTACACTTTTCATCAACTGCTTCCTTCAAGGAACTTAATAATCATATTCTTATACCATTGAATTTCAACTATCTGACTCCTCTCAAGTCACACCAGCAATTATCCAACACTTTACATTCCGCTTTTGCTGCACTATTCTGATTATTCATTACAACCATCATTACCAATTAGATCTCTGAGTTTTTACCCGATTTTGGCTCTCTTTACTCATTCGTTCAAGAATCCTTATTTATCATACATGTACTAATTTACCATGTAGCAATACTTACACGCACTCAAAAATAAATCCCTGATTTACTTCCTCTATTTAAACATTCTAACCATCAGAACGACTACCCACAAGTAATTATAATCACACTCATCAACCTCAATATACCATTGCTTACAAAATAGCTCAGACTGAGTCCTGCTTTTCTCTAAGAATTAAATCAACTTCGTCCTTCATAGAGTATAATTTCTCATTATATTTGGAAATCTACAATAACACCTTAACAACAGCATAAAATTATTATAACATTGTATAGTATCAACTCATCATCTTAACTTTGCCAAATACATACTCGTTAACTACGTACAACCACAATAACATGCTCATCATCTCGGCAATTATTTAAAAGAGTTCCAATTCTCTGGCACGGCATCCTTACATCCATTAGATTCTAAATCCAACATATAGATCAATACATATTCTCTACGTAGGCTTCCGACATATTATTTCCTCACTGCCCACGAGTAGTACTCATAACACTACTCCACATCACACTTTTGTTGCGCGACTCTGATTACCCATCTTAAGTCACCGTCCAATATGTTGCACTCTTTCATATTCACTTCTTTATAAGTTCACACAGCATGGTGAGTGATTTTTCTCACGGTTTAGTATCCATCATAACTTATACCATTAAGGTAACAAAACAAGTTCATCCCATTTATATGGTCCCATCTACTACCAACAAGAGATTTAGGGTGATCAAGTCCTAAATTTGTCAATAGATAGCCAACAATCATATTTAAGAATAAACCGTCGTTACTATATAATAGTGTCCCTTCCGAGTTTGCACTCAAACTCATTAACATCGTCATAGCCCAATAATTAACCTTGAGTCTTTACGACTCACACATTTCCCTCTCATTGGATCTTGTCGGTGAGACACCAACATCCAAACATTTTGCACAATCTGTTTCATAGTCACTTAGCATCACACACTTGTTAAGTACTTCCAAACTTCATAATCATTTATATACCCGTACATTACTATCCATCTCGTTGCAAATCAAAATCCTCATCTTAGCAAAAGACCCTGACAACATTCATAACTCGTGGTTTTACTCTAAATCCCATGACATCTTTCGCGTCCAAATATCATTCCACTCGGAATCTCAACAAGGTCTTCCTCTCATCGATAGGTGTCAAAAATTCTCTACAATTCTTCTTTTATACATGTCGTTGCTTTGGCATCATAAATACGACTTCAACCGTTCTAAAGTTTATTTCACCTTTACTACTAATTCACTCCTCACTAAAATCCATCGTTACTTAAATTATCTTTATTACCAAATGTATCATCAACTTATTCATCAACAACAGGTTCTACTCAACTTCATTTCAAACAATTGCAGTAGTAGGCTTTCCTATTCAACAAGTTTCACGCTTCCTTAACCGACTTCAGAATCTCTCCTCATAAGATCACTCTACTGTATTTATAACTCTCCCATAAGGTAGAACATAATCTTTCCTCTTTGTAGGTTCAAACGACATATTAATCCGACAGTCGGAACTCAAGATATGAATTTTCCAACGTCATCTGAAATACAACATCGACATCCTGCAGTGACACTCTATACGATATCTCCAAAACCTCTCAAATGGTACACTTAATCTATAAAGTTTCTCCTGAACAAAGCCTTAATTATTCCTTCAATCCGCTCAACTCTGACACTGACGTCACGCGCAGTACCAACAAACAAGTCTAGTTCTAAGGACAAGTGTAACCATAACTTTACCTCTTTCTAACATCATCCTGTATCAATTAAATATGTTACAGCTTCTGAAACCATTTTTATAACAATGTTCACCTCGGTATCTTTCCGACGCTTCAAACGGAACTCAAATTGGATGTCCAGAACTCCAGTTATGAATTTTTGAAGTTTCATAACGATTCAACAATTTTCCTGCGTTTTGCTTACGGAAATTTCGCTCCAAAACTCATCCTCTTCAAATAAATCACATTCCAACAGCCCTTTGCCACATCTCTTTGCTCCCAAATTTCTTATAACTTGAGCGACACATTCCTTCGCCGAAGTTCGATTTCTGAAGCATTACGACAGCCCCTCTTTGCAAACTTGCAACTGTAGCTCTTCCAAGAAGCAAAGCTTCTCCCCCACTCCGCTCAAATCAACTCCTGCAACAAAACAAACAAGTACCGACAGTGATTCACTCACATGTCGCGTACCAAGAGTTAATACGCCGACAGTATTCAACTGTCGCGCAACTTAACTAACTCGACAATTCGCCGGACAGACCGACCTGCTCTGATACCACTATTGTAACACCCTTCTAAATCCCCGCGGCATTTAATAATTAAATCAAAGTAACATGCAAACAAGGGCGTCACTAAGGAACATTTCATTATAACTTATAATTCATAATATATCATATTGACACAGCGGAATAATTCATCAAAATTAACATCACATCATCGATGCCATAATGCTCAAAATTAATTAAAACAAAATAGAGTTATTCAATTAAACTCGAAACATTTCGTCCCCTAGTGTTACAATATCAGAGCATGACACCTGACGCTAAACTAAACGATGACTTATGAGCTAATCCTCACCAAACCAAAAAACCGCTATCGTCAATATGAAAAATGTAATGTAAGAGTGAGTCTCATTCTCAATTAACAAATATTATTGCATCATAAACAATAATACAATCATAGTTATACTATTCACCCAATTTCATTATATCCAGACAGTTCATCATCACTCAACAACACATCATCACATTATAACATTGAAATACATCCAGTCATATTATAAAAGTCATGCATATGAATGCAACTGACTCTATGCATGTGGTACAAAACATCATCAATGGGAATAACCCACCCACCGACCGATCCAACATCATCAAGATACGGCCCTGCCAGCACAAATTCCACATAATAGGAATTTTGCCCTTCACTGAATCGCCACATCTTTAGGATTCAGCCCTCAACAAATGATTACGAATGAATGCACGCATATAACATATTACATACATCTTCGATCCGATGAACAACATCGTCTCATACTCTTACCATCATCATCATCATCATTATCAAAAGTATGTATATGTATCAACATCATTCATCACAAATCAATCATCATCACCATCATTACAGAACGTACATGTATTTACTCTAATCATCATCATCAGTAATAAAAATATACATGTATTCACATCATTCAACACATCTCATATTGTCACATCTCATCATATATGTCAACAATATATCATCCATTAAACAAACAAAATATTCACATCATACTCATATCATCACACGAAATATCTCGTAAGCTCCATCACACAATCAAACAAATCGTCATACGAATCATGTTTAAAACGTAGCATGTATTGTCACATCTCATCATATATGTTCACAACACATAATCTAAACACAAGGTTATATCCCAAGTTTCATCATGCTCAAAACGACACTCAAAACAGGCCTACGGTTCAAAAGTTACGCATCATTGAACTTTTCAGAAAAATCACAAAACAGAGAAATATTGCACACAGCAGCCATACGCGTATGACACCTCCCATACGCGTATCACCAACACTCATACACGTATCAGTCACCCCATATGCATATCAATAGAACTGATTTCCCATACGCGTATCAACAGACTCATACGCGTATGGCCTCATCCCATACGCGTATGACTCCATTCCATATGCAAAACATCAGTATTCTCTAAAAATCCACAATCCGCACCAATTCGTTTTCCACTCGTTTTCACTCATAACAGGCTACGATTTGGGTCCCAACGCAACAAGACCTATATTAGTTTTATACATCCAAGACCCAATTTCTAATCAATCAATTAGAACTCATATGTTCAGATTTGGTTTTCTATGAAGAACAATCACAACACAGCAATTGATACAATACCCATAACATAAACATCAATTAACATACAATTCTATATAGAAATCACAGAGGTATTCATCAATTATTCAACTTCTATTAAAATTATCCCCAAACCTAACTCTGGCATATGATCAAATTGACCCAAACAATATCCCTATTCATGCCCTATTATTCATAACAGGATAAGAGATGGTAATTGGAAGAGTCCCCCCTTACCTTAGCCAAGTTCTTGATTTGGTCCTCTTCCTCTTTTGTTCCTCTTTCACGTTCTTCAGTTCTCCCTCTCTCAGCTTCTCTTTTCACGTTCTAACTCCTTTTTCCTTATTTTCCTTTATTTTATGAAAACATAAAATAAATTAGTAATGGGCTTAATCACTTAACACCCCCTCTTTACTAATTTCAACACTTGGCCCAACTGCCTATAATCCATAATTTTACTGATAAATCCCTTAAAATGCTAAATTCTTACTAATTAATTTAAAATTAAATTAAATTAATAAATAAGAAAATGCGGGTGTTACAACTACCGCCTATCTTACGGTGACAAATTGAACGTTGTGAAGCTCGAGTACCGTTCACCTTCATTTGACAATGGAGGGAACATCATTTACATTAACTTTGAGCTTAAGAACCGAGCAGGTGTTTTGGCGATGTGGCGAATGTATTTCGATTTCGAAGAGAAAATCCCGTTCGAGTTCGTAGTGACGGTGTAAAGAAAGGTAGAGCAGATCTTATAGATGTGCAAGCATCTAATGGGCTATTGAAATGTAATATTTAATTTTCTGTTGAAATTATCAATGTAATAACGCCGATTTTAATCTATGAATGTTGTTTTTATCGCTGCAAATGTTGTTTTTCTGGTTTTCTGAATCTGGTATATTTCGTAGATAGACATACGGAAATGTTCCGTATATGCATTGACAGAACATTTTCACGTAAATGTAAAAAAAGTGCTTTCGAAGATACATCTACGAAAACATAGGGACATTATTGGGAACACAAATGTTTCCTAAGAACCACAAAGGATGTAATATGAGTTTCTCTATATTTATCTTTACCTAATTCTTATCCACTTAAATTCATATACTTTTCAACACAAAAATAAAATAAAATCATTTGACATCAAAAGTTTAACAAATCAATCACACGTTATTTTACTCAATTACACAAAAGGACACATATTAGCGGCAAAGTATAATAATATTAATAATAAAATAACAAACAAACAACCCAAAAAGGCAAAAAGTTCAAGTAACTGATTCTCACAAGTCACTAGTTTAAAAACTAATCTATCTACATCCATGATTACATGTGTTACATGTTAGCACACATTTAAATGGGTTAATATTACATAAAATTAGTTTTCCTTCCAAACTTTAGTTTAGCTGATAATTGGAAGAAGAAGAAGAGGAGGAAGGTGACTTTTGTTTTATGTCAAAGATTCTAATCAAATCAAATTAAATCCAAAATGTAGCTTTTGCCCTATGTGAAAGAAAAAAATTTAGGCGAAAAATAACAAACATAACTTTAAGAAAATAAGTTTTAAGAAAGTAGTTAGTACTAATAAATTTGATTTTCCATCATAGTGAGTTATTAAAATAGCTATTTACCATATAAGAACTTTAATGGTTCTGGAAAAGACCAACACGCCCTTGTTGTCTTCCTATGCTTCCACGTCTCCTTCTTTTCATATCCACCCATTTTCTGTACTACTCTTCTTTCCATATCCACCCACTTTCTGGATTATTCTCTCCCCCCTCTCCTATCAAATCTTATTTTTCTATTTTCTCTCTCACGAAATTTCTCCCGATTCTTTGTTCTTTCTCTTTTACTCATTTTTACCGTTCATGTTAGTCATTGGGTTTCAAACTGCTTCGATTTTGTTTTTGATTTAGTGTTTGTTGTTTTAGATTTGGCGATGTTGGCTCACGCGAAAGGGGAAGATTTGACGGGCATGGGCATGGCGTGGCCTTACGAGATGAACGACGTTCTGCACCGGAATCCACTGATTTCCATAATCTTCAAGCTACAAATCTAGGTTTGTTTTTTGTTTCATATTTCTAATAAAAATCATTTAAAGTTTTCACCATTTGCTATGTTTTTTTAAGTTATTTTGTTTTAACATTCAGATCTAGTGTGACGGCGATGATTGTGGTGGTGTTGGTCGAAACAGGTTTCCGATGATGAGTTGGGTAGTGGTGGAAATGGGTTTCCGGTGACAAGTGTGGTGGTGGTGGTGGTGGATACGGGTTTCCGGTGACGAGTGTCTTGGTGGTCGGATTCAAAAAGATTTGTATACGACTTTATCAATTTAGGTTTTGTTGTTAACTTATTCTGGTAGATTTGATTTGTTTAGGTTTTGAACTTTGGTAATTGTTGTGCGTTATTTTTCGTGGTTGATTCAATTTTTTATTGTATATGACAACAATGGTACCATATCGACAAACTCCAGTGCGAAGTTATAATGATACACCGTTGGTAGATCTGAAATGAACATGATGCAGCTGCTAATGATTGCAATTTCATTTTGATGTTAGCATATGGTAACTATCTTGACTGGTGTAGGAGGTATGTGCCATGGATATTTAATATGTTCTAAATTAGCTATGAAGATGAATATTCAGCTTTATTCCAGTTTTGCTTCTGAAAGATCGTGATTGAACCTCTTTTTTGTTGGTTATTTTATCAATTAAATTTATAATACCATCAATTGTTACTATTTTATTATTTTTTGCAGGGAACAAAGTTAATTGCATAAATATTTTTACCATGTCTATGTTTTAGTTATGCTTTTAGCTGTACATTTTTTCTATGGAGTCAGTTGACATTTTCTGTTTCGAATTTTTGAATCATTTGTTCGTAATAGTTAGACATTTAACTAAGTTGTTATATGTTATTTTTTATGCTCTATGATAATGTTAAATTAGAGCCTTTGTCAATATGTTATCAAAATACAACCTTTGTCAATGGTATCACAATCTATTATTTTTCATCGATTTTTTTACCAGCAATTCACATGTATAAGTTTGTTTCTTCTCCTGGAGAAGAATTTACTATGAACCAAAAGGTTGTAGCAAAAGGATATGTACTGAGCATATATGCATTTGTCATGGAAAAAGCTTTTGATGAATGATGCAGTGTATCATACATTGCATCAACCAACATTGTTGAACTCAGTAACATAAATTGGTGAGAAGTATATGTTACAAATATCACAAAATCAGCTGCAGCAGTTACAGGGATGACAACTATAGTTGTGACAATGGTTACAGGAAAAATCATTTAATTTATTTTGAGTGTAACATAAATCATGTTATTATAATTTTAATTTTGTATCTCTTTCTATACCCTCTGTCTGCGATCAAGTCTCATTTTTTCTTAATCTATCAAATGGTCTGGTATTTGAAAAGTTATCAAGGTATGTTGGTCAAAGGCTTTATGTCATCTTTGACTTGATTTCTTCTACGTTGTTTTCACAATTAAAAGTATTTCAATGTATACCCTACACGTTGAAAGAACTGAAAGAGGCAAGGATATGACTCAGATTTTCACAAACTTGGGAGGTTCATCAGTTCTTTGTTCAGAAGTCTCACTTTTGAAACATGGGTGTTGGTAGATCATATTAATCTCATTTATTGTTTGGTGCAATTCTTGATTGCTTGGCTTCATTTTGTAATTGTAATTGTTAAGTGATATAATATATGGAACAATACTAAAAGTGGCAAAGTTTATAAATAAAACTGGCAGTGAGTGATTCACATTATTTTCATCTGATTCACGATAGTATTTAAATATAATATTTATTTATAGAATTATTCTAGAAGTTGTAAGATGAAAAATTATTCAATACCTTTGAATTATTATTACCATTATTATCATATTTATTTTTAATAAAATGGCAATAAATAAAATTTAATCAGTATTAAAAGATATTAAACTATAATAGAATACAAATTCTCAATTTGCTTGCCTCTCATTCAGATCACGGTCCCATTTTGCTGCATTACGACCCGCTCCGTTGGAACCGTCCCAAGAAATATTCTTTTCGGTTTGAGAATGGTTGGTTAAAGAATGATGAGTTCGACGATGTTATTAACAAAGGTTGGAATATTGAGGCAAATGGAGGCGTGCTGCAACGTATTAGTAACTGTGCGGGAGAATTATCTAGTTGGAATAAGGCGAATTACATTCAACAGAACCATAATCTATCATTGCATATGGCAACCATGGAAGCTGTGAGATTAGAAAATGACGAGGGTGCAACAAATAGATTCATTAAGGCGCAGAAAGAGTATAACAAAATTCTGACTCGGGAGGAAATTTTCTGGAAACAAAGAGCTAAAATGCATTGGTTACGATATGGCGATTCGAATTCTAAGTTCTTCCATAGGTCGGCTACAATGAGGAATAATTTCAAGAGGTTAGACAAGCTTATTGATGATACAGGGGTTGTGATTAAAGATCAAGAGGGGTTGGGCCGTATTGCAAAGTCTTATTTTGAAGAGCTGTTTGAAGCTAAGCAGGGGGTGTATGATCTGGTGTTGAATTGCATCCAACCGGCAATATCACATGAAGACAATTGTACGCTGCTATCTCAAATTACCAAAGCTGAATTATATGAAGCCCTTATACAAATGCATCTGGATAAGTCTCTGGGTCCTGATGGTTTTAATCCGGTGTTTTACCAACACTTTTGGAATTTATGTGGAGAAGATATCTTCCAGGCATCTTCTATGTGGTTAGCCAGAGGTTTTTTCCTTCAGATCTTAATGAGACTAAAATTTGTCTCATTCCTAAATGTGTTAACCCTAAATAAATGAAGGACCTCCGTCCCATCTCTCTCTACAATGTTGTTTACAAGCTAGTTGCCAAGTTTCTAGCTAATCGGTTGAAATTCGTCTTGGATAAGTGTGTTTCTGAGGAGCAGTCGACTTTCGTTGAAGGAAGGTCTATTCTTGATAACGCTATGATTATTCATGCTTTGAAAAGGAAAATGAGTGGCAATACGGCTAATCTGGCGGTGAAGATTGATATTAGTAAAGCGTATGATAGAGTTGATTGGGGGTTTCTTAGAGGTATTCTGCTTAGCCTAGACTTTGATGAGAAATGGACCCACTGGTTGTTGATGTGTGTTACTTCAGTACATTATTCTGTTCTTGTTAATTCAGATAGAGTCGTACCCATTACTCCAAGAAGAGTGTAACACCCCAAATCTACCCGGTAAATTATAATAAAAAAATCAGAGTATTTAAAAACTTTTCAACAACATTCAGGATGTCACATTTCAACTTATAACAACAACTTGTAATGCATTTAACATTGATACATAGCAGCTGGATGAAAAATTTGTAACCTACTCTATTCATATGAAAACATAACAACTTATTTATGAATTACGCAGCGGAATCAAAACTTTCAACTTTCAAATCATTTACAACTTTATTTAACTAAAACAATTTCAACTTATAATTATTCAACAATTAATAGTAACAATTGTCGCACGCTCGCGAAAAATGAACAAAGTCGCCACCAATATATTTATCCCAAAAGGGAAAGGAATATCAGAAAACCTAACAAAGGAAGGAACAGGGTCCTGCGACCAGAGAATCTAGGTACGGGAGTCGGTTACGCGAGGGGAAGGTATTAGCACCCCTTGCGCCCATCGTACTCGATGGTATCCACCTATGTTTGTTTCTATCTAAAGGGTGTCTAACTATGTCTATATCTAAATGCGAATGAATGCAGAATGTAAGGAAAATAAAGAATTGTACTCGCACGGGCCCTACCCCGCTGCCTACGTATCCTTTTCAGGAATCAGAGTTACCGTAGCTCGGCTCAAGATTTTCTGTTTGTTTTTGTGTTTTTTAGTTGGGCGGAGTTAACGTTCGCGCTCTTGCATAAGGGATCGCCTACGATGCGTTCGAGCAGAAATAACATTGCCCTTAGAAAGAAGGGAAAGAAATGATTGGTTTGTGTCTTTTAGGGTAGATGAGTGATGAACATTTCCCAATACCGGGCCATTCACCACTTTCTCTACTTTGTTTTAATTTGAACCATTGTTAGGTATTTTAAGTGTTTTTGGTTGTGTACTTTTTAAGGGGAATTTGTTTGCAATTTGAATCATATAAAAATGTATAATGATCGAGAAGCAGATTAGGGAATGAATCCCACTCACTTCCATCCCATCATGTAATGTTTGAGAAACAGATTAGGGAATGAATCCCACTCATTTCTCTCCCATTAATTAATGTTTGAGAAACAGATTAGGGAATGAATCCCACTCATTTCTCTCCCATTAAGTAGTGATCGAGGAACAGATTAGGGAATGAATCCCACTCGTTTCTATGCCACTAAGCGATTGAGAAACAGATTAGGGAATGAATCCCACTCATTTCTCTATCACTTTCTTAATGTGATTCGCATCTTCCTTTTATTAAGTATTTTAAAAGTTGAAAAGAAAAAGAATGAAAGAAGGGAACTAATCCTATGTTCTAATCTAAGTGTTGTCTAATCCCTATTTATGTACAAAAGGAATCTAAAATGGTACTAACGAAATAGGCCTAAAATGAGGCCAAAAATACAAGCAATAAAATCACACAAGCGTCATACAAAAATAACATGGAACTAGTATGAAAACAATTCAAGCATCAATGCAAAATTAAACTAGAAAACTACTATTTTTATGACCTTTTTATAGGAAATTAAATGCCAAAATTAAACTAAAAAATCTACTATTTTTATGAATTTTTTTTGTGTTTTTAATGGAAAGTTCTAAAGCTAAAATTAATCTTAAGATCAACTAATTGAAACTAACAAATTTTATTATTGATTTTTATGCGTCAACGATTACCAACAATCTAACAAAAGGATGATTTTATATTTTTAAAAATCTAACCAAAATGTATGAGTCAAAATATTATTGTTATCTGAAAATCTAACAAAAGTTAAGGGATTTTTATCATGTTTACATCTAAAAAAAATATAACACAATTATGTCAGAAAAAGCTAGAATTAACATGAAATAATGGGCCCAGGGGTGAATTGTGTAAATCGGTGGTGTAGTGTGGTGCCTTAGGCGCAGACCCAACAAGGATAGGCCCATCAACAATTTTTTTGTTGCTCAGATTTTCTTCTATGTCAAAAATAGTGCTACGGACCAATGGGGGTGTGACTGGCAATTTCGTGAAGGCCAATGGATTTGAATTCAGCATGCAGATTTTTATTTCAGACTTGATTATTTAGATTTTTTGTATTATTTTCTAATTAACAAGTAAAATATTAAATAAATAAAAAGAAAAGGAAGGGAAATTAGGGTTTACATGAAGAGACGATTGGGATTTCACGTGAATGGCTTCCTTCTTCCCTCTTCTCATTCAAAACGCGGCGGCCGGAGAAATTCTTTCATCTCCACCGTGATTCAATCAATTAATCAGTCTCTTCCGTCTCATCCCTCGATTTGTTCTTGTTCTGAGATCGTGTTGTTGATGGTGCTAAGACCGGAGGGTTCGCGATGGTGGCGAAATCGTCGACGAGATGCGTTGAAGATGATGTTGATATCGCGGTTTGATGACGATGATACTGGTGATGATGAAGAACGTCGTAGTTGAGAATTCTTGGAGATTGATCGGGGGACTCACCGGCGACGACGATTCTTAGAGGCGCTCCAACGGAAAAGTAGATACCAGAGGTTCTTCAGGTAAAACTTTGTTCCTTCAATGCTTCACGAACCTTCCTCTTCTATACCTCGATCTTCTTCTTCTTCTACTTCATTTTTTTGAATTTTCTGTGCGAATTTCTGTCGAGAGCTCTGTGTGATTGGTTGTTGCTGTTGTTGTCGTGAGAGTGAGAATGGAGAGGGGCTGAGCACAGGCTCGTCAAAGCTCTAATGATGAGCTTTAACAGCCTTATGAATGTGCGTATGGTGGTGGTGTTGATTTTTCAGGGAGGGAGAGAGGATTGAGAGATGAAGAAGAAGATGATGAAAGAAGTGTGAGAAGGACGAAGAGTATGTGGTTGAGGAAGTTGCAGAGAGAATCGTGGGAAGGTGAAGGTTGAAGAAGTGGTGGAAGAAATGGCGTGAGTTTTTGAATTGTGGAGGGAGATTGATTTATATAGAGATTGAGAGGGAGTGAAATCAGTTAGAGAGAGTTTGTTATGAGGTTAAGGGTGAGATTGAGAGGTTAGAAGGTTTGTTACCTATGTTTCAAAACGGTTTTTTCTGTTATGAGGGGGAGAGTTAGTTACATTCAGTTTTTCTGTTATGGAAGTTAGTTAGGGATTCGGTTAGAAACAGTTAGGAAAGTAACTGTTAGTTGGTTAGGGCAATAGTGAATTCTGTTAGAACTGTTTTCTGTTATGGCTGTTAGAAGTTAGGTGGCAGTTAGGAGATGTTTGGATAAAAGTGGGCTGAACTGTTTTTTCTATTTCTTTGTGCAGGGCAGACTTTGGTTTTGAAATCAAGGGCATGGTTCAAGTTAGCAGTAGAGCTGGTTTTTTGGACTGGAGCATGGTTCCAACTGCAGCAGGTTTACTGACACAATAGGTATGTTGCAGCAAGTCTGGTATATGTTTGATATGCATAGAATTCTGAACCGAATGTCTTTCGTGAACTGAGATGAAGTGCGTCGAATTTCTGAATTTTGACTTGAAACATATGGTATTTTTAATGGTCTTTGTCGCATCTTGATGAGTGTAGCGGGCTACTTCAAAACTTTCTCTTGACAGGAATTCGTGGTATGCTCTTGGTTTAGGCTTATTACCAGCTACTGTAGGTGTTTCTTTTTTATTTGCAATGTGTATGGTTAGGTATTGGCAGTTGGTTTTGAATGATGGCAGGTCTGGTCTGATTTCGATTGTGAGTAAGATGAACTGAATGTGGTGATTATGTCGATGTTTGATTGATTTATGGTTAGATGTATGTTCTGATGTTAAGCTGTTTATGGATACTCAGTGCCAAATGCCCAGACTTAAAATGTATGTACAACTTGGTCTTGAAATGACTTTTTTTTTGGGTTGACTGTAGAATCACAACATGAATGGCTTTGTGATTTGATGACATGGATGAGTTGGTGAAATGGTGAACTCTCATGGTTTTGTACAGGTCTGTCAGCTGGTATGAGTTATAGGTGGGTTTCTCAATGCATTTTGGTGAACTTTGAATAGATAGGGACTGATTTGGATGTGGTTTTCTTTTGGATTGAATTTGGTGACTGCGTGTATTCTGAATTGGCTTTTCCTTGTGCAGCAGGTTTGGAATGTTGTAGATATGTGCAGGGACTTGGAAACTGGTTCGGTTTACAGCCGGTTCTAATAAGAACTTCACAAAACCTGAAGTGTTATTTTTCAAGGGCTTGATATGACTCCAAGAAATGGCAACTGTTTACAAACGCTCATCGCTTTGATTGGAAAAGGTCGAGGAAATGTAACAGGGGCATTTGTATTGTTTGAATTGTAGAGTTTTTTGTAAATGACTTTGGAATGGCTATGCATCTTAAACTCAAAACCAAACTTTGAATTTATCTTCCCTTCAAATGCTCATTCAAGTATTTCTTCCGTTTCAATTTCACATTCAACTACTTCTCTTCCCTTCGTCAACAATGATGGAGTGATGTGGATTTGAACTTTAGGTTGTAAATGATGTAGAACTTTCTTTTGTAATTTAGAATTTGTAAACATGTGTGGATTTTTTGAATGAATGGTGAATGATGCGAACTTGAACCATATGTAAATGTAGTGAATGGATTTTGTGATAAATGGGTCTTTTCAAGTGTGTAATTGAACCATGGATTTGTAATGGAATGTCTCTTCTCAATTAAACTTCTTTATCCTTTGAATGAATTTTCACTCTTAGCCTTAAAAGAAAACTCGATCCACTTTTTAAATTATAAGGAACTCAAAACATCACTTGAATGAATTTCATCTTATTTTTCAAATCAAATCCAAATCCTTGCAAGCTCAGCAGCAAATGATAGGGACAATGATAATGTCTGGATCACAACATGAGTTTACAATCATCATCTCTTGCATCGTGACTTAACTTTTGTAACTCAAACCACGAGCTTCTAATCCGATCTTCTCCTACTTAATCTTAGTACAAAAGCCAAGCCTTGAAGAATCCTTAAAGTATGAATATGAAAACACTGAAAAAGTACAACCATGATAACCTTGAAATAAAATCCAATGAACCTCAGTTGAAGCGCAAAAGATTCAAAGCCTTGAGTTTAACATTAACTCTCCACTTCACTGCTTGAAGAATAACCGGGAGAATTAAACTTTAACTTGATATGCATACCTCAACATCATTATGAGACCCCTAAACTTCCAAGATCCTTGATCCCATGCTTTTTAGATGTTTTATTTAATGAATGAATACAAAGCCATGCAAATGCCCTAATGGAGGTATGCAGATGAAATGGGAAGTATAAACCAGATGAAATTGAAAGGGTAGGACAAATTTGGGGTATGACAACAATAACTTAGAAGCAATTAACATTTCACCCCCCCGAGTGCTACGTATCAGAGCAACTAAACCGACTTGGACTAACAACAACTAATTCTTCAATTCTCGAATACATGCACGTTACTAGTATAAAGGTAATGGAGAAACAAAAGAAAGGGGTGAGATATCTAATCAATATAAACATGTGTATGATAAACAATATATTAGATTAGAATCATATAATTTCACCACTTTACAACTTTCAAACAACAGTTATAATGACAACTAGCAATAGTCGTTATAACAACAATTATAGCAACCATTAGCAACAACAATTATAACAATCATTGGTAACAAAAATTACAACAACCATTAGCAATAACAATTATAACAACAGTTATAGTAACTATTTCACAACTTCTAGACGATACCTGTCACAACAAGTTAATAGCATAATTTCACAACTTCAAAACAACACAACTGAATACAGTGCCGGAGCCAGCAAATTTAGACAGCCTGGGCAAAAATTTTACACCATTTATTATTCATCTGTTTTAATTTTCACACCTTATTTTTACTAATTTTGCCCCTAATTTTACTCCTGATTTTTTCTAAAAATCGACTACTAAATTAGGGAAATACAAAGAAAATAGGGGTTGAGCCCGGGCGCCTGCCCGGGCTGGTTGGGCCTTGGCTCCGCCCCTGACTGAATAACGACAACAACTTTAATCAACCAACACATCACGTAACAACTTATAATTACAACGTCAAATTATCACAATTTAATAACAACAACAACTTTAACACACAACTCAAAATGTGACGCAACTATGCATATGCATGTGGTACCATTGGAGCATAACTCTCAACTTAAAAAATTGGCAGTCAATAGAGGCATCAAGGCATAAGCCTTCGTCGCTAATTTGTCAATCCAGACCAACGTGGTGAGCATAGCTCCAACTTAAAAATTGTCAATCCAGGCCAACTTAATAATATAAATGTATGAATGCAAGCAACAATCACATGCAACAACAACAATCATCGCAAGGCATAGGCCTACATTAACACTGTACCAATAAACAGAGGTACACAACGTCGCTTCAACACTGCCCATAGGGCTACAACTTAATCAACTTATCAACAACAAGTTATAACAACAACAACTAAAGAACAACAAACAATATTCAAAACAACTCAATTCAAACTACATTAGTTATAAAACATGCAACTTAAGTTGTCCGTAAACCGGAACAATTCACATATTCAACTGTACCTGCAAATCGACATATTCAACATAATTCCAACAAAATAAACCAACCCCAATTACCTACTAATATATACGAACTACCATGACAAATTTTTGTTAATTCCGAACAACTAATTATACCGCTTAATTTGGCTATTTTCTACTTTTCGATACTGCTTTCATTTTTCGCACTGCTACTGATTACTCACATTATTCTTGTCAACCACCAAGTTTACCTGCTACTAGAAATCAACTTGTCGTCCAATTCTATAATTTCATTACTTATGTACAGTCCCTGCTAAAATTCTACTTCTGCTAGAATATACCGGTTCTGCTAAATTGTTATAATTATTATACACTAATCAGTTAAATCATACATTAATCGAATAAATTTTATACCAATCAATTAAGTTACATACTGATCCATTAATTAGTATTATTATTTTTTACTTGATAAGATATAATTTATGTCCACAGAAAACTACAATTAAAGCCAAAGTTCCAAATAACATGACAAGTAACAGGATGTACGTCTCAAAGGAGTGGGGCGCCCACCCTGGGCTTAAGGGGTGCCCGCCCTACACTCCTGGTGGTCCCCACCACCTTCCTTCACGTGTGGGTGCCCGCCCCTAATGCTGGTGGCCCCTGCCACAGTTCTAGCTTCCACTCTTCTTAACGTTTTATTTTTTCCAGAACTGGTGTATACATTATTCTAAATTATTTTCTCAATCGATCCAATAATTTTCAACCCAGGAACCCACAATATTACAATTCCCAATTATCAATTCCATTCACCTCAATAACATTGAATTTCCGTGTCAAATTCACTGATTACAGCAACATCAAGCAACAATTATCACCACAATAAATCAACACGTTAAACAAAATTTTCAACACAGATCAATCAAACACAGAGGCAAAGTTCATACGACCCAACCCACTTACGGTTCATCATATACCCAGTTATAGATATTGAACTCCACCCTTACCTTGTATTCGGAGTCCATTCTACAATTTTCTGGTCGAATCCTTAGCTTCCGGCTTCGCATAATTATTCCGTTTTCCTCTTCACGGCAAGGCTCATGTACGATTCCTTTTCTTCCTCTCCTCTTGTGTGATACTTCTATTCTCCAATGCCTCAAGTTAGGTTTTTCTGATTTTCAAAACCTATGGGCCATACTACCTCACTGCTTCAATTTGGGCCTAATTACTTCTTACGTACAACACACACTTATTCAGCCCAATTTAATTAAATACAGTATACGTCCTAACTACTATATGTCTCAAATTTTCGGTCTAATTTTAATTACTCGGAAAATTTCCAAAACGCTAAATATTATGCTAATAATATTTCTAATACTAAAAATATTGAAATTCTCGACTAACTATCGTTCCGCTATCCCGAACTAATACCGACTAAATCGTCCCAAAACGCGAAAATTTAATAAATATCCCAAACGACTAAATTAAGCAAATACTCGTTTCTTCGAGCGTTACAAAGAGGACTGAGACAAGGCGATCCGTTGTCTCCTTATATGTTCATCCTTGTCTCTAAAGGCCTTTCTTCTCTTATTAGAGGAGCCATTTCCCGCGGTGATCTCCATGGAGCACACATTTGCAGAGGGCACCCAGTGTGTCTGTAACAGCTCGGGCCCCTCGCAATACGCTCCCGGTACTATTACCTCACGATCTTCTTTAACCCCTCTCTAGTAAAGTTTTTTCCTTTCGCGGGAATCAAACCATGTACCCTAGGGTTCAAGTACATGTTCACTCCATTCCAAATACCAATTAAGCTAGCTCAATTGGTAGTAGGAATGGATTGAACATGTACTTGAACCCCATGGTACATGGTTCGATTTCCACGAAAGGTAAAAACTCTACTAGAGAGGGGGGGTAGAGAAGTTCGTGAGGTGTCAGTGCCTGGATTGCCTTGCGAGGGGCCCGGGCTGTTACAGTGTCCCACTTGCTTTTTGCTGACGATTATTTTATATTTTGCCGGGCAAATCTAGTGGAGGTGTCAAATCTTATGGAGATTCTTAATACTTATGCTGAGGCGACGGGTCAAGTGATCAATCTCTCTAAGTCCGAAATGTTTTTCATCTGTAATTTAAGTGTGTCAGCTCAAGAGGATTTAGCCAAATTAATGGGGGTGGGACGTGTGCTGGGAACAGGGACTTACTTGGATTTACCATCCATGATTGGTAGAAGAAAGAAGGCGGTGTTTTCTTTTATTAAAGATCGGATATGGAAAAGAATTATTCTCAGAGTGGTAGATCTTTATCTAAAGCTGGGAAAGAGGTTATGATCAAATCAGTACTTCAGTCGATTCCCGCCTACATAATGAGTGTCTATTTAATTCCGGATGGGGTGGTGAATGAGATTGAAAAAAATGCTTAACCTGTTTTGGTGGGGGGTGGTCATAATAATAAAGGCATAAGGTGGATGGCTTGGGAGAGGATAACTATACGAAAGAGTGAGGGAGGTATGGGATTTAGGGACTTTAAAGCCTTTAATATGGCTATGGTAGCAAAACAAGGTTGGAATCTTTTGGCGAAATCCAAGTCCCTTGTGGCTTGAAACTTCAAAGCAAGGTATTTTCCTCGCTCCTCTTTTTTTTATTCTAAGGTTGGTAACAATCCGAGTTTTGTGTGGCGGAGTTTGTGGAAAGCTAAGGATGTTCTTAAGCTTGGAAGTAGGTGGAGCATAGGTGATGAGAATAACATTAAGGTTATGTATGATCTGTGGCTCCGTGAGAAAGGTAGTTGGTGGGTAAGTGGCCCTCAAGTTCAATATGTGCATGATCTTTATGTAAAAAGATCTTCTGCTTCCCAATGTTAAGAAATGGGATGTGGTTAAGGTGAACAATCTTTTTGATCATGTGGGGGATGAAATTATTCTTAGAGTTCCTTTGGTGGAGGATGTTGTGGAAGATAGGTTGGTTTGGCAAGAGGAGAAGAATGGTGAATATAGTGTGAAATCGGGATATAGACTATGGAGAGGGTTGCAAAGTAGAACTCACCATTATGGTATTGAGGGTAATTGGAAGAATCTGTGGAACATTTTCACACCATCTAGAGCTAAGCATTTGTTATGGAGGATTTGAAGGGGTTGCCTTCCGACTCGCTCTAAGTTGAAATAACATCATGCTCTTTGCCCATCTCTTTGTCCAGGGTGTGAATTAGAAGATGAAGATGATTGGCATGTTTTTTTCGGTTGCGTTTCTACTTCTCAAAGTTGGCGGGTGATCCGCTGTCGCGCACGGATCAAAAACGAGTATTTTGTAAAATGGTAGTTTAGCGGTAACGACAACTCGAATATCGTTCTCACAAGGATTCTCGTTGATTATTAACCAAAGGTAAATCGATTTAGGGGGGGTTTGTTTTAGATTTCGATTAAACAAAATAGTGAAAATAGGTGATTATCAAAATAAGCTGAAATGATTAATCTACTGTTTTGGCTTCCTAACTTATCATCGATCCAAATAATTTCCAACTCACAAGCGGATTCTATTCCCTTTTCGATTATAAAAACAATTATACAAGCGCAATTGAAATTATGTGATGTATGTTCCTAATTCCCGAATTAAGCAAACGAATTATATATAGCAATCGTGAATTAAGCAAACACGACAAACATACGCGGATTAAGCAAACGCGATTGAAGTATAGGAACATGCAACCATCGAAATAAATCAATCTAACCTTGGATAATATCGAATTAAGCAAACAACATATCAAAGATTAGAATTGAAAGAAAATAGATTAATTGGAAAATATAAGAACCTCAAAGTATCGGCGGAAACCGTTTACAGCAGATTAACCTCTAGGAATTAGTTCTTCATGATCAAACGTACAGGCTCTTCCAAAAATGTGAAATGGTGATCCATGGTGAACAGTACCGCGGCTGCTAGACCTATTAGGAATCAGCCAAAAAATGTTTATGACCCAACTGGGTCGAATGACAAAACCAGGCCCACTACTAAACGACCCAAAAACTGAAAATAAAATAGTGCTGCAGCTTCAAACGCAATTCTGGGAAATATAGGTTCTGACTCTGACTTTGACTCCAACATAAAAGTTGTAGCTCTTTCTCTTAGCTTTCCGGCGATTATTAGAACGCCTCAATCGGACTCCCGGAACTCCATTTATGATCGTTTTCGTGCAGACTGCTAAAGCTGAAAAATAAATACGAAAATCAAATAACAATAAAAATAATTTAAAATATAAAAACATTATAAAATACAAAAATAAGACAAGCAAACCATGGAAATGTATAAGTACAACCGTAGAAGAATGTGCATCAAAATGCACTGATCAAATTCCCCCACACTTGAACTTTTGCACTCCGAGCAAAATGAAAAACAAAACAAAGAAAGCAGAAATACATCAACAGTTACTCATCCTAGGCTACCAATCTTCTTCGGGTAAGTTTGCATCGACAGGTACTAATCTTGCACACTAAGGACATCGTAAGAATACTAACCATAGATATGCAGACATAAGCCTCCTAAATACACAAACAAATTCAAATCATATTATTATACCATAGCCTAGCTTACTCATCCTTTTTGCTCTTTTTCATTCAGGCGCAATCACATTAAGCCCGTTATCTCCACACACTTATAGCAGGACGACCGGTTAGTGACTCTGATCCTTTTTTGCACGGGGTTCCGGTAACTACGTGGCATAACCCTTTGCTTACTCAGATGTAGTTGCGGGGGATCGGACCGTAATCCTCCCTACCAAGTTCAGCACCAGAAACCGCTGAACCAACTAACAAAGAGTTTTGAAAACTTTTTTTTTTGAAGATTACACAACCGTTGGGTTAAGTGACCGGGTGAGGGTCACCAAACTTAGAAGGTGTATTACCTTTTTCTTTTCTCTCTGTTTTTTTTTCGGAACACTCACTTATATTCATCGACTTCCCTGCGTAAAGTGTGTGAGAGATGGTGCCGACTGCTGAAATAAACTACTCAAGAGCTGTCAGAGAATGAGAATTCAAGGCTATGTCATAACAAGTATTCAAAACAATTTCCATACTCAGGAGACTTACAGTGTTAAAACGATACCGATATTGTGAAGTTTTCCCAAGTCTCCACAACAAACCTCATATTAATCTATAGCCTAAAACTTTCACAAAGATGTTTTTTTTAAGAACTAAAAACAAAAACAAAACAAAAAAAATTGAAAGAAAACAAAACAAATAAATGATTCCCTCCCCCACACTTAAGACATACATTGTCCTCAATGAAAGAACATAAATATAAAATAAGAGTGAGAGAAAGGAAAGAACACACCCGAGTAGTCAAGGGGGATAAGTGATCACATAAGCTGCCTTTCCCAAAGAGATATCTTCTACATTTTCTTCTTCCAAAGTGGGGCTCTCATGGAGTAGCTTTGGGTAATGCTCATCGTCCTTAAAAAGTGGTTTAGCTCCTTCACCTTTTATTCCAGGATCAAAGAATGTTCTTCTAAAATTAAAAGTGTCAAATGGGCACGTGAAGGTGCTCTCAGCTTTCACAAAATCAAGGAACCAAAGGTGGGGCTGCCTCACTACTTTTTCTTCATCTTCAAGTGAGATCCTATGCACACACATGGACGAACTAATATCATAAATGTCATCCAAGATCCATCCAATTCCTTTCTTATGCTTCTTCAAAACCTGCAAAAACTTACTTTCTTGATCAAAATAAAGTTTAGAAGAAATTTTAACCGGAGGTTTTTCATTCATCTCTAAATAATCATATCTAAGATTTTCAGGAAGTTGCTTCAGCTCGAGGAAAGGTGGCTGCTCAATGAAATGCGTGCTTGAGGTTGTCAGGATGTCAAAAGTATCAGCTGCATGAACAACTTCATCGATAAGAACTTCACCTGTAGTAAATATGTTACCCTGTAAGGCAGCATCAATCTCAGCACATACAACACAAATGTTAGTTTCAGTACAATCAGAACATGAGTAAACATCATCAAAATCAGACAGTGATGGAAAATCATATGCAAGCAAATCATTACGAGTATCATCAACATTTTCAGAAAGAGACTCAATTTGAAAAATAGAGTGCTCTTCCAAGGGTTGTTGGTTTGATCCTTGAGCTTGCTGCATGGCATTCATCAAAGTGGAAAGCTGTCCAATCTGTGTTTGCAAAGTCTGAAGACTAGAATCTATTTGTTGTTGATACTGGAGATTATTCATAGCCATTTGCTTGACAAGGTCCTCTAGTGAAGGTCCGGAAGATGCAAAAGTGGTAACTTGTGGAGGGAAGAATCTTTCTAAGAACACTTTTTTGAGATCATTCCATCTTGTAACAGAGTTTGGCTCAAGGCAGTATAACCAATCTTTTGCAGCACCTTGAAGTGAGAACGGGAAGACTCTCAGCTTGATATGGTCTTCTGTTATTCCTTTAGGTCTCAATAATGTAGAACAAACAATATGGAATTCCTTTAGATGCTTATGTGGATCCTCACCTGCAAGACCACTAAACCTTGGAAACAAGTGTATTAAACCAGATTTCAATTCAAAGGGAACAACAACATCAGCATGTTCAATATATAAACCATTAGAATTAACATCAAGCGTAGCTAGCTTCCTTAGTGTTCTTTGATCAACCATGTTATCAAAATCAAGTTCAGAATCAAAATCAAGTTAAGAATCAAAATCAATTAAGCAATGCAGCAACAAATGCGAAACTGACAACAATGTCTTATAACAGCCATAAACAAATAGAATGAATGAACACGATTAAAATACGTTCAGAAAAATATAAAAACACGAAATTTAATCTAATTAGATAAAATACGAATTTTAGGAATTTTTTTGGATTTTTTCGACTCTATAAAAACAGTAAAAAATTCATTAAAAATAGAAAAACGATGAATTTGACAATTTTGGGTCGAATTCCCTTACTCTTCTAGAGTAAGGGAGTATTGATCGCACAATTTTTCTGCTCCCAGTAGGAAAAAAAAGATTATCGATCAGACTCAATTTTCCAAAAAAACCGTTTTATTTTCGACTCTATACGCGGACTGCACAAAAACCGTAAGGAAAATACAACCTAAGCGCGAGAACACTAAACCTATGACTCTAAAAACGATTAATAATAACAAGAATCCCCGGCAACGGCGCCAATTTGATCCGCTGTCGCGCACGGATCAAAAACGAGTATTTTGTAAAATGGTAGTTTAGCGGTAGCGACAACTCGAATATCGTTCTCACAAGGATTCTCGTTGATTATTAACCAAAGGTAAATCGATTTAGGGGGGGTTTGTTTTAGATTTCGATTAAACAAAATAGTGAAAATAGGTGATTATCAAAATAAGCTGAAATGATTAATCTACTGTTTTGGCTTCCTAACTTATCATCGATCCAAATAATTTCCAACTCACAAGCGGATTCTATTCCCTTTTCGATTATAAAAACAATTATACAAGCGCAATTGAAATTATGTGATGTATGTTCCTAATTCCCGAATTAAGCAAACGGATTATATATAGCAATCGTGAATTAAGCAAACACGACAAACATACGCGGATTAAGCAAACGCGATTGAAGTATAGGAACATGCAACCATCGAAATAAATCAATCTAACCTTGGATAATATCGAATTAAGCAAACAACATATCAAAGATTAGAATTGAAAGAAAATAGATTAATTGGAAAATATAAGAACCTCAAAGTATCGGCGGAAACCGTTTACAGCAGATTAACCTCTAGGAATTAGTTCTTCATGATCAAACGTACAAGCTCTTCCAAAAATGTGAAATGGTGATCCATGGTGAACAGTACCGCGGCTGCTAGACCTATTAGGAATCAGCCAAAAAATGTTTATGACCCAACTGGGTCGAATGACAAAACCAGGCCCACTACTAAACGACCCAAAAACTGAAAATAAAATAGTGCTGCAGCTTCAAACGCAATTCTGGGAAATATAGGTTCCGATTCTGACTTTGAATCAAACATAAAAGTTGTAGCTCTTTCTCTTAGCTTTCCGGCGATTATTAGAACGCCTCAATCGGACTCCTGGAACTCCATTTATGATCGTTTTCGTGCAGACTGCTAAAGCTGAAAAATAAATACGAAAATCAAATAACAATAAAAATAATTTAAAATATAAAAACATTATAAAATACAAAAATAAGACAAGCAAACCATGGAAATGTATAAGTACAACCGTAGAAGAATGTGCATCAAAATGCACTGATCAAATTCCCCCACACTTGAACTTTTGCACTCCGAGCAAAATGAAAAACAAAACAAAGAAAGCAGAAATACATCAACAGTTACTCATCCTAGGCTACCAATCTTCTTCGGGTAAGTTTGCATCGACAGGTACTAATCTTGCACACTAAGGACATCGTAAGAATACTAAGCATAGATATGCAGACATAAGCCTCCTAAATACACAAACCAATTCAAATCATATTATTATACCATAGCCTAACTTACTCATCCTTTTTGCTCTTTTTCATTCAGGCGCAATCACATTAAGCCCGTTATCTCCACACACTTATAGCAGGACGACCGGTTAGTGACTCTGATCCTTTTTTGCACGGGGTTCCGGTAACTACGTGGCATAACCCTTTGCTTACTCAGATGTAGTTGCGGGGGATCGGACCGTAATCCTCCCTACCAAGTTCAGCACCAGAAACCGCTGAACCAACTAACAAAGAGTTTTGAAAACTTTTTTTTTTGAAGATTACACAACCGTTGGGTTAAGTGACCGGGTGAGGGTCACCAAACTTAGAAGGTGTATTACCTTTTTCTTTTCTCTCTTTTTTTTTCGGAACACTCACTTATATTCATCGACTTCCCTGCGTAAAGTGTGTGAGAGATGGTGCCGACTGCTGAAATAAACTACTCAAGAGCTGTCAGAGAATGAGAATTCAAGGCTATGTCATAACAAGTATTCAAAACAATTTCCATACTCAGGAGACTTACAGTGTTAAAACGATACCGATATTGTGAAGTTTTCCCAAGTCTCCACAACAAACCTCATATTAATCTATAGCCTAAAACTTTCACAAAGATGTTTTTTTTTAAGAACTAAAAACAAAAACAAAACAAAAAAAATTGAAAGAAAACAAAACAAATAAATGATTCCCTCCCCCACACTTAAGACATACATTGTCCTCAATGAAAGAACATAAATATAAAATAAGAGTGAGAGAAAGGAAAGAACACACCCGAGTAGTCAAGGGGGATAAGTGATCACATAAGCTGCCTTTCCCAAAGAGATATCTTCTACATTTTCTTCTTCCAAAGTGGGGCTCTCATGGAGTAGCTTTGGGTAATGCTCATCGTCCTTAAAAAGTGGTTTAGCTCCTTCACCTTTTATTCCAGGATCAAAGAATGTTCTTCTAAAATTAAAAGTGTCAAATGGGCACGTGAAGGTGCTCTCAGCTTTCACAAAATCAAGGAACCAAAGGTGGGGCTGCCTCACTACTTTTTCTTCATCTTCAAGTGAGATCCTATGCACACACATGGACGAACTAATATCATAAATGTCATCCAAGATCCATCCAATTCCTTTCTTATGCTTCTTCAAAACCTGCAAAAACTTACTTTCTTGATCAAAATAAAGTTTAGAAGAAATTTTAACCGGAGGTTTTTCATTCATCTCTAAATAATCATATCTAAGATTTTCAGGAAGTTGCTTCAGCTCGAGGAAAGGTGGCTGCTCAATGAAATGCGTGCTTGAGGTTGTCAGGATGTCAAAAGTATCAGCTGCATGAACAACTTCATCGATAAGAACTTCACCTGTAGTAAATATGTTACCCTGTAAGGCAGCATCAATCTCAGCACATACAACACAAATGTTAGTGTCAGTACAATCAGAACATGAGTAAACATCATCAAAATCAGACAGTGATGGAAAATCATATGCAAGCAAATCATTACGAGTATCATCAACATTTTCAGAAAGAGACTCAATTTGAAAAATAGAGTGCTCTTCCAAGGGTTGTTGGTTTGATCCTTGAGCTTGCTGCATGGCATTCATCAAAGTGGAAAGCTGTCCAATCTGTGTTTGCAAAGTCTGAAGACTAGAATCTATTTGTTGTTGATACTGGAGATTATTCATAGCCATTTGCTTGACAAGGTCCTCTAGTGAAGGTCCGGAAGATGCAAAAGTGGTAACTTGGGGAGGGAAGAATCTTTCTAAGAACACTTTTTTGAGATCATTCCATCTTGTAACAGAGTTTGGCTCAAGGCAGTATAACCAATCTTTTGCAGCACCTTGAAGTGAGAACGGGAAGACTCTCAGCTTGATATGGTCTTCTTTTATTCCTTTAGGTCTCAATAATGTAGAACAAACAATATGGAATTCCTTTAGATGCTTATGTGGATCCTCACCTGCAAGACCACTAAACCTTGGCAACAAGTGTATTAAACCAGATTTCAATTCAAAGGGAACAACAACATCAGCATGTTCAATATATAAACCATTAGAATTAACATCAAGCGTAGCTAGCTTCCTTAGTGTTCTTTGATCAACCATGTTATCAAAATCAAGTTCAGAATCAAAATCAAGTTAAGAATCAAAATCAATTAAGCAATGCAGCAACAAATGCGAAACTGACAACAATGTCTTATAACAGCCATAAACAAATAGAATGAAGGAACACGATTAAAATAAGTTCAGAAAAATATAAAAACACGAAATTTAATCTAATTAGATAAAATACGAATTTTAGGAATTTTTTTGGATTTTTTCGACTCTATAAAAACAGTAAAAAATTCATTAAAAATAGAAAAACGATGAATTTGACAATTTTGGGTCGAATTCCCTTACTCTTCTAGAGTAAGGGAGTATTGATCGCACAATTTTTCTGCTCCCAGTAGGAAAAAAAAGATTATCGATCAGACTCAATTTTCCAAAAAAACCGTTTTATTTTCGACTCTATACGCGGACTGCACAAAAACCGTAAGGAAAATACAACCTAAGCGCGAGAACACTAAACCTATGACTCTAAAAACGATTAATAATAACAAGAATCCCCGGCAACGGCGCCAATTTGATCCGCTGTCGCGCACAGATCAAAAACGAGTATTTTGTAAAATGGTAGTTTAGCGGTAACGACAACTCGAATATCGTTCTCACAAGGATTCTCGTTGATTATTAACCAAAGGTAAATCGATTTAGGGGGGGTTTGTTTTAGATTTCGATTAAACAAAATAGTGAAAATAGGTGATTATCAAAATAAGCTGAAATGATTAATCTACTGTTTTGGCTTCCTAACTTATCATCGATCCAAATAATTTCCAACTCACAAGTGGATTCTATTCCCTTTTCGATTATAAAAACAATTATACAAGCGCAATTGAAATTATGTGATGTATGTTCCTAATTCCCGAATTAAGCAAACGGATTATATATAGCAATCGTGAATTAAGCAAACACGACAAACATACGCGGATTAAGCAAACGCGATTGAAGTATAGGAACATGCAACCATCGAAATAAATCAATCTAACCTTGGATAATATCGAATTAAGCAAACAACATATCAAAGATTAGAATTGAAAGAAAATAGATTAATTGGAAAATATAAGAACCTCAAAGTATCGGCGGAAACCGTTTACAGCAGATTAACCTCTAGGAATTAGTTCTTTATGATCAAACGTACAAGCTCTTCCAAAAATGTGAAATGGTGATCCATGGTGAACAGTACCGCGGCTGCTAGACCTATTAGGAATCAGCCAAAAGATGTTTATGACCCAACTGGGTCGAATGACAAAACCAGGCCCACTACTAAACGACCCAAAAACTGAAAATAAAATATTGCTGCAGCTTCAAACGCAATTCTGGGAAATATAGGTTCCGATTCTGACTTTGACTCCAACATAAAAGTTGTAGCTCTTTCTCTTAGCTTTCCGGCGATTATTAGAACGCCTCAATCGGACTCCCGGAACTCCAGTTATGATCGTTTTCGTGCAGACTGCTAAAGCTGAAAAATAAATACGAAAATCAAATAACAAGAAAAATAATTTAAAATATAAAAACATTATAAAATACAAAAATAAGACAAGCAAACCATGGAAATGTATAAGTACAACCGTAGAAGAATGTGCATCAAAATGCATTGATCAGCGGGCAGCAAGTTTGTCATCTATAATCGATCCTCGTTTACATTTATTTCATGATGCTAAGTCCCTTATTTTTGACGTCTATAGCCGGGAGGATTGTAGGGATGCAGGTAGATTTGCTGTTATGCTTGAGGTCCTTTGGAGAAGTAGAAATAATGTGGTGTGGTAAGATGTTCGTGAAGATGCTATAAGAATTGGTTTACAAGCCTACCATAATTGGCATGATTGGTATCTTTCTAGAGAGGAGCATATAGTGTGTGATACTAATAATAATTCAACGGTTTGGACTCCCCCTATGATTAATCAGGTGAAGTGCAACACTGATGCAGGTTTTAATAATGGTCGGGGTACTACTAATAGAGGGTGGTGCTTTAGGGATCACTTGGGGAGATTCATCAGAGAAGGTGTTTCTTGGGATGTGGGTCTCTTTTTTGTCTTTGAAGCCGAAGCCATCGCTTTGAAGGAAGCTATCCAACATGCTATCTCCTCCCATTTCTCTCATGTTATCTTTGAAAGTGATTGTCAATTTGTGGTCAATTCTATTCAAGCTAAACATATTGGATACTCTGAGTTTAGTTTTATCATTAAGTCTATTCAGAATTTGTTATGTTTATTTCTGAACTTTGAGGTAAAGTTCATTAAGCGCCAAGCGAATTCGGTTGCTCATATGTTAGCTAAGGCGACCAATTCTTGGTCTAGGCGTAGTTTTCTTAAAATATTACCTCCTTGTATTGAGTTTTGTTTGATGAATGAAAGTTATTGAGTTTGTTCCTGTCAAAAAAATAAATAAAAATAAATAATTAATTTAATGCATTGTTTTAATGAGGATTGTATCTTAAAAATCATTATAAAATGACAAAATTAAAATTTAACTATGTAACTTTTTTAAAGCATTAATATTTATTTAATTGTTATATTTTTGAAAAAAATCTTCTCATTTGTGTTTATTTTGAATTTTTTTCTATTATTTATCTTAAAGGAATGTTAATTTGAAATTTTTTATAAATAATTTCCAAACTAAAAGAAATATGTTAACCGTGTCAAAATAAACAATATAAATATAGAAAAAGATTATCAGTAGAAAATTTAGATATAATTTTTTTTAATAATGATTAAGATTATAATAGTAATTATAGAAACCATTAAAGTTATGACAATCCTAGGAATTTTGAAATATTAGTCATAGAATAAAAATATGGTAACTTTTATACTCAAAGAACAATTAAATACGACTCATTTATAAATACAACTCATTTATATACGGTAAAAAAATAATTTTCTAATCCAAATACAAACAAAATATGTATCATTTATCGAAATTGAAACAAATTAATATAATAATTAAATAACTCCGTCTCATTAATGTAATTACGGGAAAAATCATTGTTATGAAAATATAAATGTTGATTTTCTCTTGGCCAATTGTTTAGTATTTATTTGAAATAAGTTCAATGTATTTAATTTTATTTATTGACGAGTAAAAAAAAAATTTTCATTAGACTTTATCATCAAATTATTTATATAATTATTACTCTCACTTTTTAGTTTATGTCTCAATATTTATTTATTTAATATTTTCTAATAATCTTTAAATATGTTTTAGATATATAGCCTATAATTTTATTTTTATTTTATAAGAGATTATGACTTGGTTTAAATAAAGAAGAAAAATATTTTATATCAGATTGTGACTTGGTTTAAATAAAGAAGAAAAATACTTTCCCAATTATACTAAGTTTACATTATATAAATTTTTTATAAAAAGTTTAGCAATGTATTAAATAAATGACATATTTTATTAATATACATAAAATAGTGTATAGAGTTTTCAATTAATAAGTTGATAGGAGAATCGCACATTTTATTGGCGTCAAATTTTTAAAATGTATATAGGCAGAAGATAAATCCATTTATATAATTAAATCAATAATCATACAATTTTTTTTTTTTGGGTACAAAGTAATCATACAATCTAAATGAATTAAATGAACTTCAATATAATTACTAATAGAACGGAACATAAGTAAGATATGAATAAATAGTATCAAAATTGTATGATATTTTTTATTACTCATTATACTTTTGATTCAAATATATGTTTTTCTTATTTGCATTTTGAAAACAAAAGTGTGCGTACAATACTAGTACTTGTGCGAATGCACGGGTAACACACTAGTATCATGTGAACGCACGGGTAACCATACCAAAATTTGTGCGAACGCACGTGTTATTATATTTTTTGTATAATTAAAAAAAAAGTAAAATTAATGTATTAATCCAAACACGATAAAAATGTTTTATTTTTTAATTATTTATGTTACTAATATTTTTAATTTGAAATTATTTTTAATTTAAGATACAATCTTTTGGAGAGATAATATATAAAAAATTGAAATATATATTATTGATTTAAAACAATTTTGGTAAAACAATTTTGTTTTTATTTTAAAAATATGTATTTTTTTAAATAATAAACTTTTTTTTGGTAAAACAATTTTGTTTTTCTTATTTACATTTTTATTATATTTTAAAAACAAATGTGTGCATACCACACGGGTAACACACCAGTACTGTTATAGTGCACAGATAATCATATCACACGGGTTAGCTTTATAAATGTGTAGAGCCGAGTGTAGTGTGGTGTAGTAGTTGGTATTTCTAGGCCCTTTCTCGGCTACTGGACCACTCCAGTTCTTTGGGTACTATGAACCCTCTGCCATCCATTACAGCAGAGCCGTTTCATGAGCGGGGGGGGGGGGGGGGGGGGGGGGCTTCACGGTCACCAAAGAAGCCCCAAGAAGCATCAAACATTTCCGATGAGATCAATGGAGCAATTCTTAGATAGAAAGCACTAGCTCCCGGTACGAATTTTTGTACCAAGGATTCGAATCCCTCTCTTTCCGTTTATTAAATATAAGGATAGATCAAGGTACAAATCTAATCGAATAAGCCGAATAACAAAATTATACACATATTATAAATAAGGATAGATCAATTTACAGATAAATCAAATTTAACTGAACATCAAAATATAAGATGTTATCGATTGTAATTTTAGTCTCCCCATTTTTTTATGTTAGGTAAATTTGAGATAGTATTAATTTGATTTGAGCAGTTTATAGTTTGACTCTGAATTTATTGATAAACATATAACAAATGATACATAACTCTTTGATACCTTGGAAACGTAAATCTCTTGAGCTCTCAAGCTCCCACTTCATTAAACATTTAATGCGCACAAATACAACGATAATATCTTACAAACTTCTTCCCATTTAACCAATATCAAACAGAGAAAAGCAAAAACACATACAACGCACAGGTGAAACTACATCAGCAAAAACCACTCCTTTACAAGATATGAAATTAAATGAAACAACGATTAGCTACCTTATTTCTCGAACTTAGATTTCACTAGGCTTGGATAAATTATTCAACGTTTGATATTGATATAACTCTTCTAAAACTTGTTGCTTTGAATCTTATAAATTCTTGTTGAACAATCAATGAACACGCCAACATCTTCCTAGAAGCTATCTTCATCTTCCTTCATGATGACCTTGGAAGAGTAGGTCCTCAATGATATGCTTCTTCTTTCTTATAATAACCCATTTCTCTTTACCAATTTAAAGCATAAATACTATGTAATAAAATGGGCCAGTTTCACGAATAATCATGAAATAACAAGAGTCTTCAACTTTTAAAGTGGTAGGACTTGATCAAAAGATAAACTCTGAGGCCAATTGTTGGGGGAGAATATGAGGATTAAATGGTTAAAACGGGTAGAGTTGAATAGACAAATCCTTTTAAACCATTTTAAAAAACATTTTCTTATATAAAATTAGAGTTCAATAAACGAAAGTGTAGATGACATGTGGAAGAAAAATATAATGGATGGTTTGAAAGATTATATGTTTCAATGTCTTTCGAATATAGATGATCCAATCAAAAATCAACATAACTGAGATAAATGAAGTTGCTTTGACAAGCGTTTCAACAATGACCATAACTCAATTGTGGGATATTGGATCAAACTCTAGTATGGCCGAAGGGTAGCTTCTTGGTTCGACAGGGTTAAGCATGAAGTCGAAGGTTGTTCACATGCTTGTGTCGAAGATGCTAGGGTTGTTAGCATGTTAAATTAGGTTTTAGTGTTTAAACCCTAATTTGTTAAGTTAGCTTGTTTATTAAGTTGGCTTGTGTAATGGGCCTTGTGGAAAAAGCCCATTAGTTAGTATGTTAGGTTTTTATTATAAATAGCATACTAGTCTCTCATCATTGCTAAGTTGCAAATCCTAATTTAGGGTGAGAGAGGTTATTTGTTATTCTTGTAAACTTGTAATCTTGTTCTAAGAGAAAGTAAAAGAATAGCAGTTATAACCAATTATTGTGTTCCTCTTCTTCCTTGTCCTTTATTCTTCTTTGGTTTATACTTTGTTCATGGCATTGAATTCACAATAAATTGGTGCGCTGAGTGTGGAGAAGATGCCTTCAACAAAGTATGAGATTGAAAAGTTCACCGGAGTGAATGATTTCGGTCTGTGGCGCTTGAAGATGAAAGCCCTACTGGTTCAGCAGGGTTGTTTGGAAGCGTTGAAGGGAGAGGCAACCATGAATGCAGAATTGACGGCAGCGGAGAAGACGAATATGATCGAGAAAGCACACAGCGCAATTTTGTTGAGCCTTGGTGATAAGGTTCTCCGGCAGGTATCAAAGGAGACGACGACATCAGGGTTATGGGTGAAACTTGAAAGTTTGTATATGACCAAATCGCTGGTAAATCGACTCTACCTGAAGCAAGCTTTGTATTCATTCAAGATGATTGAAGACAAAGTATTGGCTGAGCAGTTGGATATGTTCAACAAGCTGATTCTTGATCTTGAAAATATTGATGTGAAGATCGATGATGAAGATCAAGCGTTGTTACTATTGTGTTCTTTGCCTCGATCACATGCTCACTTCAAAGAAACTCTCTTGTATGGAAGGGAGTCCCTGACGTTTGAAGAAGTTCAATCAGCCTTGTACTTTAAGGACTTGAATGAACGAAAGGAGCATAAACCTTCGACTGTTGGCGAAGGTTTGGCCGTTAAGGGAAAACTCTTACGAAAGGATGGTAAGTTCAACAAGAAGAAAGGCAAAATCCAGTCGAAGTCTTACAGTGGCGAAGCATCTGGCATTCGATGCTACCATTGTAAGAAGGAGGGTCACATAAGAAAGGTGTGCCCTGAACGCCTGAAATATCATGGAGGTAAGGATAATGGCAACGCTGCCATTGTTCAAGATGATTTCGAATCATCTGATGTTCTTGTGGTTTCAAGCAGTGACTCTAAAAAGGAGTGGATTATGGATTCAGGTTGCACTTGGCACATGACTCCAAACAAAGACTTGTTCGAGGAATTATGTGATCAAGATGGTGGATCAGTATTGCTGGGAAACAACAAGGCTTGCAAGATTGCAGGTGTTGGATATGTGAGATTCAAGCTCCATGATGAGTCAATAAGGTTGTTGACTGAAGTCAGGTATGTTCCTGATTTGAAGAGAAATCTACTTTCTCTTGGTGAATTCGACAAGAAAGGATATGTTTTCCAAGGAGAGAAAAGTATCCTAAGAGTCATGAAGGGTTCGAAGGAAGTCTTGAGAGGCGTGAAGAAACAAGGCTTGTATACCCTTGAGGCTGAAGTTGTAAGTGGTTCGACAAATGTTGCATCCACGAAACCTTTGTCAAAAACAGAAATCTGGCACATGAGATTGGGCCATGTCAGTGAAAGGGGTCTGGTCAAATTAGGGAAACAAAATCTGCTTGGTGGAGACAAAGTCGAAAAGCTGAAGTTTTGTGAACCCTGTGTACTTGGAAAATCTTGCAGAGTGAAGTTCAACAAAGGCAAACAAAGAACACATGGATCCCTTGATTACATCCATGCTGATCTTTGGGGGCCTGCAAGGTGCCCATCACATTCAGGAGCAAGGTATTTTCTATCCATAGTAGATGATTATTCCAGAAAATTATGGGTATTCATCCAGAAGACTAAGGATGAAACTTTTGAGAATTTCAAAAGTTGGAAGACTCTGGTTGAAAATCAAACTGGCAGAAAGGTCAAGAGGTTGAGAACCGACAATGGCCTTGAATTTTGCAATGAGGCATTCGACAGTTTTTGTGCTGCCTCTGGTATTGCAAGACATAGAACTACTGCAGGTACTCCACAGCAAAATGGTTTGGCTGAAAGGTTTAATCGAACTATTTTGGAGAGAGTCAGATGCATGTTGACTAGTGCGGGGTTAACGAAGGTGTTCTGGGCTGAGGCTGCTTCGACAACAACATATCTGATAAACAGATGTCCTTCGACAGCGTTAGATATGAAGACACCTGAAAAAGTTTGGTCGGGACATCCACCAGATCTCGACAAACTGAGAGTATTTGGCTGCGTAGCCTATGCTCACATTAGGCAAGACAAGGTCGAACCTAGAGCTCTGAAATGCATGTTCATGGGATACCCTGAAGGAGTCAAAGCTTATAGGCTATGGTGCTTAGAGCCAGGTCACATGAGGTGTATTACCAGTCGAGATGTAGTTTTCAATGAAGCTGAAATGGCTTTCAAGAAAACTGATGATGATGGTCGAAGTGCAGGAGAGCTGGAACAGGTAGAGATTCCTGTTGAGGTGGAGCATGTTGATGCTGAATTGCATATCCCTGATGAAGTCGAAGAAGAAGCAGAAGATGCTGAGGAAGTTGAGGAAACTGACGATGACTACCTATTGTCGAGAGATAGGTCAAGAAGAGTCATCAAACCACCTCAGAGACTTGGGTATGCAGATCTTATAGCTTATGCATTAATCTCTGCCAGTGAGGTTCTTGATGATGAACCTAGAGATTATAAGGAAGTTATGAGGAGTCAAAATAAGACTGAATGGCTGAAGGCCATGGATGATGAGATGAAATCTCTTCATGATAATCACACTTGGGAACTGATCAAGAAACCTGCTGGGGCAAAGTTAGTCAGCTGTAAATGGATTTTCAAAGTTAAGGAAAGAACTGAAGGAGTGACGTCGAAAAGATACAAGGCAAGGCTGGTCGCAAGGGGTTTCACTCAGAAAGAAGGTGTCGACTTCAATGATGTGTTCTCTCCTGTTGTGAAGCATAGGTCCATTCGAATGTTGCTTGCCATGGTGGCACAGTTTGACCTTGAACTGGAACAAATGGATGTGAAGACTGCGTTCTTGTATGGTGATTTAGATGAAACGATCCTGATGAGGCAACCTGAAGGGTATGTCGAAAAGGGAAAGGAAGATTATGTGTGCAAGCTAAAAAGATCTTTATATGGGCTGAAACAATCTCCTCGACAGTGGAATAGGAGATTCGACAAGTTCATGGCACACATAAGTTTCATTAGAAGTCAGTTCGACCACTGTGTTTACTTCAGATTTCGACCTGGTAATTCATTTGTTATTTTGTTGCTTTATGTGGATGATATTCTCATAGCAAGCAACAATGTTGAAGATGTGATGAGGGTGAAGGCTGAACTCAATAAGGAGTTCGATATGAAGGATCTGGTAGCTGCTTCCAGGATTCTTGGAATTGACATTCGAAAAGATAGAAAGAAGTCGAAATTATGCTTATCTCAAGAGGCATATCTACGAAAGATTCTCGAAAAATCTATTTCTGGATATGTTTTCACTATGTTTGGCACAACAATTAGTTGGAAAGCAACACTTCAAAAGGTTGTTGCTCTATCAACCACTGAAGCGGAGTATATTGCATTAACCGAAGATGTGAAAGAAGCATTGTGGCTTGAAGGTTTTGCGAAGGAGCTGAAACTTCAAGGTCGAGGTATCACTGTTAAATGTGATAGTCAAAGTGCAATACACCTGTCGAAGAATTCAGCCTATCATGAGCGAACTAAGCACATTGATGTGAGGCTGCATTTCGTCAGAGGAGTAATCGAGCGTGGAGAAGTCCAAGTGCTGAAGGTTTCGACTGAAGACAATGCTGCTGATATGATCACCAAGACATTACCGAGTTGCAAGTTTTTCCACTGTATGCAGTTGCTAAAGCTGCATGAAGAAAGCTAGTTTGTTCCCTTGATGTTGTAGAGTTAGATCCAAGGTGGAGATTTGTGAGATATTGGATCAAACTCTAGTATGGCCGAAGGGTAGCTTCTTGGTTCGACAGGGTTAAGCATGAAGTCGAAGGTTGTTCACATGCTTGTGTCGAAGATGCTAGGGTTGTTAGCATGTTAAATTAGGTTTTAGTTTTTAAACCCTAATTTGTTAAGTTAGCTTGTTTATTAAGTTGGCTTGTGTAATGGGCCTTGTGGAAAAAGCCCATTAGTTAGTATGTTAGGTTTTTATTATAAATAGCATACTAGTCTCTCATCATTGCTAAGTTGCAAATCCTAATTTAGGGTGAGAGAGGTTATTTGTTATTCTTGTAAACTTGTAATCTTGTTCTAAGAGAAAGTAAAAGAATAGCAGTTATAACCAATTATTGTGTTCCTCTTCTTCCTTGTCCTTTATTCTTCTTTGGTTTATACTTTGTTCTTGGCATTGAATTCACAACATCAATTTTATGCATAGCTCAAGATTGATCTATATCAAAGGTTAATCAATCAAAAGTTAACGTTTTTACAATTATAATCTAGAGATAAATTAATCACTAAGTTAGATACATCACAAACCTAAACTTATTTGATAATACACTATAAGCAAGATCAAGATTTAGATGGCATGATGTTATAAAGATAAACAAATTCACACATATAATATAATGTAGAAATGTAAAAGAGGAAGGGAGAAGAAAAATGTACGACAATGGTGAAGCTCATTCGCCTTTGCTATAGCTTAGTTCACTCTTCAATGGTTTAACCATTGAAAATTGTAAGGTATTCCACTATTTTAAAAGTTAATATACGTGAATTTTTGGTACAATAAATAATCAACAATAGGAACACTACAAGCCAACTACTTTAGCCAACACTATTCTAAATTGACTTTCCCTTCTCTTGAGCAGAATACTCAAACTGCAAATATTCAAGATATTTAATGATCTTGATCCAAAGATCTTGCTAGACATAATACTCATACTCAAAGATTTTGTTCGGTAGCAACCTTTACTCAACTTTACCTGTTTCTTGTCTGAGCGATTGTTTTACTCAAAATGGAAACAATCCATGGGAAAAATTATTGACCTAATCGATTAGGCTAATTGATTACGTGTATCAAATAATCGATTATTGTGGCCTTAAAAGGAAGTTTTTGATATTGAGTTGTTATCAATCATTAAAAGACTATCATAATCAATTATAGACTCGATTAGGCATCTTCTAATTGATTAGGCATATAATCTAATCGATTAGACTGTTTGAAAGAATTATTCTAATCGAGCAGACAATCCCCTAATCAATTGGCTAGGCCTTACAAATATTTCTAGGTTATTTTATTAAGTACAGAGAGACCTTAAAAGTATTTTAAGTTCATGTATGAGTTGCCTTAGTATCTTAGAAGTTACTCTCCTACTTTTACAAGACTATGCTCACTCTGACAGACACAACCAGACGATCTTTCACACTTTCTCTCTTTCACAACTCCGAAGCTTTCAAGTTTCTTTTCCAAATGTATCGTTCATATTAGCACTTTATCGGAAGTTCAGAACCTTGAATCTTCTTTTTGATGGAAAAGATCGAAGAATATATTAAGAGAGGACTTCCAAGTACTTCTCACACAATTAGAAGACTCTCACATATGCCCATGATCCCAAATGAAGATGGGAATAAACAATCTTCAAATGTTTCATGAAAACTAGCTCAAATTCACAAAAAGGACATCTGAAGTCCAATTTTTATAATAAGCACTCATAGAATTGTTGAAACTGTTGTTTTTAACACTTCAGTTGGCGTAACCGGTTATAGGCCCATGTTTTGCCAAACAGTGACGCTGTGTAGTGGCATAACAGGTTAAAGAAATGTTTGATTTTAGATGACAGTATCACAAGTATTGTTTCAGATGATTTGAATTCAAATTGAAGTGTTGTGGGTGTTGCTGGGGAAGAAGGTCAACTGCTACTTTATTTACATCTTCGTGATCGGTGAGAACATGCACAACAATGGAGTTTGATGCGGTGGTAATGTGTTTTGATCATCAAACACTGCTGTTTGAATCTAGTTTGTACCAAAATACAATTGAAATGGCTAAATTGTTGTATAAATGTTTTTGATTACATAGAAAACATCACTTCCCTTTTCTCTAGCTTTTAGGCGAACCAACTTTGGCTTTGACAAATAGCTACTGTGTTTCGGGATTCTGTTTCATTAAATGCTTCTCTGATAGAACAATAGATTTATTTCTTTTAATGATTAAAGCTCTCACCATCTTTTCACATCAAAGAAAAAACTAAAGGTTAAAGAAATTAGAGGTTATGTATTCAATCTAAAGAAAAAAGTTTAATAAATTGTCATTCAAAATGTTTTGATCCCATAATCATTTTATGCTTCGAAGTGAGATTGGTTACATGAATCAAATTTAGCCATAATATAATGTTCAATTTGTTAATTTTAATATTTTTCTTATTAATTTCTCTTATAATTATTTTAGGTATTTCTTTGCTTATAGTTGTTTGAGTCCTCTAAATCTTATTTATTGTCCTTTTTGAATTTCTGTAGTGGAACGCACCTTTAAACAACTCAAAAATATATTTGGATTTATTTGGAGATGCATCTTCGAATGCACCAAATATCATTTTCAAACAAAATTTAGTTTAGAGATGCAACTCCGAATTTTTATGAAGTTAATTTAGAGATACATCTCTGAACAGACCCTCAAAACTATTTCACAACAATTTTATTTAGATGATTTATCATTTAACCACTTAGTGATATTTTTAGAAATGTATCTTCGAAAATCTCCAGTGGAAAATTGAATATATGACCACCTTGCATAATCATCTCTCTCATACTTCAAACTTCCTCCATAAGCAAAAATCCTTTAAAAAGAAATTTCATTTTCAATCAACTTTTTGATTCCAACCCGAATTCTTATATTTTATCACATTAAAGGGAGCAAAATAAGCTGCAATTTAAGGTAAAGTTTACTCATTTTATCTCTCATTGTTTGCATTAATTTTGTTTTTAAGGTAAAAAAAAAGTGTGTTTTGTCAGAATATACATATCTGAACTCACCTACTGGTTTTTAAGCATTTTTTTGTTTTGATTCTTATTAGACATGGTGCACGCGAATATGTTTTCTAAAGCTGCTGTAAGTAACGATGTAAAACCGAATGTAGTGAAGGATGAGGTTAAAACGAATGAAGTGAAGCATGATGTAAAAATAGATAAAGTGAAAGATGATGTTAAACTGGTACTTGTCGAGATAGATGTTGGCCAAGGTTTCATAAATGAACAACTATTTACTGCTCGTGAACAGTTTCTTCAATGGGTCTGCATGATAGCCAGGAATTCGGGGTTTGACATTGTAATTAGAAGGCCCGACAATGGTTCCAACCGAAGGCAAGCATTTGTAATCATGAGATGCAAGAAAAGTGGCACCAACATTCCCCCGATTCGGAAGTTGAAACGTGATTACATCGGAACAAGAAAATGTGGTTGTCTGTTTAAATTGTGCGGATACTGTAATGTGGGTGAAATGTGAAAATTTACTGTGATTTATGGAATACATAACCATGCCTTGAAAACAGAGCTAGCTGGCCATCCCATCGTATGTCGCCTTATACCGGAGAAGAAGGAAATTGTTTCGAACATGTCTTTAATCAGAGAGCCGACAAAAAACGTACTTGCAGATTTGAAACGGAAACTACCATAAAGTGTTTCAAATATCAAGCAAATATACAATACACATCATCGAAACAACATGGCGATAAGGGGTCCAAGATCCGAAATGCAACAACTTTTGAAACTTTTTGATGAAAATCACTATGTTTCTAGGTACAAAGTTTGTGATGATAAAGTCACAATTCGTGACATATTATTGACTCATCCCGAAAGTATTAAGTTGTTCAACAGATTTTTCAACTAGTAAGATACCTATGCGTCCGCACGGGTAAATTTGTTTGATTCAGTATAAATATATTTAGATGCACATATAAATTTAAAATGAGTTGTTTGAAAGTGAATAACAATCATATAAATTCAATTATGCTAAATAATTAAAAAATATATACGTGAGATGAAGGGAAAAAAGGAGAACAACTATCAAAATAATTGTTGATTAAAATAAAATAGGTATTATACTGATAACGACCTGTGAGATAGAAAATTAGTTGTCTCTACGACTACTGAATATTATTTAATTTAATAAAACAAATTATTAATTTACTCTAACATGATGATTTGGATTAATTACTAAAAAAAATTACAAATGAATTATGAAGATAGCATATTAAATTATAAAAAGAATGATCTCATGAGTGAAGTTTAGAGGAATTCAAAATCGAAATGGGCATAATATTTGGAAGAGTTAAAAAGTGATTTTTATTAATTTTAGTTTAAAATTTCAAATTATAATTAAAACGCGAACCTATAATATCAGTCCACCAGCAAAAATCATATCATAGTCTAGTGTTATCAAATTGAGGAGTAAAGTATAGTACAAAGTTTAGCATTATTTAAAATCTCCTGTAAAAAAATATTACTTAAAATCTACAATTACATTTGTACCAAAAAAAAATCTACAATTACAAGCAACTATTATTGTCAATTTAATTAACTACTACTGTAAATATGTAAATATTAAACCTAATAATTAAATTAAATATATGTCCAATGAAATTACTTTAACTTGTTTGTAGAGTTTCCTAGATAAGGTTATACTTGGCAGAATTATGCATAGAGTGTGCTGCTAACCTGCTATCACACTGATTTAGACAGGCATGGCATTCTAGCACACAAGTTTTCCGTATAAAACTTGCAACAAATTCTTGAGACTTGATCATAAGCTGCATGTATTTGATTTTGATAGGACATTACTATGACCATTAATATATACTATTATATTAATGTTGGACTAATTGAAAAAACTTAACAAAAATGACTATTTTTTATATGACAGTGCTATTCAGTACTAGTTTTATATGTTGGACCATTAATATATTTTTGGTTGAATGAATATAGTGATCTAGTTATGCACTCTCTATTTTTTTCATGTCTACTACAAATATCACATTGAAGTTTTTTTATAAGCAAGATTCATTACTATACGAGTATTAGAGGTACTCGAACCCGCTTACAAAAAATTGAGAAATACTCGAAAGAAGGAAGATTTCCCACCAACTGAAACTTAACCAAGATTTTCCACCGGATTTTTACAAAAATCATAAAAGTTACACTTGGATAAGGAAATATTGCCTACGTTCAACCACTTCCACAGTTTAAGTTTAATATTCCATTCTAAATCGAAAGAATAGGGAAGGCTCCGTTAAAAACTATGTCGTTACGGTGCCTCCAATAGTGAAACTGAAGGTTTAAATAACTTCTTAGTATTCATGTCTGAAACACAAAAAAAATAATTATTCTAATATTTGTCAATATTGAACATATTCATAATATCTATTTATTCTAGAAACTACAATAAATATTTATTTATTCTAGAAACTACAATAAATATGAACATCGCCCACATATTCCCTCTGTAAACAAATATTATCAAAAAAAAAAATGTAAAATAATGAATGCCGAAAACAATATTTATTGTAATTTAAGAAGGGTTAATACTTATTTTCACCCTTGTCATATGGGGTTGATTCGAAAAACCCCCCTGCCAAAAAGAAAGTTGCAAGAATTCCCCTAACATTTGAAGATTCTCTCGTTTTAAACGTTGTAAAATTTTTATTTTTGAAATCAACCTTGCCACTTGAAGGACTCTATCATTTTGAACCCTGTAAATTATTATATTTAGTAAAACCAACATTGCCTGTCATATTCCAAAGGGTTTAAAATGACATAATTTACAAGATTATAGGGTTCAAAATGACCGAATCTTCAAATGGTAAGGTTGGTTTTAACAAATATTTTACAAGGTTTAAAACGAGAGAATCTTCAAATGTTAGGTGAATTTTTGCAACTTTTATTTTTTTTGCAGGGAGATTTTTCAAACCAACCCTATATGGCAGGAGTGAAAATAGGTATTAACCCATTTAAGAATTCAAAATGACAAACTTTTTATAAAAATTTAAGTTGAAGTCAATACATATTATAAAACAAAACAAAAGAACTCATGAATACAAAAAAAAAATTCAGCAAAATAAAAGGAACAGTATACTCAGTGGCGGACCCAGAAATTTTACTATAGCTATTGTGAGTCAACTAGCCTCTTCGGGAGCCCTCATTTTGAACACTGATTCGAAACTCTTTCAGCTACAATACCAGTCTTTTGTTTACTTCTGCAGGTGACCAACTTCCCTTCCCCTCTCCTTCTTGCTACAGGAGTTGGGCAAAAAAAATTAATTGCACGTTACATGTGACCATATATAAATAGCCATAAAGTGTGCTACATAAGAGAGATGAAACCTAACCTGCGAATAGTGTGCTAAATAAAATTAAGAGGTAAATGCCCTCTCCGAGACTTATTTGCAGTGAATGTTTGAATAATATCAAAAAATTTAAGTGACTTGAATATATCCCGCTCGGTGTAACATATCATCAAGTCATTGAACCATACATCGTTGATCTTGTTGCACAAATTAAACTTGATAATCTTCATTATGCTCTTTCAACAGATGCTGTCGACACCGGTAATATCAAAGCCAACTCAATGAGCTTGTAGACCAATGGAAATACCAAATGTTTCTCAGTTTGAACCATCTTCATAGCCAAACTTTGAACATCTTCACAAGAAGTAAATGAAGCATGCCTTTTCACTTGATGTACATAAGTCTCAAGTTGCTCCTTTATTGTTCCACGGTCATCATCAGAAAAGCCTGCATGATAAACATTAGCAAGACGGGCAAGCTTATCAACATCAAACTTGAAAAAAGAGTTCTTGGGGTCAATACATGAGAAGAAATCCAGCACAATGTTACTTCCTTCACTAAACCAATGATCCATCTCCACACATATTTTGTCAATAGCAACATAAAAAATCTCTGCACGGTAATGGTGAAGATTAGTGGCAGTCCTCCCTTCTCTTCTTGAACGACTCCAAATCGGTATTTCTTCATCCATATTTGGCACCGGAATACTTTAAGCAAAACAAAATTCTTGGACATGAATAAACAAATCATCCCAACCACACTCTCTCAATGTAGCCAACCGAGATTTAACATCATCAACTAATTCCATAGCAAGCACAATATTAAGATCTTTTGTTTGCAAGATTTTTGAAAGTTCATTTGTGATACCAAACAACTTTAACATAAGCTTCAAAATGAAAGCAAATTAAAAAGCTCTCCAAATTTTCTATCAAACCCGCCGCTTGAGATGGTCCACGTCCATCTTCATCAACAGTACTAAGCACCTCTAACATGGAGGACCACATCTGATCCAAACGAATCAAGGTAGTATAATGTGAACCCCATCTAGTATCCCCGAGTCTATCGAGACTAGATGATTGGTGTAAGCCCTTTCCTTGAGATATCTCACCACTCGCAAGTCTATTCAAAATATCTTGGTGTTATGCCTCCTTAAAAGTATACTTTCTCTTGCAAGATGCATTTGTTGTGGTTAAAATCAAGGAGATGTACTCAAAGAAATCATGAATAGATGAGCAACTACTAGCAACAGACACAACCACCAATTGCAAACGGTGAGCATAACAATGGACATAGAAACCATAAGGGTTTTCATCTAGAATCTTTCTTTGTAAACCATTAAACTCACCTCTCATATTTGAAGCGCCATCATATCCTTTCCCTCGTATCCTTGAAATAGATAACGTGTGACGATCGAGAATACCATAAAGAGCATCCTTTAATGCCTCTGATGTAGTATATTTGACATCATGTAGAGAAATAAATCGTTCCACAACTTTCCCTTTGTCGTTCAAGAATCTAGAAATATAAATAAAAATTCAAATGTATTCATCTAAATTTAAATGAAATTTACAAGTTTAAGTTAATAATTGTAGTAGTTTCAATAACAAACTCATTTTACTAACCTCAACATCACCGCCATTTGTTCTTTGACAGATATATCACGTGACTCATCAATAAGCATAAAGAATTTTCTATCACCAAGCTCTTCCATAATCACCTTGGTAACTTCATGTGCACAACACGTTGCAAGCTCCTTTTGAATGTCATCGGAAGTCATTGTGCAATTTTTTGGACCATGATCAAAAGCATCTCTCACTTTTTCGTCATTAGATTTTACCCAATCCACCATCTCTCTAAAATTTCCCTTTTTTAGAGAAGTAGAGCTTTCATCATGGCCACGGAAAGCAATGCCTTGTGCTATGAGATATCTAGTACAATCTAAAGAACAAGCTAAATGGATCTTATACAATTCTTCTGATTCCCTAGTTTCTCTAGCAAAGATACTTGTCACACTTTGTCTCTGATTATTATAATCGTCATAGTGTTTCATACATGAGTTGTGCTTACTATCATGACTACCAATATGATATTTAAAGCCTTTATATGTAAGTTACAAGTTTTTTTTTCTATCTGCGATGCCTGTTCTCCTGTTTTTTTATCTGTGTTGCCTGTTCACATGCCATGTTTGCTAGGATCTTTGTGATGCTCCTTGTTAGGGTGCTCGGTTCTGTTTCTCTAGGAGACGTGAATGGAGATAGAAACAGAAAATTTTGAGTTGAATTATGACGCTCTAATTTCTCCATTGCACGTTGGAGGTACGTAGGCACAGGGTACGAACGCCCTAGAGAGCGACTTTGTTCTTATTTTTATTTTGTTCAAACTTTTCTTTTTCTTTGTTTTGTTTGATTTTTTCCTTTATCTTGTTTGCATACTATTTTCTTGTTTCCTGCCATTTATTTATCTTTCCATTGCATGTTCCCTTATCACATTGCATGATACACACACATACACCCTTATATTAGAAAATAGCAAGAATGGATCCTGTGGAGTACCACAAACGTGAGGGATGCTAATACCTTCCCCTCACGTAACAGACACCCTTGTTTTGGTTTTCTTCGATATTTTCCATTCCTTAACATAGGAAAAATATATGTTTGAGGACGACTTCATTGTTTTGCTTCGACGAGTTTTCCAGTTGCTTTAGTTGGAGACTTCACTGGGGACCATCCCGAGTGTCGTTCCTAGTTCTTGTTTGCTTTCTTCTCTGTGGGTGTTTGTGTGTTTAATGTTATCATCATTTGTATATGCTGCTTGCATGCATTTGCATTTACGTGTTTACCGCTTTCCCTATTCTGGATATACTTTTGTGACCCTTGGTGGCTGTTTTCTGTTTGGCGGGTGGGATGTTACTGTGAGGTAAAAGGTCCATTACACAGACCAAGTATACACTTAGATTAGCATGGATAGTTATGTTGCCTCTCGTTGCGCCTAGCACATAGGGTTGGCATAACATACCACAACTAGGAGAGAACTCGATGAGGGGATCTCTGTCCGGCATACTTATTGCCCTAGGCAGGCGCTACCATTGTTTGTTCGAAATCTTGGCGACCATTAGGGACATCCTGCGTGTGTTTAGGATTCCTACTTGTGAGGTTTGGGATGGGACAGGAAACCTTGGCTCCTACCTACCGATTATTCTTTAGATTTGAGATCACACCTTTATTTGGTGTGTTTTCATTGTGCTTGATATTCGGGTGATTCTAAAATGACGGCAGAGCTTTGATCCTGATACTTTTAGTTCTATTTAGAAGTGGTACAACAGAATTAGTTTTATCGGCAATTAATTGGTTCTTGGTGTTCTGTTACAGTGTTGAACCTTTGATCCTGGCACATTTCATCTGGTTTTGACAAATCAACACATCATTGTCCAGATATATGTGGATCTTTGATCCTGTATGTAATTGCAAGCTTCTCAAGCATTATTGGTTTTGATGAAGACAATATGGACATTGAGCTTTTATAAAGGATGTGCAAAAAGAATTTCAAGTATCAAGCAAAAATACATCACTTCAAAAGTCTTGAAGAAATTGTGAAGATTCAAGAATCAAGCTAAAATGTCAAAGGTATAAACAACACTCACTTTGAAATATAATTGTTCACAAAATATATTCTCATACATATCATAATCATCTACAAGTTTCATATTTCAAAAAGTTCATTTAAAACCTTTTTCATATGTAAAATTCAAAATAAAGGTTTTAGGAACCGGGTTGTCCCTATGGGGGAACCGGTTCCCAGCATTCTCAGTTTTCAGCATTCTGTGTTTTACTATGGGGAACCGGGTTGTCCCTAGGCAGGAACCAGTTCCTCAGTTCAAAATTTGAATATTTTTGCTGTAACGTTCAGCAGGAACCGGGTTGTCCCAGGCAGGAACCGGTTCCTAGTGAACCAGTGTGTTTTTCCATTGCATGTTTTCATTCAAACGAATTTGTTTTCATAAAACTTAATCATTGCATTGCTTCATGGAAAAATAACCATTCAAAGAGGTGTTTAACACATTATATATTCTACATCTTTCATATTCAAAATTCACCTTCTTCATTAACAATTCATAACTCTCATAAATCTTCATCTTTCAATATTTCCAAGTGTTCATCAAATCCTTACTTTCAAGTGAAACTTTTGATACACATTTTCATTGAGAAATTCATTCAAAGTTTCATGCATACATTGTGAACACTTATATTCATTTTGAGAATTGTTTATTTGAAGAAGAAGATCAATCCAAGATTGATAGTGCTATACAAACTTCATCTAAATCTCTTGTAAAAATTCAAAGAAAATTATTTCCTTACTATCCAGGATTGTTGGAAGTAAGTGGTGTGTTTGAAGAGGATTGTTCTTCATCCACATTAGTGTTGATTGATTTTAAAGGTGTTAAGAACCTTTGATCACCCTATAGGTTAGATAGTAGGCATAGGCTTGTACAATCATTCTAACTATAGTGAAATCTCTTTCGTGTTTGAAAGGGGACTGGAGTACTCTCGGATTGTGAGGGGAACCAGTATATATCCTTGCGTTCTTTACTTTTCGCATTTTATCGCTTTCATCACCATTACCAAAGAAAAGAAAAGAACCATTCAAAAACCTTCAAACACTTAACCAAAAAATTATTAGAAGTATTCTCATAAAACCGATTAATTTTTTGAAAACCTAATTCACCCCCCCTCTTAGGCATATCTGATACTTACATTTGGCATCAGAGCAAGTTATAGGTAACTTGTTCCTAAAGATCCAGAATGGCTTCCGCAAATCAAAATCCGGTTTTCAGAGATGGTGGTTCTAACAACAAGCCTCCATTGTTTTGTGGTGAATATTTTGACTTTTGGAAAATTCGAATGAAGGCTCATCTAGAAGCACAAGGAGAAGAAGTTTGGGAGGCTGTCCTACAAGGTCCTCATGTCCCTATAACGGTCGTTAATGGTGTTGGATCGGAGAAACCTAAAGCATCATGGGATGATAATGATAGAAAACGGGTTCTTGCTGACAAAAAGGCGGTCAATCTTCTTCAAGGTGCTCTTAGTATGGATGAATTCTTCCGAGTATCGGCATGTACAACATCAAAGGAAATTTGGGATACTCTTGTAGAAACTCATGAAGGTACCACTGAAGTTAAAAGATCAAGGTTGAATACTTTAAGCCAAGAGTACGAACTGTTTAGAATGAAGCCCGGAGAAACTATTCTCGATTTGCAAAAACGATTCGTACATTTGACAAATCACTTGAAGGCACTTGGTAAGACTCTTACTACCGAAGAACTTAATCTTAAAGTGCTCAGATCTTTGACAAGGGAGTGGCAACCAAAAGTGAAGGCGATATCCGAAAAGAAAAATCTGTCAAAATTGACTTCCGCAACATTGTTTGGAAAGCTTCAAGAATATGAGACAGAACTTGGAAGATTGGAAAAGCATGAGAACTTAGAGAAGAAATCCAAAGGCATTGCATTAAAGGTAGATTCAAAAGAAAGCAAAATGAAAGATGCATCGGATGAAGATGAAAACTTCTTGCTTCTTGTAAAAAGGTTAGGCAAATTTTTTGGTAATAAAAATAATATTGATAATACTAACTATGTCAAAAGAAAGAAATTCTCAAAGCATAAAGATAAAGAAGCATCCACTTCATCACAAGAAGTTACATGCTATGAATGTAGGAAACAAGGACACATAAAGCCGGAATGTCCAAAGCTTTCGAAGAAGAATGGATTCAAAGGCAAAAAGGAGTTCAAAAATAAAAAGGCCTACATAGCATGGGAAGATAATGAAGTAAGTTCCTCATCGGACTCCGATAATGACGAAAGTGCAAACCTAGCACTAATGGCATCACACCACTCCGACGATGAAGAAGGCGAGGCATGCTTGAAGACCACTTCAAACCTATGGTATCTAGATAGTGGTTGTTCAGAGCATATGACGGGTGACTTAAACCAATTTTCAGATTTAAGGTTAAAGGCCAAAGGTTTTGTCACTTATGGAGACAACAATAAGGGAAGAATTCTTGGCAAAGGCAAAGTTGGTGCACCACCTTTCACATCCATTGAAGATGTTCTTTATGTTGAAGGACTAAAGCATAATCTTCTAAGCATTAGCCAACTTTGTGACAAAGGCTTCAAGATCAAATTCACTAAGGAGGAATGCTTGATCATCGATGAAGTCACCAATGAGGTAAAACTCAAAGGTACAAGAATTAATAACATTTTTATGATTTCTTTAAATGATCTATCTTTGAAAGTAAAATGTCTTTTGGTAAACAATAATGAATCATGGTTATGGCATAAAAGAGCAGCCCATATTCATATGGATCATTTAAATAAGTTAACCAAACATGATCTTGTTATTGGCTTACCTAAGATAAAGTTTGTCAAAGATAAACTATGTGATGCATGTCAAAAGGGAAAGCAACCCAAATCATCTTTCAAACCAAAGAATGTGGTGACTACAACAAGACCACTTCAATTATTGCATATGGATCTTTTTGGTCCATCAAGGACAAGAAGCTTCGGAGGTAATGTATACGCTTTAGTTATTGTTGATGATTATTCTAGATATTCTTGGACTTTGTTTCTTGTGCAGAAAAGTGATGCTTTTAGAGCCTTTAAGAAGTATGCAAAACAAATCCAAAATGAAAAATCATTAAAGATTGTATCCATAAGAAGTGATCATGGTGGAGAGTTTCAAAATGCATCATTTGAAGAATTTTGTGAAGAACATGGTATCTCTCATAATTTTTCAGAACCAAGAACTCCACAACAAAATGGAGTAGTTGAAAGGAAAAATATGTTTCTAGTGGAACTTGCAAGAACAATGCTTAGTGATGCAAATCTTCCTAAATGCTTTTGGGCGGATGCGGTTAGTACGGCATGTTACGTTGGAAATCGAGTAATCATTAGACCTATCTTAAAGAAGACTCCATATGAACTCTTCAAAGGAAGAAAGCCAAATATTGCTCATTTTCACATTTTTGGATGCAAGTGCTTTGTTCTCAATAATGACAAAGACAACCTTGGTAAGTTTGATGAGAAATCCGACGAAGGTATATTTCTTGGTTACTCTCTCTCTAGTAAAGCATATAGAATCTATAATAAAAGAACTTTAACTATTGAAGAATCCATGCATGTATCTTTTGATGAGACTAACACCTCCAAAGAGGAAATAGTTGTTTGTGATGATGATGATCCTTTAGATTTACCCCCGGAAGAACCTTCAAATGATATAATTGTGAAGGCACCGGAAGTTCAACAAGAAAGTGTTCAACAAGAAAGTGGTCAACAAGAAAGTGTCCAACAAGAATCAAACACCAATGATCTACCAAAAGAATGGAGAACTCATAGAGATCATCCTATTGATAAAGTTATTGGTGATATTAGCCAAGGAGTTGCAACAAGATTAAATCTCAAAGATGCTTGCTTACACATGTCTTTTGTTTCTCAAATTGAACCTTCCAAAGTTGATGAAGCCTTAGGAGACGATCAATGGATAAATGAAATGCAAGAAGAATTAAATCAATTCGAGAGAAATCAAGTTTGGGAACTTGTTCCTAGACCAAGTAATAAACACATCATAGGTACTCGATGGGTGTTTAAGAACAAACTTGATGAGAATGGTATAATTGTTCGAAACAAAGCAAGATTGGTGGCCCAAGGTTACAATCAAGAAGAAGGAATCGACTTTGAAGAAACATTTGCTCCGGTTGCAAGGTTAGAAGCTATTCGTCTTTTACTTGCTTATGCATGTTCATTAAATTTTCAGCTTTATCAAATGGACGTCAAGAGCGCATTCTTGAATGGCTACATCAATGAAGAAGTCTATGTCAAACAACCCCCGGGATTTGAAGACTTCAAGAATCCTACACATGTCTTTAAGTTGAGAAAGGCTCTTTATGGCTTAAAGCAAGCACCAAGAGCATGGTATGATAGACTTAGCAATTTTTTGTGTGAAAAGGGTTTCGAAAAGGGTAAGGTTGATAAAACTTTGTTCATTAAGAAAATCAAGAGTAACACTTTATTGGTTCAAGTTTATGTTGATGATATCATTTTTGGATCGACTAACAAAGAAATGTGTGAGGAATTCTCATTGATGATGCAAGGAGAATTCGAGATGTCTATGATGGAAAAGATGAAGTACTTTCTTGGACTACAAATTAAGCAACTCAAAGATGGAATCTTTATCAATCAATCCAAATATTGTAAAGAATTATTGAAGAAGTTTGATATGGATAATTGTAAAGCAATGAATACTCCAATGGGCTCCGGTACATATGTTGATCAAGATGAATCCGGTACTCCAATTGATATTACTAAGTATCGAGGTATGATTGGTTCTTTATTATATTTGACGGCAAGCCGTCCTGACATAATGTTTAGTGTTTGTCTTTGTGCTCGCTTTCAAGCAAATCCAAAGGAATCACATCTTATGGCGGTTAAAAGGATCATGAAGTATCTCAAAGGAACGACCAACGTTGGCTTATGGTATCCAAAAGGTAGTGTTTGCAATTTAATTGGTTATTCTGACGCGGATTATGCAGGATGTAAAACTGATCGTAAAAGCACAAGTGGTACTTGTCACATTCTTGGAAATGCATTAGTATCATGGGCTTGTAAAAAGAAAGCATGTGTTGCTCTTAGTACGGCCGAAGCAGAATACATAGCAGCAGGTAGTTGTTGTGCACAAATTCTTTGGCTTAAGCAACAACTTCGTGACTACGGACTTGATCTCGGATGCATTCCTCTTCGATGCGACAATACAAGTGCTATAAATATCACAAAGAATCCGGTCATGCATTCAAGAACCAAACATATAGACATTCGACATCATTTTCTTCGCGATCATGTGCTTAAAGGAGATGTTGAAGTCACTTTTGTAGATACTCATAATCAACTTGCAGATATCTTCACCAAGCCTCTCCCAAAAGAATCGTTTTACAAAATTCGACGAGAGCTTGGAATTTTAGACGAAGGTGATGTTTAAAATTCGTTCATCATTATCATAAATCAAAGGTACACATTTTTAACATTTTATGTGATAAAAAATGCTTTATGAATGTTCATATATTATGTCTTGATGATTATGCATGATATATATGCTTTATATTTCATAAAATTAAAGTTTTTGGAATTTTTCAGTCCAGGAACCGGTTCCCATGTGGGACGAACCGGTTCCCCATAGTAATTTCCAGAGGCGTGGTTTTTGTGTGCTTCAGGAACCGGTTCCCATGTAGGGACGAACCAGTTCCCACGTAAATTTTTTCCAGATTTTCTTTATCTTGTGGCTGTTTACGAACTCAATATGTGTGGCTAGCATTGCTTTGTTATTTTTTTTACTTATCTTATTTTTATTCAATATATATTATATCATTTCACACCACAAATTTATTCTCTTTTACTCACATTTACTCTCATTCAACATTCATCTTCATCTTCTCCAAACCTTCCACCTCCATTGTCAACCAAATTAAAACTCCACTATCTCACCATAACTCTCAAAATTAAATCACCCACTACCTCAAAACTCTATATAATCCTCCATTCTTTCACATATCTCACTCAAATCCTTCTCCACTCACCAAATCCGAAAATCCCAACCTAAACCCTAACTCTCAATCATGCCACCAAGAGCTACAAGAAATACTAAGGGGAAGAACAAGGTTGGTGAGACAAGTGAAGAACCTCAAGAGATCCATCCAACTGTCAAGAGTCGGAGACTCACATTCAATATTCGTAGTCGGAAACTCCTTCCGGCAAAGTATGGTAATCTCCCTGATTTTCCTAATCATAGCTTCAATTTTCCGGCTAGACTAGCTAATGCAGGGGTAGCTAACTTTGTACTTGACCATGGTGATTATTACCCGGATTTAGTTAGAGAATTTTATCATAATCTTAGGATAGTGACCGATGAGTTTGATGATTTCACGTTGTTGTCTGAAGTTTCAAATAAAGAAATATGTTTAGATGTTGAGGAATTTGGAAGAGTGTTAGGAATTCCATCTCAGGGTCTAGTACTCCTTCAAGGTAACATTCCGGCGGATTGGCAACCGTATAGTAAGATTGATGTCTGTGGATATGTGCCGACCAACTCAACGCGACACAGTTCGCCAACAACTTGCCACCAAGTTTAACATATTCGGTTCAAGTTTATCGGTGAGTGATAGGATGCTCCATCTTATCATTGCTTATGTTTTATTTCCAAAGAATTCTAACCATTCCAGGGTCAATGAGTTTGAATTGATGGTCTTGCTTGCTCTAAGACGTGGCATTGAAGTCAATTGGGCTCTTTCCATTATGCGCCACATGCAACTTATGGCTTCCCTTACAGGAGGCTTACCTTATGCAAGGGCCATTTCACATATTGTTCGGAATGCCGGTGTTCTCCTCCAAAGGGAACCAAAGAAAAATATGGATGAACAAGAGTGTGCTATTACCACCGCTACCGCTCTTAAAAATACAGGAATTGTTACGGATCGTGAAGGTAGATTCTTTTACAAAGTTGATTTTGAGCCAACCGTGCCACAAGTTCCTCAACCTCCCGAAGGTGGATACACAATGGAGATGATGTTTGCCAAGCTTTGCTCCATTCAAACATCAATTGATAACAACAAGCGGGAGAACAATTATGAGCATAATCTAATGAGGAGACAAATGCGTGAAATTCAATGTACTCAATGGTGCATCTTGGCCCATTATGAAGGAGAAGAAGGAAGCGAAGAGGGAGATGAACAAAAGGATGATGATGAAGAGTAAATGGATGAAAGTGATTAAACTATGTGCTTTAATTTCTATGTTATGTTTTTTCTATTATTAGTTTGTTTTTTATTTATGTTTTCTAGACATTGTTCCATTTATGTTTCGTGATGTTTAGGACTATTTATGTTTGTGTTGTAATCGTGAAAAACTATGTTTCGTATCGTTTAACTTGTGTTATATTTGTGGTATTTCACATTGTGTTATGTTTATATTTCATATATATTTTTTCTCTTTTTCCCCATCCTTTTTGATAATAACAAAGGGGGAGAAGAATATGCATGTGTTTTTGTTGTTGTTTTGTTTCAAAGAAAAATGCAGGCCATTGTTAAAATTATCAAATGAAACTCATCACCATAAATCAAGGAATCATGGATTTAGGGGGAGTCTCTATCATAGGGGGAGCCTTGCATTGTTCAACATAATTTCAAAAGCACAAAACAATTTTTTCAAAAAAAACATTTCAAGACTTGGTTGTCATCATCAAAAAGGGGGAGAATGTAACTGCAAGCTTCTCAAGCATTATTGGTTTTGATGAAGAAAATATGGACATCAAGCTTTTATAAAGGATGTGCAAAAAGAATTTCAAGTATCAAGCAAAAATACATCACTTCAAAAGTCTTGAAGAAATTGTGAAGATTCAAGAATCAAGCTAAAATGTCAAAGGTATAAACAACACTCACTTTGAAATATAATTGTTCACAAAATATATTCTCATACATATCATAATCATCTACAAGTTTCATATTTCAAAAAGTTCATTTAAAACCTTTTTCATATGTAAAATTCAAAATAAAGGTTTTAGGAACCGGGTTGTCCCTATGGGGGAACCGGTTCCCAGCATTCTCAGTTTTCAGCATTTTGTGTTTTACTATGGGGAACCGGGTTGTCCCTAGGCAGGAACCGGTTCCTCAGTTCAAAATTTGAATATTTCTGCTGTAACGTTCAGCAGGAACCGGGTTGTCCCAGGCAGGAACCGGTTCCTACTGAACCAGTGTGTTTTTCCATTGCATGTTTTCATTCAAACGAATTTGTTTTCATAACACTTAATCATTGCATTGCTTCATGGAAAAATAACCATTCAAAGAGGTGTTTAACACATTATATATTCTACATCTTTCATATTCAAAATTCACCTTCTTCATTAACAATTCATAACTCTCATAAATCTTCATCTTTCAATATTTCCAAGTGTTCATCAAATCCTTACTTTCAAGTGAAACTTTTGATACACATTTTCATTGGGAAATTCATTCAAAGTTTCATGCATACATTGTGAACACTTATATTCATTTTGAGAATTGTTTATTTAAAGAAGAAGATCAATCCAAGATTGATAGTGCTATACAAACTTCATCTAAATCTCTTGTAAAAATTCAAAGAAAATTATTTCCTTACTATCCAGGATTGTTGGAAGTAAGTGGTGTGTTTGAAGAGGATTGTTCTTCATCCACATTAGTGTTGATTGATTTTAAAGGTGTTAAGAACCTTTGATCACCCTATAGGTTAGATAGTAGGCATAGGCTTGTACAATCATTCTAACTATAGTGAAATCTCTTTCGTGTTTGAAAGGGGACTGGAGTACTCTCGGATTGTGAGGGTAACCAGTATATATCCTTGCGTTCTTTACTTTTCGCATTTTATCGCTTTCAACACCATTACCAAAGAAAAGAAAAGAACCATTCAAAAACCTTCAAACACTTAACCAAAAAATTATTAGAAGTATTCTCATAAAACCGATTAATTTTTTGAAAACCTAATTCACCCCCCCTCTTAGGCATATCTGATACTTACACTGTATTATGTGCATAGAATTTTTTTGCATCATTTTAACATTCACATTTCTTATTTCTAGGTGTCCATATTATTGATTCTAATTTCTAGCAACGGTCTTCCCAAGATGTGTCAACACAAGAGTCACAGCGTCGGGTACAGGTTTGTGAAGCCTTCTGTGGAGGCATTATCAGACTTAGCTAAGAGATCTCCGTCAGCAAATAAAGGTGTCTTTGAGAGGAACTATGGAAGAATACTGGGTATTTTGGACTCGCCTATGAAAATATACCATGAGAGAGGGGTTCACACTCTCTTGCAGTTTTATGACTCGCTGTTGCATTGCTTTACTTTTGTTAACTTCAAGTTAATGCCTACTTTAGAGGAATACTCGTATCTGGTAGGAGTTCCGACCAAGCATCAATTTCCTTTCTATAATACTATGGGTGTTCCGTCGTTTGGCCAGGTGGCACCTGCTTTTTATTTGAGCAAGTCATGGGTGGAAGCTAACTTTGAATCTAAAGTTAGTCGTTCTGGTTTCTCACTGGAGTGTCTGATGAAGAAAGCTCATGTTGCTGCTGACAAGGGGGTTCAGAAGGAGTTCAATGTTCTCTTGGATTTATGTATCTATGGGATAGTCTTGTTTCTTAACATACCTGACTTTGTGGACATAAATGCTATTCGTATCTTAATGGTAGGAAATCTCGTTCCTACCCTTTTGGGTGACGTGTATCATTCGGTGCATTCTAGGAGCTATAAGGGAAAAGGAGGTGTTATGAACTGTTGCGTTCCATTGTTATACATGTGGATCCTCTCATAGAAATTCGAGGCGACATTAATTACAATCCATGTCTCGCTATGCGATAATTGGGTTTTGCTTTGGTGGGTCCTCCCGAGGACAGATTTGTGAAAGAATCCTTGTACTATGTTGTGTCACCAGACACCGTCGACCTGCAGAAAGCTGTCAGAGCATGGGTTAATGTCAGAGTGATAGTTAAGGAGGATTTGGGAAAGAGAGATTGTATTGCTCATCCTAATTATGTGGAGTGGGTAAAAAGAGAGCAGAATGGAACAGTTTGCACTTTCCTTTTGAGGAACCATTGTACACGCATGGTCCTGATTTCCCTGTTGATATGCCGCTTAGAAATTTTCTGAAGACGGCGGATGCCAATGAAAAGCTTTGTGAAAAGAATCTGGATTTGAGTATGCAACTTTATGGCGCTAATCAGGAGAAGCAGAATTTGAGTCACCAGTTGAGGACGAAGGGTGAAAGTTCTAGCAGAAAAGTAATAGCGTCAAAGAGACAACGAGTTGATAACACAGTAGATACTTTGGATGAGGTTGCTGAATTGAAGAAGGCTTTGGAAGAAGCTGAAGTAAAGTGTCTAGAGAAACAACAAGAGCTCGGTGAAATGGAGGTTTCCGAGGAAAAGATTCAACACAATGATGACATAATCAGCGAGGGCTATGTACAGAGAAAGAGGCTAGAATGCGAGGTCCGAGGAAATCAAACTTAGTTAGACAAAGTGTTGAAATAAACCAGACTTTAAAAGATCAACTTCAGACAAAAGACGAGATCATTTAAGGGCTCACTCAGAAGCCAGATCATAGTGATGCTCGGGAGTAGTGTTTGATGTTATTTTTATCATTGATCACTGTCATACCCCAAAATTTTCCCATCAAATTTCAATATATCTTGGCTCAAGCAGTCTCCTCAGGCTCATATGATGTCCAATTGCAAGCATGTTCCCTCTCCTCCTAAACAATAAGGACCAAAACTAGGGTTTTGTTTCTTTCCAAGAAAAATCAATTTCTGATACCTCAAGTGGACTCCATGGTCTCTCATATGCTTCAAAGGATCCTTACCTCAAGTTTTAAGCTCTGATTCCTAAGATTACTCGATCAATAGCTCAAATTGACAGCAGTCGACTAGTTTGACCTAAAAGTCAACTATGGTCAAACCACAATCAAAAATCCTGATTTTTGGTCAACATCCTTATTTTGAAGGCAAATTCATCATTTAATCAAGGTTTGATCATGATTCATCAAGGAGAGCTCGGAAATCATCAAAATCCCAAGTTACTAATTTAGGGTTTTTAACTAAAAGTCAACCCAACTTTGACTGATCATATCTCTCTCATAATTTATCAGAAATTCCCCAACCAAAGCTCATTCTCAAGGAAATTTGATTCTCTACAACTTTGATCTTGAGCCCAAGGTCAATAAATGCTTCCGCATAAGAGATACGAGCCAATATATTACAGGTCCTTCTAGAAGATCGCAAAAAGATGTTTTTTGTCAGGAGCCATATCATCAAGATAAAATCTTCGAATGAAAAATATGTTCCAAAGTGACTTGTAGAGGACATCTTGGGGTTTCCAAAAAGTACAAGATCATTGTCATATGATAAAAAATGAATGACTTATGATTGACAGAAGTTGGGTGAAATTTGGAAAAATGCATGAAATCCTAATTGATGACCTTCATCCTTTTAAATAGTGGGCCTATAAATTTGAGTTGCCCACGAAATCTTAAGACCAAAGGGAGTCCAAGGATAAAAAATTATTATTTTTATGATATTATTTTATTTATGTTTGATTTTTAGTCTTTTAAAATCAAATAAATCATGAGATAATGATACATATGGAATCAATTCTTCTCTTTGATTAAAATCTAAGTAAATTTCATTCATTGGCTGAGATTAAAAGGAAAATATGCACAAAATAATAGAAGACTCAAAAATAGAAATATTTTGAGCAATATTGAATCAAATATTTTCCAATATTTTTCTCATCAATTACATGATCTTTTGCCCTATATTTCAACCCTAAAAGACTCCTCTATATATTCATAACAAAAGCTAATGAGGGGGTACGAAATTGGCAAGAGAAAGTTAGGGTTTCCAAAAGAGAAAATATCAAAGAAGAGGTGCAATTCGAATCCTTTGCTTGCAGCCATCATTCATCAAGACCAGGCCCTCAAATCATCTTCTGAACATCTGTAGGGTAAGAATAGGTGAGAATCCATGTTTGTTCACGTATGAATTACGCATAAACACTGTTCTTGATGTTCTTCTTTTGGTTCGTGTTTGAATTTTTGCGTGATACTGGGCATTCCTAACCACCCAGATTAGTTCATGTGGATGTGTAGAATAGGTCAGAGCCCCTGGAACGAAGCTTTGAAGCCCATGACGTAAAATACCATTACTAGGACTTCAATAAGGAAAGATTTCGTTTTCCATATTCCCAGCGTTTCCAGACCCAAACGACGTCCCTATTAAGTTCACAACATCCTATTTATAAGATCTGGGCGCTTCGTTTCATCGTTGATGTGCTTTTTTAGTTTTTTAAAAAAGTTGCAGAAAGTCGCAGCAAAATCCGCAGGAAAATTCATGGCAGATTCCGCAGGTAATTTCGCAAGGCCCAAGGTTGAAGATGAAGACCGGATGGCTGACTCTTTGACCCTGTGTGGGGAATTCCTATTGGTTGGTCGTATGGTCTACGCTCTCTCTAGTTTGCATTGGTGGATCAACGCATGTGGGCCCAGCGTTTGGTTCAGTGTTTGACTTTCTCATTTAGTTTCTTGTTTTATATTTATTTTGTTTTGATCATTACACTAACAACAATGCAGCGGTGCCTAGTTGGGAAGAAAAGAAGCATGGTAATCTAGAGGACCAGGGGTCGATTCCCCCCTGTGCCACTAATGTTTTTTTTTCAAGTTGTTATCACAGATCCAGGGTGTGCATTCCTGACGATCGTATCATGCGTCCCCATTCCTCAACCGTCTGATCATCTCAGATGCAGATCTAGTGCCCTGGGAGCGTAGATTCACCATAGACCTTCATGATGTCGTTCCACTGAATCTTACGCTAAGTTTTTCAATTCCCCTTTGTTTTTAAGTGATTTTACTGAGTATTCTAGTGTTCAATCCTCTTCTACCTTCAGATTCCGACAGGCACACATGTCAATCTACATCTTCAGATATAAGAAGATTGAACAGGGGCAGCTGTCATACCCCAAAATTTGCCCACCACATTTTTATACTCAATCTCATCCAAGTATCAACAACTCAAGATCTAAGTGGACGCACACTCTCCTAAACAAACAACCCACAACTAGGGTTTTTGCTTCTCTTCGAGAAAACTCAACTTCTAATACCTCAAGTGGACTTCATGGTCTCTCATTTGCTTCAAAGGATCCTCACCTCAAGTTTCAAACTCTGATTCATAAGATTGCTCTGTCTACAGTTCAAATGGTCAACAATCGACTGGTTTGACCTAAAAGTCAACTGTGGTCAAAGTACAGTCAAAACTCCTGATTTTTTGTCAACATCCTTATTTGGAAGTATCATTCACCATTTGATCAAGGATTGATCATGGTTCATCAAGGGAGTATTAGAAATCAACAAATTCAAAAGCTTCTAAATTAGGGTTTTCATAGGAGAAAGTCAACTGAACTTTGACCAGCCATAACTCCTACATGGAACATAAGAAATTTCCCATCCAAAGCTCATTTTGAAGGAAATTGAATTCTCTACAATTTTGTCTCTCACATGCCAAGTCCAAAAATGCTTCATTTAAGAGATATGGATCAAAACATTACAGTTCTTTTTTGAAAATCAACCAAAAGCAGTTTTTTGTCAAAGCCAATATCATCAAGATAAAATCTTCAAATGGAAAAAATATCCCAAAGTGGCTTGTAGAGGACATATTGAGGTTTCTAAAAAGTCCTAGAACTCCTCCATATCTTAAAAATGGAGAGAGATATGCCTTGTTGAAGTTGGGCAAATTTCAAGGAAAAAATGTGAAATAAAAGGCCTTAAAATGGATTACTTTGCAAAGAGGCCCAACTTTTTATGGTCTAATATTGTTACTCAAGTCATCAAGGAAGTCCATTTCCAAAGCCACGAATTCTTGATTAATATTTGATTTTTTATTGAATTTTATTCATTAAAAATGTAATATAAATCAAATAATTTGGAAAATATTCAAAGGATTTGATTTGTTTTTGGTTTTAATCAAAATCAAATATCAAAATACCTAATATTGGAGGCCAAATTCGTGCAAGAATATATTGGTTGAAAAAGATTTGAAAATATCCATAATTGGAAAGATTAAAATCCAAATTTCAATCAAATCCAAGTTTCATGATTCAATAATCTTAGTTTTGATGATAACAATAATCTGACCTAATCTGACCTAATCTGACCTATTGGAAAGATTATAACCCTAATCTGACCTATTATATGTTAGAACAAGATTTGTTCTGATCAATTATCTTAGTTTTGATGATAACAATAATATGAATTTTGCTTAAGATAATATGGTACTCTAATCCAATGCAATTTCCCTTTCAGGAAATATATAAAGAGTACGCATAATTCAGCGCTCAGAAGCTTTGTCTCAAATGGTTCAGCATGCAACATCAGAACATGGTCTGGCAAGACATCAGAAGATGGTCGAAGCAGAATCAGAACATGGGTCTATGGAAGCATCAGAAGAACATGAGATCAGAAGCACTGAAGCTCAGAAGATGGTATCACGCTCAGAAGCACTTCAAGGTCAGAAGATCAGAAGATGCTATGCACCAAGCTGTTTGACTCTGATGATATTCAAACGTTGTATTCACAAACATCAGATCAGAAGAAAGTACAAGTGGCAAGCTACGCTGACTGACAAAAGGAACGTTAAAAGCTACTAAAGGCTACGTCAGTAGACACAGCGTGAACAAGGCTCGAGGTAGTTGACAAATGCGTATAACATTAAATGCGATGCTGTACGGAACACGCAAAGCATTAAATGCATTCAACGGTCATCTTCTCCAACGCCTATAAATATGAAGTTCTGATGAGAAGCAAGGTTAACGATTTCGCACCAAAACAATTCAAATTAACTTGCTGAAACTCTGTTCATATCAAAACTCAGAATCTTCATCTTCATCAAAGCTCACTACATTGCTGTTGTAATATTTTAGTGAGATTAAGCTTAAACGATTAAGAGAAATATCACAGTTGTGATTATCGCTTTTAAGAAGCATTTGTAATACTCTTAGAATTACATTAAGTTGTAAGGAACTAGAGTGATCGTGTTGATCAGAATACTCTAGGAAAGTCTTAGGAGTGAACTAAGCAGATTGTAACTAGAGTGATCGTGTTGATCAGTAGACTCTAGAAAAGTCTTAGAGGGTATCTAAGCAGTTGTTCCTGGAGTGATCAGTGTGTGATCAGAAGACTCTGGAAGACTTAGTTGCGGACTAAGTGGAAAACCATTGTAATCCGTGCGATTAGTGGATTAAATCCTCAGTTGAGGTAAATCATCTCTGCGGGGGTGGACTGGAGTAGTTTAGTTAACAACGAACCAGGATAAAAATAACTGTGCATTTATTTTTATCTGTCAAGTTTTTAAAGCTACACTTATTCAAACCCCCCCTTTCTAAGTGTTTTTCTATCCTTCAATTGGCATCAGAGCGCCGGTTCTAAGGTGCAAGCACTTAACCGTGTTTAGAAAAGATTCAGGAAGAGAAAAACGCTTCGGTAAAAGATGGTTGATGAAAGTGAAAAGTCTACACCTACACCTGCATCTACATCTGGCTCTGCTGAGCAATACAATGGTAACAATGGTTATACTAGACCGCCGGTATTTGATGGTGAAAACTTTGAATACTGGAAAGATAAACTGGAAAGTTACTTTCTGGGTCTAGATGGTGATCTATGGGATCTTCTGATGGATGGTTACAAACATCCAGTAAATGCCAGTGGCGCAAAGCTGTCAAGGCAAGAAATGAATGATGATCAAAAGAAGCTTTTCAGGAATCATCATAAATGCAGAACTGTTTTGCTGAATGCTATCTCTCATACTGAGTATGAGAAGATATCTAACAGGGAAACGGCCTATGACATATATGAGTCCTTGAAAATGACTCATGAAGGAAATGCTCAAGTCAAGGAGACTAAAGCTCTAGCTTTAATCCAGAAGTATGAAGCCTTCAAGATGGAGGATGATGAAGACATTGAAAAGATGTTTTCAAGATTTCAAACTCTTACTGCTGGATTGAGAGTTCTTGACAAGGGATACACCAAGGCTGATCACGTAAAGAAGATCATCAGAAGCTTACCCAGAAGATGGGGTCCTATGGTGACTGCATTCAAGATTGCAAAGAATCTGAATGAAGTTTCTCTGGAAGAGCTTATCAGCGCCTTGAGAAGTCATGAAATAGAGCTGGACGCAAATGAGCCTCAAAAGAAAGGTAAGTCTATTGCATTAAAATCTAATATCAAGAAATGCACTAACGCTTTTCAGGCCAGAGAAGAAGATCCTGAAGAATCAGAATCTGAAGAAGAAGATGAACTGTCCCTGATCTCCAGAAGGCTAAATCAACTCTGGAAGACCAAGCAAAGGAAGTTCAGAGGCTTCAGAAGTTCAAGGAAATTTGAACGTGGAGAATCTTCTGATGAAAGAAGATTTGACAAGAAGAAGGTCATGTGCTATGAATGCAATGAGCCTGGACACTACAAGAATGAATGTCCAAATCTTCAGAAGGAAAGTCCCAAGAAAAAGTTTCATAAGAAGAAAGGTCTTATGGCAACCTGGGATGAGTCAGAAGATGATTCAGAAGATGAGCAGGCCAACTGTGCGCTGATGGCGACAGAAGATGACGGATCAGAATCTACATCAGAATCAGATTCTGAAGAGGTATTTTCTGAACTTACTAGAGATGAGTTAGTTTCCGGTCTAACTGAACTTCTGGAACTCAAGTCTCAGATTAGTCTCAAATACAAAAAGCTGAAAAAGCAATTTGAATTTGAAACAAAGAAGCTTGAGTTGGAGAATTCTGAATTAAAAGAAAAACTTTTAAAATTATCCAATAATGTTGGATCTCCTTCTGATTCAGAAAAATCCACTCCTAGTCTAAACCATATTCTGAAAGAATATGATTTAAGTTTCAGGAAGTTCTTATCTAGAAGTATTGGCAGAAGTCAGCTAGCTTCTATGATATATGCTGTGTCTGGAAACAAAAGAGTCGGCATTGGTTTTGAGGGTGAAATCCCATATAAACTTGAACCTGTTGATGAAATGAAAATCACATACAAGCCGTTGTATGATCAGTTCAAGTATGGCCACTCCCATGATATTAGGCACACTTCACATGCTCAAAGTTTTCACATAACACACACCAAAAAGCATGTGACACAAACTAGGAAATATCATGAAACTCACATTAAGAATTATCATGCTGTTCCTCCTATTGCTTACAATGTTAAACCCAAGTTCAATCAGAACTTGAGGAGAACTAACAAGAAAGGACCCAAGAAAATGTGGGTACCTAAGGATAAGATTATTCCTATTGCAGATATCCTTGACTGCAAAAAGGACAAAGCACAACATGTCATGGTACCTGGACTCTGGATGCTCGCGACACATGACAGGAAGAAGGTCTATGTTCCAAGACCTGGTGCTTAAGTCAGGAGGAGAAGTCAAGTTCGGAGGAGATCAGAAGGGCAAGATAATTGGCTCTGGAACTATAAAGTCTGGTAACTCTCCTTCCATCTCTAATGTACTTCTTGTAGAAGGATTAACACATAACCTCTTATCTATCAGTCAATTGAGTGACAATGGTTATGATATAATCTTTAATCAAGAGTCTAGCAAGGCTGTAAATCAGAAGGATGGCTCAATCCTATTTACAGGCAAGAGGAAGAACAACATTTATAAGACAGATCTGCAAGATCTTATGAGTCAGAAGGTGACTTGTCTTATGTCTGTTTCTGAAGAGCAGTGGGTCTGGCACAGAAGATTAGGTCATGCTAGTTTGAGAAAGATTTCTCAGATTAACAAACTGAATCTGGTCAGAGGACTCCCTAATCTGAAATTCAAATCAGATGCTCTTTGTGAAGCATGTCAGAAGGGCAAGTTCTCCAAACCTGCATTCAAGTCCAAGAATGTTGTTTCTACCTCAAGGCCATTAGAACTCTTGCACATTGATCTGTTTGGCCCAGTCAAAACAGCATCTGTCAGAGGGAAGAAATATGGATTAGTTATCGTAGATGATTATAGCCGCTGGACATGGGTAAAATTCTTGAAACACAAGGATGAGACTCATTCAGTGTTCTTTGATTTCTGCATTCAGATTCAATCTGAAAAAGAGTGTAAAATCATAAAGGTCAGAAGTGATCATGGTGGTGAATTTGAGAACAGATCCTTTGAAGAATTCTTCAAAGAAAATGGTATTGCCCATGATTTCTCTTGTCCTAGAACTCCACAGCAAAATGGAGTTGTAGAACGAAAGAATAGGACTCTGCAAGAAATGGCCAGAACCATGATCAATGAAACCAATATGGCTAAGCATTTCTGGGCAGAAGCAATAAACACTGCATGCTATATTCAGAATAGAATCTCTATCAGACCTATTCTAAATAAGACTCCCTATGAATTGTGGAAGAATAGAAACATTTCATATTTCCATCCTTTTGGATGTGTATGCTTTATTCTGAACTCTAAAGATCATCTTGGTAAGTTTGATTCCAAAGCACAAAAATGTTTCCTTCTTGGATATTCTGAACGCTCAAAAGGCTACAGAGTATACAATACTGAAACATTGGTTGTAGAAGAATCAATCAATATCAGGTTTGATGATAAGCTTGGTTCTGAAAAACCAAAGCAGTTTGATAATTTTGCAGATTGTGATATTGACATATCAGAAGTTGTTGAGCCAAGAAGCAACGCATCAGAAGCAGAGCTTCTCAGAAGCAAAGAATCTGAAGATCAAGTATCAGCTTCTCTGGAGGATCTAAGCATATCTGAAGAACCATCTGTCAGAAGATCATCCAGACTCATCTCTGGTCATTCAGAAGATGTCATTCTTGGAAAGAAGGATGATCCAATCAGAACAAGAGCATTCCTTAAGAACAATGCAGACTGTCAATTAGGTCTTGTATCTTTGATCGAGCCAACTTCTGTTGATCATGCTCTAGAAGATCCAGACTGGATAATTGCTATGCAAGAAGAACTGAATCAGTTTACAAGGAATGGTGCTTGGGATCTTGTTCCTAGACCAGATGGATTCGATATAATCGGCACAAATTGGGTCTTCAGAAACAAGCTCAGAATGAGAAGATGAGAAATTCTTACGTATGAGTATCCTTTGATATGAAATTTTTTTAAGAAGTTCTGATAGAAATCAATTAGAAATTGTGATTCAGTTATTACTAACGTTTCAGTGTCTAAGTTGATTCAGAACCTCTTTTAAAGCAAAACAGCTGTAACGTTTTATCTCGGGATGGTAAACCTGTCGTTACTATTCATGGATAAGCGCGCGTGCAGTTGAAGGGACGCCGACCATAGGTAACTGTGCTAGTCACCTCATTCGTCTTTATTATCTCTCCTCACGTCATGTAACATTAAATGATTTTCATCATTCGTTTCATTTCATTTTCTTTTAAATACTCTTTAAACTCTTCTCTTTCCCTCTCAACTCTCTCTATCTCTTTGCATTCCTCATCAAGCTTCTCTCTCTCTCTTCCATATCAAACCCTACCTGTTCATTTTTCTGCAAACCCATCATGAACTCTTCATCAAGCCCAGGAAATAATGAAATTGATCAAAACAACAAAAGGAAAGCTGTTGAAACATCACCTTCCAAACCCAAAAAGATCAAAATCACCTATGATCCTCTCAAGGTGAATCCTTTCGAAGCAATGTTGTCTGGAAACTATTCTAGACGTGTGTTTCATCCCCCTGGTGAAAGCCCTCCATCATCTCCATCTTCTTCCTCATCTTTCGACCTTCAAGACTCAGCTTCCTCTTCATCTAACCTTTCCTCTCCCTTAATCTCTTCTGAAGAAATCTCTTCATCTTCACCCGCTGAGAATGTTGTCTCTGGTAAAGATGGTGGAAGATCTGCATCAGGACCAAGTCTCCCTGATCCCTCGCCTGAAAGCCCAAGAAGCAGTCAATGAGGCGTTTCACTCCTTCATGGCATGCTGGCACAGACGTTGTCTTAGCTAGGGTCCTAGGATTTGGTCTTAGTAGTTTTATTTTCCTTGTTGCATCTGCTTGTTAAACATCTTCTTGTAATCCTTTTTTGATTATCAATGAAAAAGTTTCCTTGTTTTTACATTCTAGTATTTTATTTGTTGTTTTATGCATCTAATTCGTTTGAAATATTCTTTTTGATGTTATGACAAAAAGGGGGAGAAGATAAATGATAAATGATTTGATTAAATCTATCAGTTGCTGGGTAAAGGCTCCCACACATTTACTAACAAGAACTGCAAAGTTCTATATGGTTTAAGTGTTTTGCAGGTATAAAGAAGTGAAGAAAATCTTCAAAGCAAAACCATGGAAACTGAAGCAAGCTGAGTGCTGTCAAGCTTCAGAAAATCAGAAGCAAGAAAGAAGAATGAATCAGAAGCGCTGATAATAGAATTTGATCTATATTTGTCTATTTATTCTGACAAAATTCTATTTGCTCTGATACATATAATGTTATGGCTCTAATACATTATTTGCTCTGATACATTATTTCAGCCTATATGGCTCTGATTCATATAATGTGTTCAAACATACATTTTATGTTCTAACTCGTTCATGCTGACTTTTGTCGTTTAGTTTTTGTTCTGTAACATTTCAGGATGTAGAGATGCTCAGATGATGCTCTGGTACATTCAACAATGTTCGGATACAAATCTAGCATGAAGTGATGTTGGTAGAAATTCAAGCTCTGAAGCTATCCGAGGGAAGCAGAAATCAGAAGCTGCGAATGTTCTAAAGATCCAGAAAACTCAAGTTCTGAAGCTGTCCTGAATGGAAGCAGAAATCAGAAGCTGTGAATGTTCAGAAGATCAAAGAAATTCAAGTTCTGAAGCTGTCCTGAATGGAAGCAGAAATCAGAAGCTGTGAATGTTCAGAAGATCAAAGAAATTCAAGTTCTGAAGCTGTCCTAGATGGAAGCAGGAATCAGAAGCTGTGAGTGTTCTAAGGATCTAAGGAAATTCTAGTTCTGAAGCTGTCCTATGGAAGCAGAAGTCAGAAGCTATGAATTCTATGAAGACAAAAGCTTATATGATCGTCTCTACCGAAATAATCAGGGAAGTCTTTTATTAAAGTTCTTCGAGTATTTATTTCAGGGGGAGATTATTTATCTCAGGGGGAGATTGTTAATCTCAGGGGGAGACATATTCATATGCTTATGCTATAGCTATGTAATTTGTCTTTTGCCATCTATTCTTTCTGATCGCAAATTCATATCATTTATATATGTTTTTGTCATCATCAAAAAGGGGGAGATTGTTAGAACAAGATTTGTTCTGATCAATTATCTTAGTTTTGATGATAACAATAATATGAATTTTGCTTAAGATAATATGGTACTCTAATCCAATGCAATTTCCCTTTCAGGAAATATATAAAGAGTACGCATAATTCAGCGCTCAGAAGCTTTGTCTCAAATGGTTCAGCATGCAACATCAGAACATGGTCTGGCAAGACATCAGAAGATGGTCGAAGCAGAATCAGAACATGGGTCTATGGAAGCATCAGAAGAACATGAGATCAGAAGCACTGAAGCTCAGAAGATGGTATCACGCTCAGAAGCACTTCAAGGTCAGAAGATCAGAAGATGCTATGCACCAAGCTGTTTGACTCTGATGATATTCAAACGTTGTATTCACAAACATCAGATCAGAAGAAAGTACAAGTGGCAAGCTACGCTGACTGACAAAAGGAACGTTAAAAGCTACTAAAGGCTACGTCAGTAGACACAGCGTGAACAAGGCTCGAGGTAGTTGACAAATGCGTATAACATTAAATGCGATGCTGTACGGAACACGCAAAGCATTAAATGCATTCAACGGTCATCTTCTCCAACGCCTATAAATATGAAGTTCTGATGAGAAGCAAGGTTAACGATTTCGCACCAAAACAATTCAAATTAACTTGCTGAAACTCTGTTCATATCAAAACTCAGAATCTTCATCTTCATCAAAGCTCACTACATTGCTGTTGTAATATTTTAGTGAGATTAAGCTTAAACGATTAAGAGAAATATCACAGTTGTGATTATCGCTTTTAAGAAGCATTTGTAATACTCTTAGAATTACATTAAGTTGTAAGGAACTAGAGTGATCGTGTTGATCAGAATACTCTAGGAAAGTCTTAGGAGTGAACTAAGCAGATTGTAACTAGAGTGATCGTGTTGATCAGTAGACTCTAGAAAAGTCTTAGAGGGTATCTAAGCAGTTGTTCCTGGAGTGATCAGTGTGTGATCAGAAGACTCTGGAAGACTTAGTTGCGGACTAAGTGGAAAACCATTGTAATCCGTGCGATTAGTGGATTAAATCCTCAGTTGAGGTAAATCATCTCTGCGGAGGTGGACTGGAGTAGTTTAGTTAACAACGAACCAGGATAAAAATAACTGTGCATTTATTTTTATCTGTCAAGTTTTTAAAGCTACACTTATTCAAACCCCCCTTTCTAAGTGTTTTTCTATCCTTCATTATATATACATAACTTGTCAAGAGCATAAGGGGATTCTTTTTTGCAGACAAAGCCATAGTTAGAAGTCCTAAAAATTCAAGGAAAAAGCAAACTCGGTTTCTAGATTGCAGTGTGATCCTGGCCAAACAAAGCATCACAATCAACTCCCTGATATCTTCTGAATGTGTCTCAATACCCAGCATCAGTGAAAGCATCTACAGATTCGTCCCTCACACTCACGGTTTGGCTTTTGTAATTTTGAATCGTTTTCTTTCATTCACGCGTGATAAATATAGTTTGGTCATAAATTCTTGTTCCTGAGGTTATGGCAAAGCTTTCTGTATGGTTTGATTGTGGTTTAAGTATCGGAACCGGTTTCGGCCATTGTTAGGTCGTGAAGGTTTTGAATTGGGATATTGAGTTACAGGAAAAATTGGCTCAAAATAAGGTCACCATTGGATTCCCGGGACAAAAACGAGTCAAACCATGGCCCCTTTATAGATTTATTGTTGTTATTTTGTGGTGTCAAAAAGTACAGGCATTTTGCTACGGTGAAAGTCGTAGCAAATTCATAGTCGGGTCGTAGCTAAAGATCTGGGTTCAAAGGACGAAGAAGACGAAGGCGTGTTGGTTCGTGATTGGACCAATTCGAATGTTTTTGGCGCGAGCGTTTGGTTAAAGTGACGCTAGATCCTGTGCGTCTCTCCCACGCGCATATGGTGTACCTTCCATCATGTGGCCATCAGATCCTACCACTAGTCAATCCAACGCATCACTGGACGCCAGTCTACCATGATCATCATGCACCCTACCACACAGGATCAAAACGCTAAGTTTTCAAATTTTTTTCTTTTTAATTACATAAACTTGTGTTTTTTTTATTTTTATTATATATTTTGTATAAACATTTTATATGTATATAAATATTTTAAAAAAACTCTTTAAAAAAAAAACAAAATTTTTTTTATATATAAAAACACAATAAATAAAACATTTATATATTTTTATTATCATTAATAATTTGTTTTTTTTGTTTAAATTAATTTAATTTGTTTAAATTATTTGTTTAATTTTAATTAATTTTTATTCATTGATTAAAAATAAATATTAGGGTTAGGATATTTAATCGAAACCTTATTTTCACCGATTTAATTAATTAGGTTAAAAACCAATAATTAATTAATCTGATTTTATTTATTCTATTAACTATAGCTAACTTGTGCCCGAATCAAGGTTTATCATTTGATCAGTTATACACTAAATTTTTTTTCCTTTTTTCTTTATGCAGTTTTCAGGGTTACCATCAGGGTTCTTCCGACTACGCGCCACGCCAATCAAAACTAAGTTCTAATTTCTTTACTGATTTAAATACATTTTTATTTTTGACTTATAATTTAAATTAGGGTTTACTTTCAAATGTCAGTGAATTCCTCCTGCATTCACCCTTATGTTTATTTTTTCCTTTTCCAATTTTCATGGTTAATTAAAGATCTTTCAGCCACGCGCCTCGCCATTCCAAAAAAGCTAACTTTCTATTTAACATCATTTTATTTTTATTTTTATTTTGCCTTTTGAATTAAAGTAGGGTTTGCTTCCATAGTTAATGAATCTGTAATACACTAACCCCTATTATAGTCCCTTTAATTCTCAGATGTTCAGAATCAATCGAAGGTTCGAGGAAGATCAAGATAAAGATATTTAAATTAATTATTCATCTCTCTTATTTTCTGCTTTAATTCTCCATCCCCGCAGGTGTTTATTGTAATAGCGTAGGAACTTTTAATTTCAGCCTTTACTTTTTGCTTATTTTAAACTGCGTGGTTAGTAAAATAGGGAGTGCAACCATGAATTGAACATAGATCACTAATTTACAAGATAAATATCATCGAAGTTAACCACGTGATTGTTGCACCCACACACCTTTAGGGTAATCCCTCTTGTTGCCTTTGTTGCCTATTACCTTATGATTTTGTTGCCTCTAATAGTACTAAATAGTCAAGTCCCTCGATTCCGAGGATACCTAAAGCAAGGTTGCCTATAGAGATTAAAAATCATCTAGTCCCTCGATGTTGCCTCGGAAAAGTAATGATGGTTGTCCCAATTGCTAAGGTATCCTCGCATGATTCCTAAAAGATTAATGACTATTATATCTTTCCCTTAGACTACCTACCCTCTTTATGGCAAGGGACAGTCTTATGGCGAATGATTATTCTCGATGGCCCTTCCACATCCAATTGAAAGACTTCCTGCCCTCTCATGGTATGGATAGACCCTTTCACACTGAAAAGCTAAAAGAACAAATTTCAAACTTAGGGTAGGTAACTTTTAATTGCTTGCTCAATTCAAATTCAAAAATCTTTTTTCCCACTTACTTTCAAAATCAAATTCAAAAAGACTATGCCTATTTACAAGCTAAAGTTCTTATTCAAAGGTTTTTCTATTCACACCCTACTTTTCAAACAATTCAAACATTTTGAAAACAAAGTGAGCTAAGCAATTAAGAGCCCATGGATAACCATGGATGCAAAGGGTGCCTTACACATTCCCTTTGTATAACCTACCCCCGAACTCAAAATCTTTTTAAAAGGTCTTTTCCTGTTCTTTTAGCCTTTCGAATTGGATAAAATAAAAGTCGGTGGCGACTCTTGCTATCCGCAACATTTTCTATGAAGCCAGTTCACCGTATTACAGCCTCGGTAAAAAATGATTGTCCCAGTTCCTAAGGTATCCTCGCATGATGCCAAAAAGATTAATGACTATTCTATCTTTCCCTTAGACTACCTGCCCTCTTTATGGTAGGGACAGTTTTATGGCGAACGATATTTCGATGACCCGCACATCCAATTAAAAGACTTCCTGCCTTCTCATGGTATGGATAGACCCTTTCGCCCGAAAAGCTAAAAGAACGATCTTTCAAACTTAGGGTAGGTAACTTTTAATTGCTTGCTCAATTCAAATTCAAAACTCTTTCCATTCTTCTTCAAAATCCAATTCAAAAAGACTACGCTTATTTACAAGCTAAAGTTCTTCTTCAAAGTTTTTCTATTCACACCCTACTTTTCAAACAATTCAAACATTTTGAAAACAAAGTGAGCTAAGCAATTAAGAGCCCATGGATAACCATGGATGCAAAGGGTGCCTTACACCTTCCCTTTGTATAACCTACCCCCCGAACTCAAAATCTTTTTAAAAGGTCTTTTTCTATTCTTTTAGCCTTTCTTATTGGATAAAATAAAAGTCGGTGGCGACTCTTGCTATCCGCACATTTCAATAAAGTCAATTCTCCCACCGTATTACAATCACCATCAGGCTTGTTAATGGGATCGACTATTTTGTTGGATACGTTTGTTTGAAAGTTTGTAATGAACTTCTTGTATGCCATTGTTTGACTATTATATGATATGTTCGCTCTTGTGCGGAACTTAATGTTTCTTTGTCTTATATTTTGCTGGAAATTACGAATCAATGCGTTGAACACCTGGAAATATTAAACATGATGCTGGCATTCATATTCACGCATTTCATACATATTATAACATCCCAATTTTATTTGTTATTTATTTAATTAGTGTTATTTGGTGTTTTTACTAATTGTTCATGTTATTTAATTATTTGGTATGATATTATCTAATATGAGTTTTGTGCTAATTGGATTAAATGGAATATTAGTAAATATTATGAGACAATATGTTATTGGGCTTAAGTGTTAGAAATATAACATTGGGTAAATTAGTGGGTTAAGCCCACTTGATTTGAGAAAGTTAGTAAGGAAAGTTAGGTTAGTCTCATAACTTTATTTTGGGAAAAGAGAAAGAAGAGTAGAAGAGAGAAGATGAGAGGATTGTGAGATTCTTGAAGAGAGGAGGAGATCGACTAGAGTTAAGGGTTAGAATTTATCATAGATTTATATGATTGGGTAATGTTGTGTATGCTTTATATGTGATATCTTACTTGCTCAATTTCATGAAGTTGGAAAATGTCAGGGTTTAGGTGAAATCAATAAGATTTTGTGATTTGTTCATGTTCAATGTGTTGTATGGATGACCCATACCTATAAACATGAATAGGAACCCATAATATGTGATAATTTGCTGTTGGATTGAGTTTTGTTGAGATAAAATCAGATTTGGTTTGGTGTTGGAATGTTGAAATCGCTTCAGCAATTTTTTGTTTCTGGTGCGGAGCGCCGGGCGAGTCAGTTGCTTCGCTGGGGGAGCCAGCGCCTACATGCCTTCTCCAGGCGAGAAAAGCGGGCGAGAGGGTGGCAAGCTTCTGTCACAGAGCGTCGGGCGAGTCAATGCTTTCGCCGGGCGAATACGCCTTGTTTTGTGAAAATTCAAATGTTCATAAATTTTGATCCGTAACTCCTTTTCATGTGCCGTTTGAAGCATTAGGAAGCTAATGTGATATGATATATGATAGGATAGGATTGGTTGGAACTTGATTAATTAATTATGGTGTTGTTGTTTGAATAACATGTAATTATCTTTATGTGCGTTATGATTTGGGAAAATGGTGAATAACAATTATTGGCATGTTACGTAGTAAGATATTCATGATGATTATGATTGAATATATGATAGTTGCTGTGCTTTGTTGTAATTGTTATTTGGTATGTGAATCTTGTACAATTGGTGAATAAATCAAAGTTTGAATTATTGGGGTATGCGGTATGTTAAGATTTGTTTGGATAATCTTAATTGCATATGTGTTGAGATAATTGTACATGCATTCATGGTTGGCTTTGAAACATAGGCGGTGAAACTTGGGGTTCACATTGGTTGGCTTTGAAACATAGGAAGTGAAACTTCGGGTTCACATTGGTTGGCTTTGAAACATAGGCGGTGAAACTTTGGGCTCACATTGGTTGGCTTTGAAACATAGGCGGTGAAACTTTGGGCTCACATTGGTTGGCTTTGAAACATAGGCGGTGAAACTTTGGGTTCAAAATTGTGGCTTTGGTCTTGTCCGGATCGAAGCGTGGCTTGGATTCTAGATATTGAATCGGAAAGCGGTGAAACTTTGGGTTCACATGGTACCACATGCATTGAGTCACATTTATTACATTCGAGTCACATTGTGTGCTAAGTGATTGTTTTTGTAACAATGTGATTGCTTTGTGTGATAATTGACATATGGTGTATGAATGTATGTTTTGAGAAGAGTGATGATTTGTGAAATGTATTCTTGTTGTGTTTTGCATTTCCCATTATTATGTTTATCTATAATAATTTGAATTCTCACACTTCTGTTTGAATGATGTTCATCGTGACATCGCGCAGGTTTCGACGAGTAATGAGTTTATCCGAGGATATAACCGAGGAGCTTTTGTTTGTCTTTTGGTTAGGTACTGAGTCAATTCTCTGGTCATGTAACACGGGGGGGTATTTGAACTCATGTTATTGGATGTTTGGATTCTTGTTATGTTTATTGTAATTAACATGATATTGTGGATGTATTATGTTGATGGGTATGTTGCCTATTGTTGGATTCTTATGATATTTATTGGTATAATAATTTTATTATGATTTTGGTAGATGATTATAGTATGGGATATAATCATCGAAATATTTTTGAGTTATAATTATTCCGCGTGCGATATGCATAATTTATGAAAGCATGAAGTTTCAAATTGTGTTATGAAATGATCAGGTGCATGTTTGTTAGTATGATTGTTCTAGGTTTTCATTGTGATGAAAATAACATGTGACTCCCTTTTGCTTATGCATTTTGATTAATCTGATTATATTTGTTATATTTGGGGTTTAGAAAAGGGGTGCCGATTTTTGACAAGTACAACAGAGCTACATGTCCCTTGATGCACGTCAAAGCTTATTACCGCAAGATGTCGGTTTATTCAGAAGATGAGGGTTTCTTAATGCATTTCTTCCAGCATAGCTTGGCTGGAGCTTCCTTGGAATGATACATGCAATTGGAGCGTGCACACATTCACTCATGGAGGGATATCGTTGAGGACTTCATTAAGCATTATCAATATAATGTTGATATGGCGCCTAATCGAACCTAGTTGCAAAGTTTAGTGCAAGGGTCCAAGGATTCGTTCAAAGAATACGCCTAGAAATGGCGTGAGCTGGCGGCAAGAGTGCAACCTCCGATGAGGGAGAGGGAAATGATTGATATGTTCACGAGTACACTGTCTGGACATTACTATTTGGCTTGTAGCACTTCTGCAAGCTTTTCCAAAATGGTTAGATGTGGCGAGCGAGTTGAAATGGGACTCGAATTGGGAAAGATTCAGTTGGGAAGTTCTGCAAATGCTGCTGGTGGCAAGAAGCCAACTGAGGGTTATGCCAGGAAAAGAGAGGGGAATACTGATGATGTGTATGGGCGAAGTGGCCAAGGAAAAGGTAATTCGCAAGTTAATGCTGTAACAATTCCTGCGCCTCAACAGCAAAAACAACGACAACAGGGACAGTGTCCCGAATACCAGAATAATCGATATCCACAAAGGCGTGATAGATAGTTTGACCCCATTCCTATGACCTATGCTCAACTCTTACAGAACCTACTCCGAATTGAGAAAGTCACTTTAAGGGATCCCCTGAATGCCCCGGATCGACAATCTTTAAACTATAATGCGAATGCGCGTTGTTTTTCTCAATCTGGTGCCGCCGGGCACAATACTGAAATTGCGTTGAAGAATAAAGTCCAAGATCTGCTGGATCAACATGTTATTCAATTCACTCTGACGCCTAACATTGTCAATAATCCAATGCCAACTCATTGAGGCTCAAGCGTGAATGCTATTGAGAATGAAGGAATGAGTGTAGTATCTGATGTGGGCCGTTTGACATTTCCGCTTCTATCTGTGAAGCATCATCTGACTAACAGTGGTATTTTCCCTGGTTGTGGTATTGATTGTGTGAATTGTAAAAGTCAACCTGAGGGCTGGGTTGAGTTGAAGGACATGGTATAGAAATTGATTGATGAGGGTCCTTTACAATTTTACTGGAAATTGAGAAACAAGAGGGTTGTGAATTACGAGGTGGCTATAATTTCCATCCCATATGAGGCTGTAACTCCTATTAGCATTCAGGTGCCAATTCAGATACCCGTCGATATTCCTTATGAAGAGCAACTAGCGACGTTGATGATCACCATGTCTCTTGAGAAGGAGAAGTTTTCCGCTCTATTTTCGGTTGGAGTACCTACTTCTTTATTAATTCCATTCCTTATTAAAAAAACTAATATTAGTTGTAAAGAAAATGTATGTTACATATTTCTAAGCAATTAAATGGATGTTACTGTATAAAATATAACTTTAATCTTAAGTTCACACCAAAGGTTATATATCATGTATCAAAAGTTCACATCAAAACATTGAAAAAAAACACCAAAATCAATATAGCTTTTATTTTTCAGTGGAGACGTGTTCATCATTTCATATAATAAATTATTCTTAAAACAATTTATGTGTTCACAATCTCGTTATGTCTTATAAATATTCATTTTATAATTAATTAGTCAACAAATGACAAAAAAAAAATAATAATAAAATAGTATTTGTTTTAAATATAATTCATTTTTACGATAACTTAGCATTATTTTCCAAACTTAAATTTATTATACACCAACCTCAGTAAGCAATGTGAAACATGATATTTTAAAACTAAAAATAATGAAACCAGAGGTATCTCCCATGTATATTTTACATACAATTCATAACTCTACCACAGTATGATAATAAAACCTTCGGTAAAGTCCCTACATTAAAAGAATTTAGTAATAGCTAAACCAGTTTCCTTTGGTTTTCTGTTAACAAATTGTCAAGGAGCTATTTAAACTTCATATGATAACAGCAAGTGAAGCATCCGTAGGAGTTATTTTTTACGTTTTGATTATTTCCGCATCTATGTTGTGTAGCTCTCCATTTTTTACTTCTTGTCACAAGATTTTCCTTTGATGCTTCATCTATTAATAACATGCATCAAATTAGTAAAAACTCAATAAATTCGGAACCCTCAAGAGATATGTTTGTCGGTTAGACTATGCATGTTTAATACAAAATAACAGGTACTTAAAACAGGATGGTTTATTTCAAAACACAATTTCTTGGTGCCTAAAGAAGGTTGATCAACTATACTTCCCTGTCTCTCATCAGGAAGACCAAGGAAACTCTGTGTGAGATAAGAAGTATCTTCCCAAGAATAAGGGGGCCTTTTCACCTTGTATGTCCAAAATCAACAACCCAGACCATAGCACCAGCTAAATGGAGGTAAGAATTAATGAATATTAACACATAAAGCAATATTACTTTTCACAGTTTAGTACTACAAGTGGGAAAGAATTTCATGTATTACATAGAGTAATTAAAGATTGTAAGTATATGATTTCATTTTCCAAATAGATTATTTTAGTACTAACCTTTCCTAAATTATAAGGTAAAAGAATGATGTGAACACCAATAAATTTTCATATGGAGGGCCTTTTGGTTTATGTTATTTGCAAATCAATTCTTCCACTTTTCTATATATAAGGTCATTCATATTGTGTATCAAAAGTAAAGAAATTACAGACAATGATGAAAATAAGGCTTTCTAAATTTATAGTACAATTAATTAGAAACTTACAGAAATATACAACTGGAATTCCCTACCACCTCCTTAAAATGATTAGCAACAACCTATAGCAAAGACAATTCATCATAGGAACACCTTAAAGCATAAAATGATTGACATGAAAGGGAATTGGTACATGTCGTCGGTCGCCTCCATTAGTGCATGCTCTAACAAACCAATGACAGAGTGAGCTTCTCAAATATGTACTAGGGCACCCTAAGAGCATTACAAAGAACCTAAGCCAGATGAAAGGCTACACCAAAACAGTTGAATAACACAACACTAATTAGCTACAAAACAGAATTTTCACATAGTTTAAAGAAATGTGACCAAGATTTTGCACTAAAGAATTGTCGATGACGACAAAAACACGGCAGCAACTCGCGAATCACAGCAACACAAACCACACAATGATCTGTCACAACAGAAACACAACTATTAGGTTGTTTGTTTCATCATTTCATAACATTTGCAGGATGGTAACAATGTATAAATTGGATATTAAGACCGTGAATCACCCTGTTATAATTTCAAATCAAACTTCACCATTCATCTTCTCAAAACATACTCCCTCCATTCTCTTTTATAAGCAAATTTTGACTTATAGGGCGGAGGGAGTGACTCTTAAAAAACACTGACAAACAACAATCAAAATTATCCATTCCAATTCCACCATAATTACCATAAAATGAACAATTATAGTGAAATAAGACAATATGAAAATGAAGAAAAAACAAAATTAAACAAAGGAGGAAAACGAAGATTAGAAAAAATTAGGAAATTTCTTTATCCACCTCCCTACTTTCTTGATCACCTCTGGCGAAATTCCCAAAATGCCCCATGTTTCGGAAATGCATTTCCGAAATCACTTATTTTATGAGAAAAAATGTGATTTCGGAAATGTACTTCCGAAAACACGAAAAAAAGGTGTTTTCGGAGATGCACTTCCGAAAACACCCCTTGAGGGGTGTCTTCGGAGATGCATATCCAAAATATTCCAATTTTTTGTCTTGGAATGTTTCGGATATACACTTCTGAAAAAATACAGTAATTATTAAAAAATTAAAATCAAGGAGAATCAATACAATTAATAGGGTATAAAATCAAGATGAATCAATAAAATAAGGTGAATCAATAAAATCAAGGTGAATCAAAATTTCCTAAACAATTTTAAAGTTAAAAATTATTTTACTAACTTATATAAATTAAAAACATTCTAATTTCATAAGTAAATTTTGAATTATATAAAATTAAATATAAAATTTATTCATTAAATAAAATTTAGACAAAATCTTTTTTTACATTTTTTTAAACTAAATGAAAAATTATATTATTGGTATTTTCGTTAAATATTTTTAAATAAGGTAAAATCTTTGTTTAATTTCGTTAAACAAAATATTTTTAAACTAAATGAAAATATTTTTTTCATTAAATAAATAAGGTAAAATTATTTTTAAATAATCAAATTTCTATTTCACATATTTCTCTCATTCATATCATATGCGTATTTTCGATAATTACTTAATTTGTTACCAATATCATGGAGTTGGAAACACATAATACTGACAAATATTAGTCTTCCATATTTCTACTCACGAGCAACAAATTAGTCATAAAAAATGAATAATCAATAGTGAGGTGTTATGTCTTATTTTTATTTGTTAAACCTGATTAGAAGCTTTGTATTCTATCTCTCCAAGATGTTTGTTAGTCATATACCATTCCTGCAATAATTAATGCAATCAATTTCATTCCAAATCTCATGATAGTAGCACATAGAAATAATACGTAGAAATGGTAATATAAGTAAACATACCAAATCTTCATCAACCCGCGATGGTGTTTACGATTTTACGGTTGCTCCACACACGCTGCAATGGCAACCCATTCAAAATTGACATTAATATTTACAGAACATCAAATCAACAAAAATAGTGAAATCATAAAATAATATTCATTCAACTTACAACTTCTTGAAAATCAGAAGAACAAAAGAAAAACAGAAGGTGGATCTAAGTTAAAAACTGAAGGGTTAGTTTGATTTTGAAGATGAAAGGTGGGTCTATGTTAAAAATAGAAGAAAAATATAACCCACCGGAAAAGCCATACTCAACTGCGGGTTAACCACCACCACGTGCAAATTGCGTCAAATGCTCCACCCGTCCATCCGTTGTTGGCACAAATCAAAACCCAAATATTCAATAATTTGCAAAAAAAAAAACAATTAGGGGAAAAAACCCTAAAAAACCTAATCAAATTTAAAATACACAAATCTAAACAAATATCTCAAACAAAACCGTAAAATTTAGCTGAAACAACAATGAAACGGCCGAAAAATCAATAAGGATGGGTGAAAACAACAGTGAAAAATGAAAACGGAGTATCAGAAAACTTAAGACAAGGTAAGTGAAACGGCCGTAAAACCCTTCGTGCGAGAGAGAAGATGGGAGAAAATGATAGCTTACCAGAGGTGCAAGGATGATGATTTCTGGACGAGGAATCTGGGGTCGGGGGCTTTGGATTTCCAATGCAGAGAGAGAAGGAGAAAAAGGAAAAGTGAAGCCACAAAGCTGAGAAATGAGACTCGTGTATACAAGTTGAAAGGGTGTATTGGTTTTGAAAAGTTGGAGGGAAAAAACCAATGGATAATAGAAATGTTAAGAAAGGGATAATAGGAAAATTAGAAGAGAGTGTCATTTGGAGGAATGAAATATTGGTTGGAATAAATTTTTGATTTAGCAAATTACAAAAAAGGGCTTTTGTAAGGGTAATTAATTTTTACATTAAGGGTAATGTAGAGAGTTTGGTAGTATATTTTCTTAATGGGTAGGTAGTTGATAGTTGATAGGGCATAATGTTTCTTAAATGTTTTCTAGTTTTTTGGTTGTTTCAAAATAGTCATCATATTAGATACTTATTTGTATTTTTGTTAGACTAATTAGTAGCGGCGAAGTAAGAACTTTGGATTAGAGGTGCAAACATTTAAAGGTAATCAGAATCGGCCTATGTAAGAGCCATAGGCCTCAAAATTTTGGATTAAAAAGGTCTAATTTTTTTATTTTAATTATAAATATATAGAATGACATATAGTTTACATAAATGTCTCATTTTTTAATTCAATTTTTGAAAATCGCAAAAAATATTTTTTAAATGTATTTTTAAAATACTCGCTTTAAAAAGTGTTTTAGACCTCTAAAAAAGGTTGGGCCGATGTTGAACATATTAAATAATAATAATTAATAGAAAAATTATTGTATCTTTCATCATATTTGATTGTACCTGATTAGACTGGATCGTCAGGGCCTGCAACTGTGATCTTCTGTGAACTGGGGGGTGTAACACCCCAAATCTACCTCGCAATTAACAAGGAAAATCATAGTACAAAAATATCAAACAAACATCATATTTGAGGCGTCACAATTATCAACTAAGAACACATCACAAATCATGCTCATAATCATAGATACATAACACATATAACAGAGGAATCATACTTCATTAAACTTTCAAACCAAATAGTTCATAATATCGCTGCAGAATTCAAGAACAACATAAATTCAAATCATAACATCCTTTCCAACATGGAAACAACTATCCAACATGTCTCATAAGAGAACAATAACATCATCAAACAAAAGATGACAACATCCTATCAAAACATAATGACATAAGGCAACAAGCATCGTAAACGTCCCCCAAGTGCTACGTATCAGAGCATAGATACACCAACTCGAGCTATAATGTAAACGAATACTCCAAATCGTTACCTGCACGTTACCAACGAATAGTAACATTCAAACAGAAGGGGTGAGATATCAAACAGTATAAAGGAACATATGATAATATTCAAAGTAAGGAAAGATCATACATAGTTCAACACTTCTAATCACATAATATCTTTCAACAACTTTCATCACAACATCAATGTTGTTATTCAATTGCAATAACATATTCAATAGTACAACTAAATCATCAACATATCACAACATTCATGTCATAATCACAAACATTCAAAATGTAACTCAATATGCGACTTGACTTTATGCGTATGCATCTTGTACCATTTGGAGTAAAAATCCCAACTTAAACAATTGCCACTTGGACCAACTTAAACATTGCCATATAGGCCAACTTAAACATTTTCATATTAGGGCAACTTAAACTATGCAATGGATGCAAATCAATGATGCACATCCATAATCACAACTTAAACAACATAAACCACATAAACGAAATCGGCTAAACATCATCAACTCAATGCCAAGTTTCTATGGCAATAACTGTATCATTACCATTATAGTAATTTACCACGTCTCAATCACGTTGTTATGACATACAAGCTTACATCACATACCACTTCATAAAACATCATTAAATCGGCAACATACAATTCATGGAAAGGTTTCAAAAAGATATCTAAAGGTTTTCAAGTCATTTTCATAAGGAAATACATCAATTAAAGCTTCACAGAGGTTCAAACGGCACTTAAAAAGGAGTTACGGATCAAAAGTTATGACCGAAATGATTTATTCACAAAATTTCCTACAATTCGCGGCTTGAACTGAACAAAAACAGGGTGTTCGCGGCTCGAACTGAACGAAAACAGAAAACTCCAATTCTGTTTGACAGCATACGAGAATTGTCCCAAAATCCATAAAACTTCACCAAAACAAAATCTCAGCACATATGTAAAGTTCCTATCATGTTACTACACATGGTTCATCATTACATCACATTAAACATGCTCTAATTCTCAAACATTTTACGAGTCTATCAAAATCTACAAAGTTAGGGTTTCACCAAAATCAACACATATTCACCAATTCGCATGTTATTTTGATACCCATTCATAGAATGGTGCATAGAATCATCAATACAAGTTAGTTTTCACATAATTTAAGAATTAACATACCAATTCTAACACAAAGCTAAAGAAATAGTAAGCTACCCATTCCAAATCATGAATTTACTAACCCAAACAATTTCAAATTCATATTCATGGATAAAAACATACAATCAAAACCCCACCCTAAACATCATTATACAACCCCTTTATCATAAAAGAATCCTACCCTTACCTTGAGTTTGGATTGAAGCCAACTCTATCTTCAAACCTAGCTTTCTCCTCTTCTCTTCACTCTTCTCTTATTTCTCTTCTTTCACCAAAATGACTTCTAACTTTCTATTCTCTGAAACCCTTATTTTGTTAAACCCTTACTAACCCTCAAATTGCTAATGGGCTCTAATTAGCACCTCTCAATTACCCACTAACCAATAACCTTACTAACTTATGTTATTTACTAAAAATTCCCAATAAATAACACAAATTAATTAAACACACAATTAACACATAATCAAATAAATAATTCACATAACACACATTCAAATAAAATACGTAAATAAAAACGGTCGTTACAGGGGGGATGTACCTGCAAGGTACTGTAATGCTAATGTGAGAATATGAGCGAGAGCAAGTACAAAGGTTAGGTATGAGAGGTGAATAATGTTGAATACCCGACCCTCTAGTGAAAGAGGGTATTTATATCCCCCGGCGTTGGGCCCAGGTTTCCTATTTGGGCCAGGTTTACTGGTAGGAAACTATCAGGATCCTACGTGGTAGGACTAGGTCAGCAAATGAATTGTATCTTGGGTGAGTAGAGCGTAGGGTTCGGAAGGAGCTGACTGAATTCTACGCTAGTGGGTTTGACCATGTGCTCTTTGTGCAACGCGTGGGATGAAGCCATAACAGTCAGCAAGGAGCGGGATGGCAATTGGACCTTGAGTGCGTTTTGGGCCCGCTCGTCTACAAGCTGAGGATGGGTATGCTCGGCCCAGTCCAGAACACGAGACCCCCAAGTCATTTTTTTATTAGAGGTAATGACTTTGAATCGGGGGAACCACTTTATACATGCCCGCGTCCTTAAGTTTCGGGTAAGCCCTTTGGTACCCTCCGCAAAGCCTTCCGCATTATGTCGGGTAACTGGCTCCTCAACGTGTTTTATATCTCGGGATTAAGCTCACTTTACCGAGGAGACGAAGGCTAGTGCTTGCGTGTGGTGGGGAGTAGTTTATGGCGAGGAGACGGAGATTGTGTTCGCGTGGAGCGAAGAATGGCTTCGCTGAGGAGGCGGAGATTGTGCTCGCGTGGAGTGAAGAATGGCTTCCATCGAGGAGGCGGAGATTGTGCTCGATGTAACGCCCTTTAATTTAATTAATTATTTAATTAAATGTTTTCTAAATATTTGTTGAAATTATGAAATGTTGTGAATTGTTGGCATAAGTTGCTATATTATTATTAGTTGATTAATTAGATGATTAATATTATTAATAGTATCGAAATAGTAGGAGATTAATTATATGGGCTTGTTCCTATGGTTGTATTTAGCAAAGGTGGGGTGTGAGAGTTATATGGGCTTGTGAGGTTTAAGTAAATATAAGAATTAGGTTAATTAGAAAAGGGAAGAGAAAAAGTCTTGGAGTAAGTGGTTAATGTGAGGTTCGATCGGAGAGTTATAGAGCGACCTTCAATCCAAGGTAAGGGTGGGGTTCTGACTCTATAATGAGGTTTATGATGAATATTATGTGGGAATTGGGTCTGTATAAAATCGTTGATGTGTAAAATTGTTGTTGTGTTTAATTTCTATTACAGATTATAGTGAATCTATGAATTTCTCCTTTACTGATTATGGTAATGGTGTGAATTTTTGTTTTTTGTGATTGGTGTTTGTATTGTCTTAATTTTTTATACCGTTGCAATATTTCAATTGATAAACCTAGATGTTGGAAAATATTCCTTGATGATATAGTTGATCTATTTTGTGCTGTTCCGTGTTGTTTTGGTCTGAGATTAGTAACCGTGTGAATCGAAGGAAGTCTGGGTTGAACTGGAAAAATTGAAAAATTATAAAACTGATAAAAATTGGTCGTGTGGCGAGGGCCACACTTACTAAGTGGCGACTGCCACTTTCTGAGGGAGGGTGAGGGGTGGATGCCCCTATGTGAGTGAGGAGTAAGGGCGCCCACCCCTAGGTGGGAGAGTGTGAGGGGCGCTAGCCTCCTCTTATGGGGGTGAGTGCCACAATTTTTTAGTACTTTTATATTAGTCCTGTACCATTATATTATTAAGTATAATCCATTTTCATAAATAAATAGTAGTGTAATGAAGAAACTTATTAACTAATGGAAAATAAAGATTAGTTAGTTGAATATGTTAGTAACGCTAACAGAAGACAATTAGCAGAAATTGTCACAGTAATTAAAAGCAAAGATTAGTAAGTAAATAACAGAAATAGTGGATGTTCTCTGGTAATAAGATACTAGTAGTAATAGTATGAATTTGCTAATAGCAGTACAAAGCAGAAAATATTAGAAATTTAGCAGAAAATTATCTAGCAGAACATAGTCGAATTGTCTGAATAATTATGCATAATGATTGTAAAATATTTTGGTTGAGACCGTGGATTGTATAAGTTGTTGTAATGCAGATTTTAATTATGTGAGTTGTAGGTGGTGATGAATTTTGTTGTGTTTCCTCTATTGATTACAAGACAAAGTTGTAGGCTTATGCCAGTGTTGAATTCTTGTTGTTGTTGTTGTTGCATTCATAAGGTTGTCGCATACATAGCATAAAAGTTCGAAGCTTATACTCTGTAAGTTGGCCTGGACTGGCAAAAGTTTAAAGTTGAAGGCTTATGCCTGTTGATGCCTCTATTAATTGGCAATAATAAGTTGGGGGATTATGCCCTGTTGGTACCACATACATGTGCATTGTAACGAGTCACATTTTATGTTGCACTTTTATATTGAGTTGTTGTGATGGCGGAATAATCGTTATATTGTGTTGATGATATTATTATGATAAATGTTGTTAAAAAGCTGTGAAATGGTGATTTTGTATGAATTGATTATAATATAGTATTTATCATACATCTAATTATATTGTTCGATATATCACCCCTTTTGTTTCAATGTTACTCCTATGTTGGTAACGTGCAGGTAATCCAAAATGAAGGCGGTTTACCTTCATTAGTTCGAGTCGGTGCCGTCGCTCTGATACGTAACACTCGGGGGGTGAACTCTTGTTGCTTTATTGTTGTTATTACTTCAGTTGTTGAATTTTAAATTGATTTTTATTTAGTACTTTATTGTTTTGAAGTTGTTTTCAGTTGGACAAAGATGTTATGTCAAAAGGTTGAAATTTGTGATCTCGTTGCTTAATTTAAAAGTTGTTTTATTTTTGAAGACTAAATTATGTTGCTATCCGTTCATCTGAGTTTAAGTGTTATGTATCTGTTTTACAAGCGATTAAATGCCATTGTTTTTGAGAAGTAAATGTAGCATCCTATTTATTTGTTGAAATTTTGTAACTCTAATTTTAATATTATTCGTCGGGTAGAATGGGGTGTTACATTCGCGTGGAGCGAAAAATGGCTTCCGCCGAGGAGGCGGAAATTGTGCTCGCATGGAGCGAAGAATCATTGTCATCAAGGAGATGACTAGGCACTTAAGTCTCAGGAAACACTTTGTTTGGTTCTGTCGTTTATGAATACGAAAGGTTTCTCTCTGAAGAATGAAATGTTTGGCCATTTATTGTTAGAACAAGATTTGTTTTGATCAATATTCTTAGTTTTGATGATAACAATGTATATGAATTTTGTATGAGATAATGTGGTACTCTAATACTATGCAATTTCCATTTCAGGAATCACATAAAGAGTATGCACAAAATCAGCGCAAGAAGCACTGACTAAGAAGGTTCAGCATGCAACATCAGAACATGCTCTGGCAAGACATCAGAAGATGGTCAAGCAGAATCAGATCATGGTCTATGGAAGCATCAAAAGAACTTGAGATCAGAAGCAGAAGCACTGAAGTTCTCATGGTATCACGCTAAGAAGCACTTCAAGGTCAGAAGACAAGAAGATGCTCTGCACCAAGCTGTTTGACTCTGATGATATTCAAACGTTGTTTACACAAACATCAAATCAGAAGCAAGTACAAGATGGCAGGCTATGCTGACTGACAAAAGGAACGTTAGAAGCTATTAAAGGCAACGTCAGTAGACACAGCAAAAGCAAGGCTCGAGGTAGTTGACAAAAGAGTGAAACATTAAATGCAATGATGTACGGATCACGCAACGCATTAAATGTTCCCAACGGTCATCTTCTCAAAACGCCTATAAATAGTGAAGTTTGGATCAGAAACAAGGTTACGAATTTACAAAGAACACTTTGCGAAAACATACAGAAATGCTGTCAAATTAAAAATCACAGTTGTGATAATAGCTTATTAAGAAGCATTGTAACTCTTATAAGAATTTGTTTACATTAATTTGTAAAAACTAGAGGAGATCAAGTTGTGACTGGATTCTCTAGAAAGTCTTAGAGGGTATCTAAGCAGTATGTTCCTAGAGTGATCAGGTTGTGATCAGAATACTCTAGAAGACTTAGAGGTTATCTAAGTGGAAAACCATTGTAATCTTGTGTGATTAGTGGATTAAATCCTCAGGTGAGGTAAATCACTCCAAGGGGGTGGACTGGAGTAGTTTAGTTAACAACGAACCAGGATAAAAATATTTGTGCAAATTGTTTTTAACTTACAAGTTTTAAAGCTACACTTATTCAAACCCCCCCTTTCTAAGTGTTTTTCTATCCTTCATTTATGACGCGTGGCGGCTGAACTGATGTGACATTCTGACCTAAAGTATCCCACCAGTCTAGGCAATGATGGTAATGGTGGCATTTTTCATGCTTCCCTGTATGGATTTCTTATAAAAAGAAGAGGGGAGAGTTATTTGTGATTCTTTCCCTAAGTTTTTATAATCTTCTGCTCTGCGTTCATCTTCTCCAAGCATTCGGGATTTCTCTCGTAGTCGCTACCTTCTTCCAACAGTCCACTACTACCAAGTAAGTAAATCTCTTATCCCTTCGTATTTTGTTAGGATTCTTAGTGTAAATAGGGATTGTTAGGAATCTGGGTTGGTAATTGTGAGGGAATCAGTCGTTTGGAGATAAATCATTTGTGCCGATTTATGCGTTTCCCAATTTGAGTTGCATGAATGTGCGTGCGTTTCCTGAGCAGGGTATGAATATGCCGAGGGGTTTCTTTGATTTTGGGACCAAATTATGATGAATAGAATGAGGATTGTAACACAACTTTTCTAACCCCAAAATAAATAAACATTCATAGAGTATTAGCATGCATATAATCAAAAGGGTGTCACATGTTATTCTCATCGCAATGAAAACCTAGAACAAACATACCAAACATGCACTAATCATATTCTAACACAATTAAATACTTCATGCTTCCATATATTATGCGTATTGCACGCGGAATAAGAATTGCTATCAAACAATTTCAATGAATATACCCCATACTATATTCATTTACCAAACTCAAAATAACATATTCAACTATGCTATACAAAATCCAAAATCTAGGCAACATGGTCTTCATCAACATATCCAAATTAACATGTCAAAATACAAGCAAGATAGAAATATTCAAACATAAGCATGAGTTTAAATAAAACCCCAAGTGTTACATGACCAGAGCATTTGACTCTCTACCTAACCAAAAGATAAACCAAAAGCTCCTCGGCTAAATCCTCGGACAAGCTCACTACTCGTCGAAACCTCCACGATGTCACAATGAACATCATTCAAACAGAAGGGCGATAATTCACATCATAATGAATACATACAATATGTATAATGAATATAGCATACAATAGCATTATCATGTTCTCACACTTCATAATTGAATAAGTTCCACAATTATTACACAAAACATGATTTCCAATTATCACAAAACAATTCACATCAATTCAGGTAATCACATAACACATAATGCGACTTGAATGCAATTAATGTGACTTAATACATGTGGTACCATGTGAGTATCTAGCTCACTGCTCCGGGTTATAAACCAGAGCCACGCTTCCGATCCAGACAAGATCAAAGCCCTCAAAATATGAACCTTTAGTTCACCGCTTCCAAATCATAAAGGAACAAAGCCACGCCTATGTTTCCACACAAGGATCAAATCCACCTCGCTTATGTTTAAACACAAGGATCAAAGCCACCATGAATGCATGTACAAATATCACAAGATATGTGCAATTAAGATTATCCATACAATCTTAACATACCACATACCACAATAATTCACACATTGAATTATCCATCAGTAGTACAAAATAAATCAAGTAATCATTCACAACGAATGCATCCAAATAATATATGTTCATTCACACAATTTCATGAATAACATATCACATACATATCAACAAATGTCATCCACAATTCATCGATTCATAACTCACATATACATAATTAGATGTTACTCACACAACAACATCATAATTAATTCATCAAGTGCTAACCGTTCCATTCTTATTATATAGATAATCATTTTAGCTCCCTAACACTTTGAACGACACATAAAATGGAGTTACGGATCAAATGTTATGACATTTAGAAGTTTCAGACGAAATCACAAAATTCTTCATAATAGAGTCCGCGTAGCGGACCCCTAGCGCGTTAGCTAAAACTAAATCCATAAAGTTTCATCTTTGCAATCTCGCTTAGCGATCTCGCGATTTCTTCAAAATATACACAAAACTTGCTTAGCGGCCTGAGTTCGCTTAGCGAGATAGCGATTTCTGCGTTTTCTGTAGAGCACATCAGAGTTGTACCAGTGCATCCAAAACCCTCTACATTACATGTATGGCTCATTTATCAGCAATTAAACGGTTTGATCGTGAATTTTACCATTGATTAACAATATAAGCAACTTAGCATCATAAATCATGTCAAACAATCAAACCCTAAACCCCAAAATTCCAAATCATAGAAAGTTATGAGAAAGAAAGGGATGAACACATATCATAATACTACACATTGCATAAGTATATAATCAAGATAATGAAGATGAAAATCCTCTTCTCTTCAAGTTTCTACAAAATCCTCTTCTCTCTTCTACTCTCTTCTATTCCTCTTGTTCTTATCAAAGCCAATTTATGAAAATGAAAATTACCTAACTCTCTCTTACTATCTCTTTTCTAATTTGGGCTTAACTCAATTATTTCCCCAGCATCCTTATTTCATTAATTAGGCCCAATAACATATTATCTCATCAATAACTCTATTAACCCAAATAGCAAAAATACACATGTAATTAAATATTCAAATAATCATTATACCACATAATAATTACTTAAAATAAATAATTATTAAAAACACCAAATTAATTAATTAATAAAATAATTAATAAAAAATGGGATGTTACAAGGAGCCTTTAGGTTCGACGGGGAACTCATGAATACTTCGGGGAGGTCCCATGAGCGTATCTATGCATTTTCCTATTGGACTATTAGTGTCCCTAAGGGGGTGAACGGGAGCGCCAACCATTGGGTGACAATATTTGACGAGGATGTGTGTTTCCCTTTCTCCTCCCCATTTCACTTGACTTGCGGTGGAAGGGTGAATTTGATTTCAGCTGAATTCACTGTCTCCTCTGCTTTTCAGGTAAAATGGTCGATGGTCGCCCCGAAATTTACCTCCAGGAGGTTGTGAATGAATATCACGAGGAGGGAGGATTTCCTGTCGAGCAAGGAGTCCCTACGGTGCAGGTATTTCCACCGAGGAGACTCGAGGACTGGGTGGCTTCATATCCACTGACCATAGCTTCGCGCTTTGTTGCAAATCCCGGGGAAGCTTTCAATGTCGTTGAGGATCTAGAACCGAGCACGAGGGAATCATGGAGGGGTTTTGCCCCTAAACCTCACCAACAGATTTGCTCAGAATTCTTGGGAAATTGTTTCGCTATATATGACTTTGATTTCAAGGAGGCGAGGATGCAGTTGCCGTTTACAAACTTGCAAACAAATGTTTTTAACTAGTTCTAGTTATCCCCTTCTCAACTCCACCCCAACGCGCTCGCCTTTATTCGGGCATTCGAACTTGTTTGCCGTTACCTTGAGGTCAAACCAACTATAGGCTTATTCTTTAGGGTCTTCCATTTACAAAGAAAGAGGGAAGTCGATGGGAAATACGGTTGGGTCTCCTTTAAGCAACCAAAGAAGTTGTTCACCATTTATCAGGATTCCGTGAAGCATTTCATGGATAGATATTTCGTGGTAAAACCTCTAACTCAGGCCGCGAATATGACTATGTTCGATACTGTAGAGTACAAGGACGAAGGGGGGGTGAATAGCAGGTTAGCCTGCAATTTCCCATCGGAGTGGAAGTACGAGCACTTCGAGAGGGGAACAGAGGTTTACATCTATAAGGACGAAGACATGAACGATCAAGACTGGTTAGCCTACCAGCTGCTCGTTCGATACGTTGGTGGTTTTACACCAGCGAGGTGCACGACACCCGACGAGAAGTAGATTTATGATGATAAGGGGGAGCTTGTCTCTGCTCCATGTTACATTAATATGAAGGCGCTCCTCGACTGTAGCTCAGACGAGGAGGCCATTCATTTATTAGGTATAATAAGTTCGTCGCATGTTTGTGTGCCTTTCTTTTCCGTTGAGCTAATCTTGTTTTGTTTTGTAGGAGAAATGGTCGATCTGCACGAGAGGGTGATCAAGATGCGAGTAGTAAAGGGGGTGAAGGTGGTTCCTATGAGGGACCGCGTCTCTCATCTTTGTGCTGATGCCCAAGGTAGTTCACCTAATGGTTCACTCTCATGTTAAAGCGTATAATTTGATATTCTTAATTTGGAGGGGAGGGGAGGGATTTCAAAACTAATTTACCTTTTAACCCTTAAAATAGTATAACACTCATGTTAAATAAAATAAAAACAATTTGATATTCTTAATTTTTTTGGTCAATTCATAAACAATATGGATAATGAAACACAAAATATTTACTATTTTAAATACTTTAAAATATATTAAAGCGTAAATAAAATATTGATAAATTTCATACAATAATCATATGATCCATGATCAGATGAATTATTTTATCATCTTGATGATCCATCTAATTCCATAAAATATTTATAAAATTAAATTTTAGATAATATATATATATATATATATATATATATATATATCATATACTACAATTATATATAAAAATATATAATACAACACAATAACTTATAAAACAATTAAGTTCTTACAAAATAATAAATCAAAATGTATATAACAAAACACATGAAAAAATTAAGAAAGTTGAGTCACTATATTAATATAAAACAATAGAGTTACCGTAAAAATGGAGGAATTCTAATAAGACGATAAAAGTTAACGTATAATATATATTAAAAATAATTTAAAATTTTAATTAAAAAGTTAGGGTAATTTTGTCAATATACAAAATTTAGATTTTATCATAACTCTTCTCCCTCCCCCCCCTCCAAATCCCTCCGATTTGGGGGGAACGAAAAGTTGCTTCAGGAGGGAATCTGATTACCTCCAATCCCCTCCCCTCCCCTCATAAAAAATTGAACCAAACATACTTAACTTAAAATATTCCCTCCCCTCCCCTCCCCTCCCCTCCAAAACCCCCCAACCAAACGGACCCTAACAAGAACCAGCCCAAGTCAAAATAGTAAAAAACCTAGAAGCAACGGCCCCTTCCTTTCATCAATTCGGTCCACGGTCCTACCTCCCTCGATGAATTCTTCCTTTGTTCTTGCCATCCTCTATTTCACGTTCTCAGAAAACAACAACAAAACTCAAACATTCCTCAACGGATCTTCCTCAGTATTCAATCAGTCCTCTCTCTAAGGGTGTGTTTGGTTCAAGTTAAGACCATTGATGATTTTAAATGGATGGTGGAGATTGAACTTGGCTGATTTTGTTTATGAATTGTGTGATGAGATTTTGAACATGAAAAGTGAATTGGGTTGAAATGTGATAGTGAAGAAAACGTGAACTTGGTCCCACTCTCTCTTACCAACTTTTGTCATTCCTTTTTATTTTCCTATTTAATTGGACAATAATAATGAAGCTACAAAACCAAAAATTAGTAAAGCTAAAATAAAAAACAATGTTAGTGATAAAAGGAAAATGGTTAGTAACAATTGAAAAAAAAAGAAAAAAGAGAAGAAATAATTTTATATAAAAACTTAATCTAATTTCAATGATAATTCAAATTAAGAAGATATTTCAACTTTGAATTAAAATTAAAATTAAATATAAAATCAAGGTGTGTATATATTTTTTTTAGATTTTTGAATATAACCTAAGACTATGAAATTAAAATGAGGACAAAAGAACCTTAAACCTCAAATTGGAATGGACACGAAATATCGACTTTTACGTCGACTTCGCTTCATCTTGCAAATCTTGCATTTTCGATTCAATCCCTATCTTACACAATAAAAGAGAAACATGACATATTTTTTTGCAATTTTGTATAAACACAAAATATAATCTGATGAAATGCGTGGATGAAAATGAGATGAAATCGTAGGGTAAAAATCAAGGTGCAACAACACCATTCGGAGTAAACTCACAACTCTATCAATTGCCAGTAATTTTGAGGCATCAACGTAACAACTCTATCATATTTGCCATTAAAGGCCAACTCTAACAATGTTATGCTATGTGACACAATGATGCAACATCCACAAGTACAACAACAAGAACCTAAACACACAACAACAACAACAACAACAACTTACACATGCATCAATTGCACCAACTTAAACCAACACTGGTCATTCGACCTACAACTCAAACATGTCCATATATTGGGACGATTCAACTTATTCAACATTGGACATAGGCCTACAACTTCATCAACGAATCATCAACAAGTTATAATAACAACAACTCAATAATAACAACATATTCAACTTCACAATACATCATCATCATCATATAATCATCCTCGTCATAACAACAACTATTCGTCATAAAGAGCATACATCATGTTATTTCAAACATAATCATTTTCAACTATACAACAATATTCACTTCATGCTTATCCACTCAATACAACCTATCAACTTTGACCATAGGGTCTACAACAACAAGAAGAAGTCCAACATACTAACAACAAACATAACTACATGTTATCCACAAGTCATCAATACATAATGCACACAAACATGATTACATGTTATCAATAATTCATCAAATAGCTCGCACAAACATAATTACATGTTATCGACAACTCATCAATACATAACGTACACAAACATGGTTACATAATATCAACAATTCAACATATAATGCATACAAACATAGTTATATATCATCAACAATTCATCACAAAACACATAAGATTAATTATAAGTTATTCATACAACAACATCATAATTAATTCATATCAAAAGATGATTAGAGTTAATTTCATGAGAATCTAACATAAACCCTAACATTTTCAAGTCCACAACTAAACCCATTATTTCTCTATCAATGGTTTACCCACAACCAGCACAACAATCTAATGCACATAGATTATCAATTGCACACAACTTATCACATTTATATCATCACATTCCATCAAACCATCAAATACCCAAAATTGCACATAAAAGAACATGGATATCAAGTATAGAATTTACCCACCATAACATACTATCATACAACCCTTTATCATGAAAGAACCTCACCCTTACCTTGGTAAATATGGACTCTTTCACCATAGCTCTAAGCTTTTCTCCAAAAGCAATACTTTCTAACATCATTTGGAGACACACCTAAAAACCTATTCGGGAATCAGCTTATCAGACAAACTTAAAACCCTCAAAATCAAAATCGCTTTGGTCAAAACTTACCTCTATGGGTCAGGAACGTTGTGTTCGAGTACCGCAACGATCCAACGGTTGGATTGAGAGATACGCCCGATTTTCCAAGGTGGTTCTCTGCTAAAACTTACTGCGAAAATTGAGGCTTCCTCCATAATTTTTATTCTTCTCTAAAGTGCTCCTCCCTTCTTTCCCTTCTTTCTTCTTTCTCCCCCAAAATTAGTTATGAGACTCAAACTCTAAAACCCTAACTTTCTACTCTTACTATCTCTCTTATGACAATTGGGCTTAACCCACCAATCCATCAATTATTTTTCTATCACTTAGGCCCATTTAGTTATATCTCTCTAATAACTCAATTAAGTCAAACAACACAAACACTCGCATAATTAAATACTTAAATAATTATTATATCACATAATAACTAAATAAATAATTAATTATTAAAAAACACCAAATAATATAATTACTAATATAATTAATAAAAATCAGGATGTTACAACTCTCCCTCACTTAGAATACTTTTGTCCTCGAAAATACAATTGACACAACCATCTCATCGCCAAAACTACACTTACTCTCTCCAGACTCTTACCAACACAAAGGAGTTCCACACCTTCAACCATATAAAGCTTCAAAATACAAGCTCTCAAAATATCCTCAAGCTACAGAATCTTCTTCTCCGTTTGACCATCAGCTCGCGGATGATAAACATAACTTAAACACAACTTAATAATCAACGCACTTTGCAAACCTTTCCAAAATCTAGATGTAAACTTCAGATCTCTATCAAAAACAGCACTAACGGAATACCATGTCAACTCACAATCTTCTCAAAATACAACTTTGCAATTCTCTCCATCGGATAATCCATGCTTACCGGAATAGAGCGAGAAAATTTCGTCAATCCATCTACAATGACCCAAATCGCCTCACAATTACTCAATGTCCTCGACAAATCCAAAACAAAATCCATAGAAATGTTATCCCACTTCCACTCAGTAATGGATAACGGTTGCATCAAACCAGGTGGATTCTAATGTTCAACCTTTGACTTCTGACAAGTCAAACACGAATACACAAATTCCGCATTATCCTTCTTCATACCTCGCCACCAAAATAAATTTCTCAAGTCTTGATACATCTTAGTAACACCAGGATAATTACTCAACCACTTCGATACCCTTCATCCAAAAATTCTCTTTTTCAAATCCAAAACGTCAGGAATACAAACTCAATCACGACATCTCATAACACCGTTCTCATCAATCCGAAAATTATCACCTTATCCTCGATCAATCAATGTCATCTTGTCAACCAATTTCAAATCCGATTTCTGACCTTCTCTAATCTCATCAAGAATACCACAAGTAAGCTTCAACATACCAACTCAAATCTCAAAATTATTCCAACAATTCCAATTCTTGAATCATCAACATCGACATATGCAATGATTTCCTACTCAATGCATTGGCTATAACATTCGCTTCTCCCGCGTGGTAAATCAAACCAAAATCCTAGTCCTTCAAGAATTCCAACCATCTTATTTGTCTCATATTCAACTCTTTCTGATCAAACAAATACTTCAAACTCTTGTAGTCACTATACACATCGAATCTCGATCCTAATAAGTAGTGCCTTCAAAGTTTCCAAACAAAAACAACGGCGGCCAACTCTAAATCTTGCGTCAGATAATTCCTCTCATGAATCTTAAGTTTCCTTGAAGCATAAGCTACAAATTGTCCTTTTTGCTCCAACATAAAGCCTCGCAAAACCTTCATTCTTCTTAATCAACAAAAACAGATGCACCTCACGGCGACACACTCGAACGAATAAACCTCTTCTCAAACAAATATTTAAGTTGACTCTTCAACTTTTTCAACATCAGAAGCAGACATCCTATATGGAGCCATCGATACAAGACTAGTTCTAGGAACTAAATCGATCGAAAACTCAACTTTTCTTTCCGGCGATAAATCACTTACATCTTCAGGAAACACTTATGCAAATGCGCCAACTTTCGGCAATTCCTCAATCGTTCTTTCCTCATGAACATCCAAAGTTGCAAACAACCTAAGCAACATCGCACCATCTTGCACAAACTCATTCATTTCCAATATTATCAAGCTGGCAAGACAAGTCTTTCCCATGAAATACGATCACGTCTACTATCAACAAGAGATTAAGGGTGATCAGTTCCTCAATTTGTCAATAGATAGCCGACAACCATAATGGTAGCGTAAACCATCATTACTCAACTGCAATAGAATCCTTTATGTCACCAAAAGTATCATACTTCAATAACTCCCAAAATCATCTGAACATGCTAATACACACCTTGTAATAACATTAGAACATAATTCCTTTACACCATTATCAACACTTTTTATTCTTGGAATCATAATCTGGATTTATGTAATTACGCGGTGATTAAAATAATAAAATTGGGATATATAGTAATGGGCCAGTGGTATTTGGTGAGAAAGGGGGTGCAAGAAATAAGGCCTTTACTAAAGTTGTGTTGTATTTTCATAAAACAAGAGTTTTATTGGAAGAAGAAAAACACAAGTGCATTTGGGAGAACACAGAGAACGTGAAAGTGTGACAGAGGAGAAGAAGAAGAAGAGAGCTTTGAAGATCCCAAAACTCTAAGGTAAGGGGGACTCTTCCGATTAACCTTTATTATCCGGTTGCAGATCATAGGATTAAGATTTGTATGGTATTGACTCAATAGAGAAGTATGTTCTAGGGTGGGGTTTTGACAATTAGGTTCAAATTGATAGGTTTGTGTGATGATACATGTTTGTGATGTTTGATTATGTTTGGATGTGTTGTTGATGCCTGAAATAACATGTATTAACTGTGGATTGATTCTATTTTTCGTGCATAGTCAAAATGACTCGATTTGGTGTATGTGGGATGGAAATAAGTTGCTGTCAAAAGTGCTTTTTTTGTTGTTACAGGAGATATAACCGGTTACGGTCGGGCTTGTAACCGGTTACGGTTGTGAAAAATGAGGTTTTTGGACTGGTTGCGAGTTCGTAACCCGTTACGGTGTTGTTCGTAACCGGTTACGGCTGAACAAAAATAATAGTGAATAGAGTTACGTCAAGCGTAACCGGTTACGGCTGAAGCTTTTTTAAAAAAATTATTTTCGTAACCCAATACGCTTTTTCTGTAACCCGTTACGCTGTATCTTTTGTGAAAAATATTTATTTAAAAAAAATTCGTATCTTTCGAACCGTGAGTCCATTTTGGGTGCCGTTTTGGGCGTTGTGTCGATAATTTTAATTCCTATACACCTAAATAATTCAAAGAGAAGTCGCTCAATTTTATTTTATAACTCGGTACTTCTTCGAAAATGATGAATCGTGTCGGATGTGTTGTGTATGGTATGAGATGATGTAAATACTCTATTGTTGCTATGTTGGTTTGATGTACTTGGTACATGATGGTGATAGACATTATTGTCGTATGGATTATGTGATGAATTTTTTTGTGATGGTGTGTTCGTATGATTAATGTGGTGGTTAGCATGTGATAGATGATGCATGCATTTTGAAATTATATGGTGGTTGAATCCCGAAGTAGATGAATCAGTGGTCGCTAATTCCCATTGTGTGGAATTTAGTGAGAGGAAGTAGCCGTATCCTTGATGATGGTGGATCGGTGAGATTAGTAGAAACTCATGATTGGTACCACATGCATATAGTTGCACTGCATTAGGTGTGTGAATCATTTTAACATGAATGGACGTGTTCCAATGTTATAATATTGTGTATGATTGATGATTGTGATTGGTGAATGTATGGATAATCTGAATGTATTTGATATTGGGTGAATATTATGCAGTTGATGTTTTATCGTTTATGAACTGATAACACTGTTTAATTGTGAATGAGACTCACCCTTACTGTTGTTATTTTTCAGATTGAAGTGTAGCCGTACTTGTTTGGTGAGGATAGCTCGTGGGCTATTTTCGATAGTTTTAGGGTCGTGTCATGTTCTGGTCTTGTAACATTGGGGAACGTTTGTCTTAGAGTTGGATATTAACTCTCATTTTGGTTTTATTGTTGAATAATGTTGTTTAAGCCTCGAGTATGGAAGATGTTGTTTTGATTATTCAACTGAATGAAGTATTCTGTTGTGTTTGAAACGTGTTTTGAAGTTATTTGTGTTCCTCGGAATAGCATGGCAGGTGTTTTATTTTATATGATGTAGTTGTAACGCTCTTGATGGCATGTTTACTCTGATAATAAGATTTAAATTAATTGGGGTTTAGAAGGGTGTTACAATAGTGGTATCAGAGCATAGTCGGTTGTTTGAGTCAGAGTCTTAGTGCCAATATTTCCCTTGTATGCGACTAGTGTAAGGTGGACACTGTCGGTACCCTTTACTCTGACTGAGTTGTTTTGTGAATTAGCAGAACAATGGCTGGAAGAGGTGGAGGAAACAATGACGCAATTGTTGAGGCTCTGGGCATGATTGCCGGTGTGCTGGGAGGGAATGACAATGGAGATGGGATTGGTGCTGACAGACAGCTGAACAGTTTTCAGAGGAACAATCCTCCGCTGTTCAAGGGCACTCACGATCCCGAAGGCGCTCAAAAGTGGCTGAAGGAAATTGAAAGGATTTTCCGAGTGATTGATTGCGCTGAAAATCTGAAGGTGAGGTATGACACTCACATGCTGTCTGAGGAAGCTGATGACTGGTAGGTTTCTAGCAGGGATTAACTTGAAGCCGCAGGTGTAGCAATTACTTGGGCTGTGTTCAAGAGAGAGTTCTTGAGGAGGTATTTTCCTGAAGATGTTCGAGGCAGGAAAGAGGTTGAGTTTTTGGAGCTGACACAAGGTAACATGACAGTACCGGAGTATGTTTCCAAGTTTGTTGAGCTGTCTAAGTATTATGATCACTATAACAATAATAAAGCGAGCGAATTCTCGAAGTGTGTTAAGTTTGAGAATGGTCTCCGTGATGAGATTAAGCAAGGAATCAGGTATCAGAGGATTCAGAGATTTGTTGACTTGGTGGACTGTAGTAGGATCTTCGAGGAGGATAACCTTAAGCTGAAGTCATATCACTCTTGCGAGTTAGTTGACAGGAAAGGGAAGAAGCCTATGGATAAGGTTAAACCGTATGGTAGAGGTAATCCAAAGACTGGTGATTGGAGGAAGCCTAGTGGGGGAGACTCTGGTGCTCCTGTTAGGTGCTATAAGTGCGGTGAACCTGGGCATCGTATCCATGAATGCAAGAGTGAAGAGAAGAAGTGTTATAGGTGTGGGAAGACAGGACATCTCGTTGTGGATTTCAAAAGGAAGGTTGTGACTTGTTATAACTGCGGTGAAGAAGGTCATATTAGTCCACAGTGTCCTAAGCCGAAGAAGAATCAAGCTGGCGGTAAAGTGTTCGCTTTATCTGGTTTTGAGACAACTCCTGAAGATCGATTGATTAAAGGTACGTGTTTCATTCATGGCACACATTTAATTGCAATTATAGATACTGGAGCAACTCATTCTTTTATTTCTATGGATTGTGCTAAAAGATTGAATTTAGAAATATCTGATATAAATGGAAGTATGGTTATTGACACTCCTGCGTCGGGTTCAGTGACTACTTCGTTTGCTTGTTTGAACTTCCCGATTGATATTTTTAGTAGAGAGTTTGGAATGGACTTAGTGTGCCTTCCGTTGGAACAACTCGATGTTATCCTGGGAATGAACTGGTTGCAATTCAATTGGGTTCATATCAACTGTTTCACGAAGACATATATTTTTCCGGAAGATGTCAGTGTTGAGGACTTGGCGATGACTGCTAGACATGTAGATGAAGCAATGAAAGACGGGGCTGCCGTGTTTATGCTAATTGCAGCTATGGAAATGAAAGGGAAAGCGGTGGGTAGTGAATTACCGGTAGTATGTGAATTTCTCGAAGTTTTTCCAGAAGATGTTAGAGAATTACCACCTGAGAGAGAAGTGGAATTCGCTATTGAATTAATTCTGGGAACTAGTCCTGTGTCAATGGCACCTTATTGTATGTCGGCATCTGAGTTGGCTGAGTTGAAGAGTCAATTAGAAGAGCTACTTGAGAAGGAATTTATTCGTCCTAGTGTTTCCCCGTGGGGTGCGCCGGTGTTGCTAGTAAAGAAGAAAGAAGGTTCGATGAGACTGTGTGTGGATTATAGACAGCTGAATAAAGTTACTATCAAGAATCGGTATCCATTGCCGAGGATTGATGACTTAATGGATCAACTAGTTGGGGCTTGCGTGTTCAGTAAGATTGATATGAGATCGGGATATCATCAGATTTGTGTGAAGACGAATGATATTCAGAAGACTTCATTTAGAACAAGGTATGGTCATTACGAATATACTGTGATGCCATTTAGAGTTACTAATGCACCTGGTGTTTTTATGGAATATATGAATAGGATCTTTCATCCTTATCTCGACAAGTTCATAGTGGTGTTCATAGATGATATTTTAATATACTCTTAGAATGAAGAAGAGCATGTGGATCATCTTAGGATTGTATTGGAATTGCTGAAAGAAAAGCAGCTTTATGCTAAACTATCAAAGTGCGAATTCTGGTTAAGTAAAGTAAGTTTTCTTGGTCATGTAATTTCCAAGAATGGTATTGTTGTGGATCCGGCGAAGGTAGAAGCTGTGTCTCAGTGGGAAGCTCCGAAGTCAGTTTCCGAAATCCGTAGCTTTCTCGGTCTTGCAGGTTACTATAGAAAGTTTATCGAAGGTTTTTTAAAGTTAGCGTTGCCGTTAGCTAAGTTGACTAGGAAGGGTCAAGCGTTCATCTGGGATTCGAAATGTGAGGAAGGATTCCAAGAGTTGAATAAGTGGTTGACTAGTGCGCCGATCTTGATTTTGCCGAACCCGGTGGAATCTTTTGTTGTTTATTGTGATGCTTCATTGATGGGATTAGGAGGTGTACTAATGCAGAATCAACAGGTAGTGGCTTATGCGTCGAGACAACTCAAAATTCATGAAAGGAATTATCCAACCCATGATTTAGAGTTGGCAGCAGTAGTTTTCGTGTTGAAATTGTGGAGACATTATCTGTATGGTTCATGGTTTGAAGTATCTTTTTGATCAAAAAGAGTTAAATATGAGACAAAGAAGATGGTTAGAGTTTCTCAAGGATTATGATTTTGGGTTGAATTACCATTCGGGTAAAGAAAACGTTGTTGTCGATGCTTTGAGTAGGAAGTCGTTGCATATGTCTATGCTAATGGTGAGAGAATTAGATTTAATTGAACAATTCAGAGATTTGAATTTGGTATGTAAAGACACTCCTATCAGTGTTAAGTTGGGCATGTTGAAGCTGACTAGTGGTATTCTGGAAGAGATTCGAGAGGGTCAGAAAAATGATGTTGAGTTGGTTGGTAAGTTGACTCTGATTAACCAAGGCAAGGGAGGTGAATTCCGAATCAACGAGAACGGTATTATGAGGTTTGGCAATCGTGTTTGTGTTCCTGATGTTGCCGAATTGAGGAAGAGTATTCTCGAGGAAGGGCATCGTAGTGGATTGAGTATTCATCCTGGTGCTACCAAGATGTATCATGACTTGAAAAAGCTGTTTTGTTGGCCTGGAATGAAAAAGGAAATAGCTGAGTTTGTTTATTCTTGTTTGACTTGCCAGAAGTCGAAGATTGAACATCAGAAGCCGTATGGACCTATGCAACCGTTATTTATTCCTGAATGGAAGTGGGATAGTATATCGATGGATTTTGTTTCTGGTTTGCCGAGAACGGTGAAGAATTGTGAAGCTATTTGGGTTATTGTGGATAGGTTGACGAAGTCTGCTCACTTTATACCAATGAGAATGGATTATCCGATGGAGAGGTTGGCTCAGTTGTATATTGAGAAAATAGTGAGTCTGCATGGTATTCCTTCGAGTATCGTGTCAGATAGAGATCCGAGGTTTACATCTAAAATTCTAAGAAGGTTTACAGAAAGCTTTGGGTACTAAGTTGAGATTGAGTTCTGCTTATCATCTGCAGACTGATGGTCAGACAGAGAGGACAATTCAATCATTAGAAGATTTGTTGCGTGCTTGTGTATTGGAAAAGGCGGTGCTTGGGATAGTTATCTACCTTTGATTAAATTTACCTACAATAATAGTTTCCATTCGAGTATTGGTATGGCTCCGTTTGAAGCTTTGTATGGTCGGAGGTGTAGGACGCCTTTATGTTGGTATGAATATGGAGAAAGTGCTGTGATTGGAAAGGAATTCATTCAGGAGACATCGGAAAAACAAGATGATTCAGGAGAAGATGAAGGATTCTCAGAGTCGTCAGAAGAGTTATCATGATAAGAGACGGGGAACACTTAAATTTCAAGAAGGAGATCACGTGTTCATGAGAGCTACTCCTATGACTGGTATTGGGCGAGCTCTAAAGTCAAGGAAATTGACTCCATGTTTTATTGGTCCGTTCTAGATTACTGAGAGAATAGGAGAAGTGGCTTATCGCATTGCATTGCCACCGACGCTTGCGAATTTACACGATGTATTCCATGTATCTCAGTTGAGGAAATACATTGCGGATCCGTCGCATGTGATCCAAGTAGATGATGTGCAAGTAAAAGATAATCTGACAGTTGAAGCCTTGCCTATGAGGATCGAAGATCGGAAGTCGAAACAATTGCGTGGCAAGGAGATAGCGTTGGTCAGAGTAGCATGGGGAGGACCAGCAGGTGGAAACATTACATGGGAATTGGAAAGTCAGATGAAGGATTCCTATCCAGAACTCTTTGCCTAAGGTACGTTTTCGAGGACGAAAACTCTTTTAGTGGGGGAGAGTTGTAACACCCGTAACTTCGCGAATTAATTTAATTGAATTTAATTTAATTAATCTGGATTTATGTAGTTACGCGGTGATTAAAATAATAAAATTGGGGTATATAGTAATGGGCCAGTGGTATTTGGTGAGAAAGGGGGTGCAAGAAATAAGGCCTTTACTAAAGTTGTGTTGTATTTTCATAAAACAAGAGTTTTATTGGAAGAAGAAAAACATAAGTGCATTTGGGAGAACACAGAGAACGTGAAAGTGCGACAGAGGAGAAAAAGAGGAAGAGAGCTTTGAAGATCCCAAAAGTCTAAGGTAAGGGGGGACTCTTCCGATTAACCTTTATTATCGGGTTGTAGATGATAGGATTAAGATTTGTATGGTATTGACTCAATAGAGAAGTATGTTCTAGGGTGGGGTTTTGACAATTAGGTTCAAATTGATAGGTTTGTGTGATGATACATGTTTGTGATGTTTGATTATATTTGGATGTGTTGTTGAGGCCTGAAATAACATGTATTAACCGTGGATTGATTCTGTTTTTCGTGCATAGTTGAAATGACTCGATTTGGTGTATGTGGGATGGAAATAAGTTGCTGTCAAAAGTGCTTTTTTTGCTATTACAGGTGATGTAACCGGTTACGGACGGGCTTGTAACCGGTTACGGTTGTGAAAAATGAGGTTTTTGGACTGGTTGCGAGTTCGTAACCGGTTACGGTGTTGTTCGTAACCGGTTACGGCTGAACAAAAATAATAGGGAATAGAGTTACGTCAAGCGTATCCGGTTATGGTTTCCTTGTAACCGGTTACGGCTGAAGCTTTTTTTGAAAAATTATTTTCGTAACCCGTTACGCTTTTCTGTATCCTGTTACGCTGTATCTTTTGTGAAAAATATTTATTTTAAAAAAATTCGTATCTTTCGAACCGTGAGTCCGTTTTGGGTGCCGTTTTGGGTGTTGAGTCGATAATTTTAATTCCTATACACTTAAATAATTCAAAGAGCAGTAGCTCAATTTTATTTTATAACTCGGTATTTCTTCGGAAATGATGAATCGTGTTGGATGTGTTGTGTATGGTATAAGATGATGTAAATACTCTATTGTTGTTGTGTTGGTTTGATGTACTTGGTACATGATGGTGATAGACATTAATGTCGTATGGATTATGTGATGGTGTGTTCATATGATTAAAGTGGTGGTTAGCATGTGATAGATGACGCTTGCATTTTGAAATCATATGGTGGCTGAGTCCCAACGTAGATGGATCAGTGGTCGCTAATTCCCATTGTGTGGAATTTAGTAAGAGGAAGTAGTCGTATCCTTGATGATGGTGGATCGGTGAGATGAGTAGAAACTAATGATTGGTACCACATGCATATAGTTGCACTACATTAGGTGGGTGAATCATTATAACATGAATGGATGTGTTCCAATGTTATAATGTTGTGTATGATGATGATTGTGATTGGTGAATGTATGGATAATCTGAATGTATTTGATATTGGGTGAATATTATGCAGTTGATGTTTTATCGCTTATGAACTGATAACATTGTTTAATTGTGAATGAGACTCACCGTTACTGTTGTTATTTTTCAGATTGAAGTGTAGTCGTACTTGCTTGGTGAGGATAACTTGTAGGCTGTTTTCGATAGTTTTAGTTAGGGTCGTGTCATGCTCTGGTCTTGTAACACTGGGGAACGTTTGTCTTAGATTTGGATATTAACTCTCATTTTGGTTTTATTGTTGAATAATGTTGTTTAAGCCTCGAGTATGGCAGATGTTGTTTTGATTATTCAACTGAATGAAGTATTCCGCTGTGTTTGAAACATGTTTTGAAGTTATTTATGTTCCTCAGAATAGCATGACAGGTGTTTTATTTTATATGAAGTAGTTGTAACGCTCTTGATTGCATGTTTACTCTGATAATAAGATTTAAATTAATTGGGGTTTAGAAGGGTGTTGCATACCGCAATCTGTCCCTTAATCGCTGTTCTCACGTCAACATCCTACGCAACGGTTACTCAAACTGGTAACTTCACAGTCCACCAATAATATTGGACGTAGTAACTTTCTAAATTCCATCTTATAACAGTTATCCTTTTTCCAAGACGCTCCGACTTGTTAAACAACCAAAGCCTTAAATCCATGCTACCCTCGGGTTCGGGAACCAACAACCTTCTACATTAGTTGCTCTGTCTCCTTAAGTAGTATATTGCACCAACAACTTACAACTGAAACATATCCGAGAAGCACAGCTTCTCCCCCACTTCGCTCAAACTAACCCTGCAACAAAACAAACAAGTACCAACAGTGTTTCACATATATGTCGCGTACTAAGGAATAAAACACTGACATCATTCAACTGTCACACAACTCAGCTGACTCGACAACTTGGCCGGACGGACCAACCTGCTTTGATACCACTAATGTAACACCCCAAATTCTACCAAAAAATATAATGCGAGAAATATCAGAGTATTTTAAAATTTCAAACAACACATTGGGGTATCACATATCAACTTAGAACTTCAACTTATATTTCATTCAACAATGATACATAACATTTGAATTAACAATCAGCTATCAACTTATCTCAACTCAAACAAGTTGGAAGTATGATAAATATTTCATATTATAAACTTGGATTCAACGGTTATAATAACAACAACTAAAAACATCGATAACATAGAAATAACGATATAAACGACCCCCCCCCCCCCCCCCCCCCCCCCCCCCCGAGTGCTACGTATCAGAGCGACACACCAACCGGACACGATGAAGCTACAAACTTCCACAGCTATAATTGAGTACCTGCCCATTTCCCATGGTAGGGAAAACATCTGCAAAAGGGGTGAGATATCAAACAATATAAAAGAATGCATGATAATACTTATAGAAAAGATAAGATCATACATTATTCACCACTTCTCATCTCAAAGCAACTTGCATCACAACAACAATGTTAATAATCAATCATAATAACATATTCCAATTCAAAACTAAGTCATCTACAACTACAACATTCCTTCATAATCATAACGAGAATCAGCGTAACTATCATCACGACAAACGTCAACAAAACATAACACTGAATTCACAACCACAAATCCAACTTAAACAACAACATAATCAACTTAATCCAACTTAAACAAAAACATAATCAATTTAATCCAACTTAAACAACAACATAATCCACTTAATCCAACTTAGACAACAACATAATCAACTTAACATAACAATCATTCATCAACACAACAACTCGATATGCGACTCATTATGCAACTCAAACTATCCAAATGCATGTGGTGCCATTCGGAGTAAACTCCCAACTCTATCAATTTCCAGTAATTCTGAGGCATCAACGCAATAACTCTATCATCTTTGCCATTAAAGGCCAACTCTAACAATGTTATGCTATGCGACACAATGAGGAAACATCCACAGGTACAACAACTTAAACACACAACAACAACAACTTAAACATGCATTAAATGCATCAACTTAAATCAACACTGGTCATTCGACCTACAACTCAAACGTGTTCATATATTGGGACGATTCAACTTATTCAACATTGGACATAGGCCTACAACTTCATCAACGAATCATCAACAAGTTATAATAACAACAACTCAATAATAACAACATATTCAACTTCACAATACATCATCATCATCATATAATCATCCTCGTCATAACAACAACTATTCGTCATAAAGAGCATACATCATGTTATTTCAAACATAATCATTTTCAACTATACAACAATATTCACTTCATGCTTATCCACTCAATACAACCTATCAACTTTGACCATAGGGTCTACAACAACAAGAAGAAGTCCAACATACTAACAACAAACATAACTACATGTTATCCACAAGTCATCAATACATAATGCACACAAACATGATTACATGTTATCAATAATTCATCAAATAGCTCGCACAAACATAATTACATGTTATCGACAACTCATCAATACATAACGTACACAAACATGGTTACATAATATCAACAATTCAACATATAATGCATACAAACATAGTTATATATCATCAACAATTCATCACAAAACACATAAGATTAATCATAAGTTATTCATACAACAACATCATAATTAATTCATATCAAAAGATGATTAGAGTTAATTTCATGAGAATCTAACATAAACCCTAACATTTTCAAGTCCAATACTAAACCCATTATTTCTCTATCAATGGTGTACCCAGAACCAGCACAACAATCTAATGCACATAGATTATCAATTGCACACAACTTATCACATTTATATCATCACATTCTATCAAACCATCAAATACCCAAAATTGCACATAGAGGAACATGGATATCAAGTATAGAATCTACCCACCATAACATACTATCATACAACCCTTTATCATGAATGAACCCCACCCTTACCATGGCAAATATGGACTCTTTCACCACAACTCTAAGCTTTTCTCCAAAAGAAATCCTTTCTAACATCATTTAGAGACACACCTAAAAACCAGTTCGAGAATCAGCTTATCAGACAAACTTGAAACCCTCAAAATCAAATTTTCTCCGCTCAGAACTTACCTCTATGGGTTAGGAATGTTGTGTCTAAGTACCGCAACGATCCAACGGTTGGATTGAGAGATACGCCCGATTTTCCAAGGTGGTTTTCTGCTGAAACTTGCTGCGGAAATTGAGGCTTCCTCCATAATTTTTCTTCTTCTCCCAAGTGCTCTTCCCTTCTTTATCTTCTCTCTTCTTTCTCCCCCAAAATTAGTTATGAGAATCCAACTCTAAAACCCTAACTTTATACTCTTACTATCTCTCTTATGACAATTGGGCTTAACCCACCAATCCATCCATTATGTTTCTATGACTTAAGCCCATTTAGTTATATCTCTCTAATAACTCAGTTAAGTCAAACAACACAAACACTCACATAATTAAATACTTAAATAATTATTATATCGCATAATAACTAAATAAGTAACTAATTTTTAAAAACACCAAATAATATAATTACTAATATAATTAATAAAAATAGGGATGTTACATCGTAGTTCTGCTCAATATTTTCTATGTTTTTTATTGTTTGTTGTGTGTTTTTTAGTGAATAGTTACATCACACTCCGCTGCTCGACCTTTGGAGACTTAAACTGGGAGTGAAGTGGAAGTAACTTGCTCTTAAAAGCAAAAGAAATATTTGTCGAGCGTTTCAAGTGACTCCCTTAAGCAAGCGGACTTGAGCTACTCTTGGTTGGTGTTTTTTATGGTTGGGAACTTCCACTCAAGTGACTCCCTTAAGCAAGCGAGACTTGAGCTTCTATTCCCTTTTTATTTAATTCCAACCTTTATTAAGTGCTTTATGTGTTTTGTGTTTATTATGCAAACGGGAACATACATCTCTAAAGGGAAATCTCTATCCTAATTTTAACATGCAATGGTGGCCCTAAGGTCAAGGATAAGAGAATCTCTACCTATTATTAACATGCATAGATATCAACCTAAGTTGTTCTATGTGACTAATCTTAATCAAGATTGAAGTCACCACCCTAAGGGAACATGGTAAGTAAATGGTAAGAGATAAGCAAAGAAGAAGCATGGAGATAACACTCCTCTCAATCACATAAGTGTTGATACATGTCTACTCTTAAAAGATGAGAGACCACACCAAAGAACCCCAAAGAAAACAATCCACAAAAGGTGGATGAAGAATAAACAATTGTCGCCTCTTAAGCTACCAACAATCAATGTATGAAAGAAGAAGTAAAGCAAGAAGAGGGAGGAAGAAGCCCTAAGGAAGTAGCACATCAAGTAATTGAGTGTCCTAAATAAACATCGACATTGTCATACCCCAAAATTTGCCCAACATATTTATTCATATTTTAGTCCATCTGACTTTCAAATGCTCAAAGATACACAAGAAGGAAGCATGCAATCTCTCCTAAACAACAACCCTCCAACTAGGGTTCTGATCTTCTCAAGGAGAAATCATCTTCTGATATCTCAGGTGGATTCTAGGACCTCTCATGTGATTCAAAGAACCTCTATGCCAAGTTTCAAGCCCTGATTCCAAGGATTGCTCAGTCAATTGCTCAAATAGTCAATAATCGACTGGGTGACCTAAAAGTCAAACTATGGTCAAAGTACAGTCAAAATTCCCGATTTTTGGTCAACATCAACATTTTAATGTTAGATTCATCATTTGATCAAGATATGATCATGATTCATCAAGAAAAGATCAGAAATCAACAAAACCTAAAGTTTCTAAATTAGGGTTTCATAGGAGCAAGTCAACTGAACTTTGACCACCCATAACTTCCACATGGAGCATCAAAAATTTCCCATTCAAAGCTCATTTTGAAGGAAATTGAATTCTCTACAACTTTGTCTCTCACATGCCAAGTCTAAAAATGCTTCATTTGAGAGATATGACTTAAAACATTATAGGTCCTTTTGAAAATCAACCAAAAGTCATTTTTTTCAAAAGAGCATACAAGGAGCATGGAAAAATATTTTGATATGAGACCAAAGGCATTGGTTAAAGGACATCTTGGGCTTTCCAAAAAGTCATAGAACATATTCATATGACAAATATTGAGAGAGTTATGGCTTGCACAAGTTGGGCGATTTTGAGAAAATGCATGAAACTCAAAAGGACAAAAATCATACTTTTGAACATTGGGCTTGGATTTTTGGCTCCCCCACGTGATGTCAAGCATATAAGAGGCTCATAAACTCATTTATATTTATTTTATGATTTTTATTTCTTTTATTTTAATTTTATTCAGTTAAATTCAAATAAAACCAAATAAAATCACAAATTAAATGATACATGATTATGAGTTTATTTTCAATCTTTTCCTTCAATCTAGAATTATCTTGGGACCCATAATTTAATCTCACATAATTATTTTATTATTTTTATTCTTTTATTTCGAGTTTATTCATTAAAATTCGAAATTAAAACAATAAAATTATAATTTAATTGGCAAAAATTATGTGATTGATTTTATTGATCCTAATTGATTCAATAACACATGAAAGGCAAGATTGGAGAGAGATTGAACAATTTTAGTAAGGTTTCACATTGGTTTTCAATCAAATATTTTCCAAAAATTTTCTCTCATTAATCTCTTGATTTGATTCCAATTTTCTTAACCTAATACTCTCACCTATATATACCAAACATCATCAACATTCAGCAGCCACGAAATCCTAGTCAAGAAAGAGCAGCCATACACTATCAAAAATCCAAGAGCTAGGGCAAAAAGAATTCTACTTCCACAACAAGTGTTAAAGCCTCTCATTGATTTTATTGCACTCAGGAGGTGCCCTAAGGTGAGTATGGATCAAAAACTACGCTTCTTACTCCCTGAAAAGTGTTGCTCATATTCATCATTCATGTTCACCTTTTAGCTCTTCAAAACTATTCCTGTTATCGTGTTCTAATGCAAGCTAAAATTATATATGAGTTTTTGGTGATGAGTTGGAATGCTTAGAACCTTTAGGTCGGAGCTTGGACGCATAAACCGATTCCCACCATTGTTAGGGCAAGAGGAGTCAAGCTCTTCGTTCTCATGCATACGAACAAATCCAGGGAAAACTAACCCCATATTTGAACTCAGGGGATGTTTTTACATGGATATGGGTCGTTTTAATATATTGATACTGTGCTTTTAAGTGTTTTCAAAATTGCAAAAATTTCGAAGGGATTTTCCGCGGGTAAATCCGCAGGAAAACTCCCAACAAAATCTGCAGGTCAGAAGCAGGAAGACGATGACATGGGCGGTGAATTGTGGACCCCTCACGCGTGGAAGTTTCGTCCATTGCTATTCGTCAGTCAACGAGCCAACTTTCTCTCTCTCGCTTTCATTGGACAACGCATGCCCAAGGACCCCACTTTGAACAACCTTTTACTATTTCCATTCATTATTGCGTTACAAATTTATTTTCTTTGAGTGAACATAATAACAATACACAGCTTTAGCTTATGTGGTCTTGCAGGTTGATTGGTAATTACCATGTCCTGGGTTCGAATCCACGCAGGGTATTATATATTTTTGAATTATGTAGCACACAGATCCAGTACGATGCTCAGATCTGCATACTGTGCGCCCTTATCTCGTCGCCATCAGATATCTCCACCATAAGGATCCAACGCTCAAGACAATGAATCCACACCATGGACCCTCAGGCCAACCACATATGATCTGAGCTAAGTATCTCTTAATTTTTTATTTATTTATTTACGTTATATAATCCTTTTATTTATTCATTTTTTTATTTTGTTAAAATATTTTCCCTAAGTTTTATATTTACTAATAATGTTGTATTTTAACAATTATCTCCTTCTAATCGAAAACTCGATTTTTTATAGTTTTATCAAAAATTGTTTCTTTAACATCTAAAAATTATTTGTTTTGCACATATCTTTTTTTAATCAATTAAATAATTAATTCTTAGGTTTGTAAACCTCGATTCATTTATAAACCTTAGAATCCTCAGGTAGGTGTTTGAAGGATAGAAAAACACTTAGAAAGGGGGGGTTTGAATAAGTGTAGTCTAAAAACTTGAACGATAAAAACAAATTGCACAGTTATTTTTATCCTGGTTTGTTGTTAACTAAACTACTCCAGTCCACCCCCACGGAGTGATTTACCTCACCTGAGAATTTAATCCACTAATCTCAACAGATTACAATGGTTTTCCACTTAGCCCACGACTAAGTCTTCTAGAGTATCCTGATCACAACCTGATCACTCTAGGAACAAATGCTTAGACACAAGCTAAGACTTTTCTAGAGTATCCTGACCACCACGTGATCACTCTAGTTACAACTGCTTAGACACAAGCTAAGACTTCCTAGAGTATCCTGATCACACTTGATCACTCTAGTTACTTACAAATTAATGTAATTAAATCTAAGAGTATTACAATGCTTCTGAAAAGCTTTAATCACAACAGTGATATTTCTCTTAAAGTTTAAGCTTAATCTCACTAATATATTAGAACAGCAATGTAGTGAGCTTTGGTGAATATGAAGTTTCTGAGCTTTGAGTTAAACAGCGTTTCAGCAAGTTATTCAGAATAGGTTCATTCAGAATTCGTAACCTTGCTTCTCATCAGAACTTCATATTTATAGGCACTTGAGAAGATGACTGTTGGGAGCATTTAATGCTTTGCGTGTTCCGTACAGCATTGCATTTAATGTTTCACGCTTTTGTCAACTACCTCGAGCCTTGTTCACGCTGTGTCTACTGACGTTGCCTTTAATAGCTTTCAACGTTCCTTTTGTCAGTCAGCGTAGCCTGCCACCTGTACTTTCTTCTGATCTGATGTTTGTGTATACAACGTTTGAATATCATCAGAGTCAAACAGCTTGGTGCATAGCATCTTCTTGTCTTCTAACCTTGAAGTGCTTCTGAGCGTGATACCATGAGAACTTCAGTGCTTCTGCTTCTGAACTCAAGTTCTTCTGATGCTTCCATAGACCCATGTTCTGATTCTGCCTTGACCATCTTCTGATGTCTTGCCAGACCATGTTCTGATGTTGCATGCTGAACCTTCTGAGACAAAGCTTCTGAGCGCTGATTTGTGCATACTCTTTATATATTTCCTAAAAAGGAAATTGCAATGTATTAGAGTACCACATTATCTCACACAAAATTCATATCCTTGTTATCATCAAAACTAAGAATATTGATCAGAACAAATCTTGTTCTAACAATCTCCCCCTTTTTGATGATGACAAAAACATATATAAATGATATGAATTTGCGATCAGAAAGAGCAGACGGCTAAAGACAATTTACACAGCTATAGCATAAGCATGTGAATATGTCTCCCCCTGAGATTAATAATCTCCCCCTGAGATGAATAATCTCCCCCTGAAATTAATACTAGAAGAATTATAATAATAAAAGACTTCCCTGAGTATTTCTGTAGAGACGTTCACAGTGCTTGATCTACAGAACATTCATGACTTCTGATTTCTGCTTCCATAGGACAGCTTCAGAACATTGAATTTCTTTAGATCCACAGAACATTCACAGCTTCTGATTTCTGCTTCCGTCGGACAACTTCAGAACATTGTATTTCTTTAGATCCTTAGAACATTCACAGCTTCTGACTTTTGCTTCCATCGGACAGCTTCAAAACTTGAATTTCTTTGATCTTCAGAACATTCCCAGCTTCTGACTTCTGCTTCCATCGGACAGCTTCAGAACTTGAATTTCTTTAGATCTTCAGAACATCCACAGCTTCTGATTCTTGCTTCCATTGGGACAGCTTCAGAGCTTGAATTTCTTCTTACATCACTTCATGCTAGATTGTATCAGAACATTGTTGAATGTACCAGAGCATCATCAGAGCATCTCTACATCCTGAAATGTTACAGAACAAAACTAAACGACAAAATTCAGCATGAATGAGTCAGAACATAGAATATGTTTCAAAATACATAATATGTATCAGAACAAATAGACAAAATGTTTCAGAGCATATTCTATCATTAGAATATCTGAACATTCTTCCTTCTTGCTTATGATTCTGAAGCTTCATAGCACTCAACTTGCTTCAAGAATCCAAGAACTTGATTCATCTTGTTGCTTCTTAGGTTGATCTTGTAAAGAGAATCTTCAATTCCTGCAACAACACAACTTAAAGCATAGAACTTTGCAAGTTCTGTTAGTAATGTGAGGCCTTTTTACCCGGTAACTGATATAATATTTAATCAGATCATTTATCATATATTTTCTCCCCCTTTTTTTCATAACATCAAAAAGAATATAAAAGATTCAGATGTAGAAAACGACAGAATCAAACTTTTCATTGATTAAGCAAACAGAATTACAAAAGATGTATGCATAATAAGCAGATGCAATCAAACAAAGAAAACTACAAGGACTTAAGGACTACAACCCTAGCTTAGACATAATCTTAGCTTAACATATCATGAATCCCTGCGGTGTTCTCAGTTTGTCTAGCCATAAAAGCTTGAAACTCTGCATGCCTGTCCAGACTAGAACCTCCACTGTAAGAGAATGCATGAATTCAAGGAGGAAGTGAGAGACAGTTCACAGAAAGAGAGCTAATGTCTCAAACGGAGCTTTCCCTTAACATAGAAGTCAAGAACATGATCCTTAACTTCATCCAATATCTCAAGAAAGTCTTCTTCCTTTGGATAAATGTTGATAACAGCATCACAGAAGAGATCTGACTTGAGGCTTCTTGCAATCTTGAGAGATCCGTCTTGAAATCAATGTCAGCGATCCCCGAGATTTGTTTCTCAACCTGGAACCAGACAACCCTTCCAACTGTTCTATTCAAATAGATCGACCACCCTTGAGCCTTCGTCTTCGTTTTTGGTTTGAAACCATAAGCACCAAAGTCATCAGAGTCCACAGAAGATTTACACAAAACTTCCATTTCTGATGGAGGAATGTAGCGAGTTTTCAGTGGAGAAACCTCTTGTCTGTTGAATGCTTGTTGGGAGGAACTTGAAAAAGGATTCATGATGAATGTTAGGTTGAAGATGAATAAACTAGGGTTTATGCAACATGCAGAGAGAGAGAGAGAGCGAAAAAGAAACTGAATGCAAGAAAGAGAAATATAAGAGGGAAAAGAAACGTTTGAAGAGTATTAAAAGAAAAAAAATAAAAGGAACTGATGGATAGCATTTAATGTTACATGACGTAAGGAGAGATAATAATGACAAAAGAAGTGATTAGCACAGTTACCTAAGTAGGCGTCCCCTCAACTGCACGCACGCTTGTCCAGAAATAGTGAACACGTGTTTACCATCTGGATAGCCAGTTACAGCTGTTTTACTTTTAAAGAGATTCTGAGTCAACTTAGACAATGAAACGTTAGAAATAACAGAATCACTACTTCTAATTGATTACAATCAGAACTTCTTATAAAAGACTAATCCAATCTCATTTCAGAAGATACTCATACATAAGATCTTCTCATCTTCTCATTCTGGGCATAAATCCATACTGATATTCTTCAGAATGAACTTAAACCTATCTTCAGCAAGGGGTTTTGTAAAGATATCAGCCCATTGATGGTTTGTATCCACAAAGTTTAAAGATATAACACCCTTCTGAACATAGTCCCTTATGAAATGATGTTTAATCTCAATATGTTTAGCTTTTGAATGTAAAATAGGATTCTTAGATAAACATATAGCAGAAGTATTATCACAGAAAATAGGAATGTTACTCTCATATATCTGATAATCTTCTAGCTGACTTCTCATCCAGAGCATTTGTGTGCTACAACCAGCAGCAGCAACATATTCTGCTTCTGTTGTTGAGAGAGCAATTGTAGCTTGCTTCTTGCTGTACCATGAGATCAGATGACTTCCAAGGAATTGACAACTTCCAGAAGTGCTCTTCCTTTCTATTCTATCTCCAGCATAGTCAGCATCACAGAATCCTACTAAGTTGTAATCTTTGGATCTTCTGTAAACTAAACCAACATTAGTAGTACCTTTCAGATACCTCAGAATTCTCTTAACCGCAGTTAAATGAGATTCTCTCGGATCTGATTGGAATCTAGCACACAAACAAACACTGAAGAGAATGTCAGGTCTAGAAGCAGTTAGGTATAGAAGAGATCCAATCATACCTCTGTACAACTTCTGATCTACCTTCTTACTTACCTCATCCTTACCTAGGACACATGTTGGATGCATAGGAGTTTTGGCTTCTTTGCTTTCAGAAAGATTAAACTTCTTCAGAAGTTCTTTCACATACTTCCTTTGATGAACATAAGTTCCGTCAGAAGTTTGGTTGATTTGAATTCCAAGGAAATACTTGAGTTCTCCCATCATGCTCATTTCAAATTCAGCCTGCATAGACTCAGCAAACTCCTTTCCAAGTGTAGCATTAGATGTTCCAAAGATGATATCATCAACATATATTTGACATATTAAAATATCCTTTTTAAAGGTTTTACAAAAGAGAGTAGTGTCCACTTTTCCTCTAGTGAAACCATTTTCCAGAAGGAAGGAACTTAAACGTTCATACCAAGCTCTCGGAGCTTGCTTCAATCCGTATAATGATTTCTTTAATTTAAAAACATGATTTGGAGACTTGGAGTCTTCAAAACCAGGAGGTTGATGGACATAAACTTCTTCATCTATATAACCATTTAAGAAGGCACTCTTAACATCCATCTGATAAAGAGTGATGTTGTGTTGAGTGGCAAAAGAAATTAATAGACGAATAGATTCTAACCTGGCCACTGGTGCAAAGGTTTCTGTGTAGTCAATCCCTTCTTGCTGACTATAACCTTGAGCAACCAGTCTGGATTTGTTTCTTACCACTTCTCCCTTCTCGCTTAGCTTGTTTCTGAACACCCACTTAGTGCCGATGATGTTAAATCCTTTTGGTCTAGGAACCAAGTCCCATACGTCATTCCTTGTAAACTGTTTTAGTTCTTCTTGCCTGGCAATTATCCAGTCAGGATCTTCTAGAGCTTGGTCAACAAAAGTTGGCTCGATCAAAGAAACAAGACCTAATTGACATTCTGCATTGTTCTTAAGGAATGCCTTTGTTCTGATGGGATCATCTTTCTTCCCAAGGATCACATCTTCTGAATGAGCTGAAGCAAGTCTAGGTGATCTTCTGACTGTTGGCTCTTCAGAAATCCTGAGATTCTCTAAAGATGCAGCAACTTGATCTTCTGATCCATTGCTTCTGAGACTATCAGCTTCTGCAGCTTTGCTTCTTGGTTCTACTGCTTCTGATATATCAATATCAGAATCTGCAAAATTCTCAAACTGCTTTGGTTTTTCAAGACCAAGCTTATCATCAAACCTGATATTGATTGATTCTTCTACAATCAATGTTTCAGTATTGTAAACTCTGTAGCCTTTAGAGCGTTCAGAATATCCAAGAAGGAAACACTTTTGTGCTTTAGAATCAAACTTACCAAGATGATCTTTAGTATTCAGAATAAAACATACACATCCAAAAGGATGGAAATATGAAATGTTGGGCTTTCTGTTCTTCCACAATTCATAAGGAGTCTTATTTAGAATAGGTCTTATAGAGATTCTATTCTGAATATAACACGCAGTGTTTATTGCTTCTGCCCAGAAGTGCTTAGCCATATTGGTTTCGTTGATCATGGTTCTGGCCATTTCTTGTAGAGTCCTATTCTTTCGCTCTACAACTCCATTTTGTTGTGGAGTTCTAGGACAAGAGAAATCATGGGCAATACCATTTTCTTTGAAGAACTCCTCAAAGAATCTGTTCTCAAATTCGCCACCATGATCACTTCTAACCTTTATGATTTTACACTCTTTCTCAGATTGGATCTGAGTGCAGAATTCAAAGAACACTGAATGAGACTCATCCTTGTGTTTTAAGAACTTTACCCATGTCCAGCGGCTATAATCATCAACGATGACTAATCCATATTTCTTCCCTTTGACAGATGCTGTTTTGACTGGGCCAAACAGATCAATGTGCAAAAGTTCTAATGGCCTTGAGGAAGAGACAACATTCTTAGACTTGAATGCAGGTTTGGAGAACTTGCCCTTCTGACATGCTTCACAAAGAGCATCTGATTTGTATTTCAGATTAGGGAGTCCTCTGACAAGATTTAGTTTGTTAATCTGAGAAATCTTTCTCAAACTAGCATGTCCTAATCTTCTGTGCCCGGCCCATTGCTCTTCAGAAACAGACATAAGACAAGTCACCTTCTGATTCTTAAGATCCTGAAGATCTGTCTTATAAATGTTGTTCTTTCTCTTGCCTGTAAATAGGATTGAGCCATCCTTCTGACTTACAACCTTGCAAGACTTTTGATTAAAGATTATATCATAACCATTGTCACTTAATTGACTTATGGATAATAAGTTATGCGTTAATCCTTCTACAAGAAGTACATTAGTTATGGAAGGAGAGTTACCAAGACTTATGGTTCCAGAGCCAATTATTTTGCCCTTATGATCTCCTCCAAACTTGACTTCTCCACCTGGTTTAAGCACCAGGTCTTGGAATGTAGACCTTCTTCCCGTCATGTGTCGCGAGCACCCAGAGTCCAGGTACCATGACATTTTGCTTTTTGTCCTCTTTGCCGCCAAGGATATCTGCAACAGAAATTATCTTCTCCTTAGGTACCCACAATTTCTTGGGTCCTTTCTTGTTAGTTCTCCTCAAGTTCTGATTGAACTTGGGTTTAGCAATATATTTAATAGGAGGAACAACATGATATTCTTTAGGTTTGTCAGCATGATATTTCTTAGGATGTGTCACATGCTTCTTGGTGTGAACAGTGTTAAACTTCTGTGCATGTGAAGTGAGCCTAATATCATGAGCATGGCCATATTTGAACTGATCATAAAATGGCTTGTATGTGATCTTCAGATCATCAACAGGTTCAAATTTATGTGAGGTATCACCCTCATAGCCAAAACCAAACCTTCTGTTTCCAGAAACACCATATATCATAGAAGCAAGATGACTTCTGTCAATACTTCTAGATCCACTATCTTTGGATAGATTTAAAACTTTTTCCTTCAGTTCAGAGTTTTCCACTTCCAGCTTCTTAGTTTCAAATTCAAACTGCTTCTTCAGCTTTTTGTATTTGATACTAAGATGAGCCTTGAGTTCCAAAAGTTCTCTTAAACTGGAAACTAACTCTTCTCTAGATAGTTCAGAAAATACCTCTTTAGAATCTGATTCTAATGTAGATTCTGATCCATCATCTTCTGTAGCCATCAGCGCGAAGTTGGCTTGTTCTCCTTCAGAGACTGATTCTGATTCTGATTCAAAATCATCCCATGTTGCCATAAGACCTTTCTTTTTATGAAACTTCTTTTTGGGATTCTCCTTCTGAAGTTTTGGACACTCGTTCTTGTAATGTCCAGGCTCATTGCACTCACAGCAGACAGCCTTCTTCTTGTCAGATCTTCTGTCACCAGAAGATTCTCCACGTTCAAATCTCTTTGAACTGCTGAAGCCTCTGAACTTCCTTTGCTTGCTCTTCCAGAGTTGATTTACCCTTCTGGAGATCATGGACAGTTCATCTTCTTCTTCAGATTCTGATTCTTCAGGATCTTCTTCTCTAGCCTGAAAAGCGTTAGTGCATTTTTTAACATTAGATTTTAATGCAATAGACTTACCTTTCTTCTGAGGCTCGTTTGCATCCAACTCTATTTCATGGCTTCTCAAGGCACTGATAAGCTCTTCCAAAGAAACTTCATTCAGATTCTTGGCAATCTTGAATGCAGTCACCATTGGACCCCATCTTCTGGGTAAGCTTCTGATAATCTTCTTTACATGATCAGCCTTGGTGTAGCCTTTATCCAGAACTCTTAATCCAGCAGTTAGCGTTTGAAATCTTGAGAACATCTTCTCAATGTTTTCATCATCCTCCATCTTGAAGGCTTCATATTTCTGGATTAGAGCAAGAGCTATAGTCTCCTTGATTTGAGCATTTCCCTCATGGGTCATTTTCAATGACTCATATATATCATAGGCAGTTTCCCTGTTAGATATCTTCTCATACTCAGCATGAGAGATAGCATTCAGCAAAACAGTCCTACATTTATGATGATTCTTGAAAAGCTTCTTCTGATCATCATCCATTTCTTGCCTGGTAAGCCTTACGCCACTAGCTTTCACTGGATGTTTGTAACCATCCATCAGAAGATCCCATAGTTCACCATCTAGACCAAGAAAGTAACTTTCCAGTTTATCTTTCCAGTATTCAAAGTTTTCACCATCAAATACTGGTGGTCTAGTATAACCATTGTTACCATTATATTGCTCAGTAGAGCCAGATGTAGATGCAGGTGGATTTGTTGGAATTTCACCAGCCATCTTATACTGAAGCGTTTTTCTCTTCCTGAATCTTTTCTAAACACGGTTAAGTGCTTGCACCTTAGAACCGGCGCTCTGATGCCAATTGAAGGATAGAAAAACACTTAGAAAGGGGGGGTTTGAATAAGTGTAGTCTAAAAACTTGAACGATAAAAACAAATTGCACAATTATTTTTATCCTGGTTCGTTGTTAACTAAACTACTCCAGTCCACCCCCACGGAGTGATTTACCTCACCTGAGGATTTAATCCACTAATCTCAACAGATTACAATGGTTTTCCACTTAGCCCACGACTAAGTCTTCTAGAGTATCCTGATCACAACCTGATCACTCTAGGAACAAATGCTTAGACACAAGCTAATACTTTTCTAGAGTATCCTGACCACCACGTGATCACTCTAGTTACAACTGCTTAGACACAAGCTAAGACTTCCTAGAGTATCCTGATCACACTTGATCACTCTAGTTACTTACAAATTAATGTAATCAAATCTAAGAGTATTACAATGCTTCTGAAAAGCTTTAATCACAACAGTGATATTTCTCTTAAAGTTTAAGCTTAATCTCACTAATATATTACAACAGCAATGTAGTGAGCTTTGGTGAAGATGAAGTTTCTGAGCTTTGAGTTAAACAGCGTTTCAGCAAGTTATTCAGAATAGGTTCGTTCAGAATTCGTAACCTTGCTTCTCATCAGAACTTCATATTTATAGGCACTTGAGAAGATGACCGTTGGGAGCATTTAATGCTTTGCGTGTTCCGTACAGCATTGCATTTAATGTTTCACGCTTTTGTCAACTACCTCGATCCTTGTTCACGCTGTGTCTACTGACATTGCCTTTAATAGCTTCCAATGTTCCTTTTGTCAGTCAGCGTAGCCTCCCACCTGTACTTTCTTCTGATCTGATGTTTGTGTATACAACGTTTGAATATCAATCAGAGTCAAACAGCTTGGTGCATAGCATCTTCTTGTCTTCTGACCTTGAAGTGCTTCTGAGCGTGATACCATGAGAACTTCAGTGCTTCTGCTTCTGAACTCAAGTTCTTCTGATGCTTCCATAGACCCATGTTCTGATTCTGCCTTGACCATCTTCTGATGTCTTGCCAGACCATGTTCTGATGTTGCATGCTGAACCTTCTGAGACAAAGCTTCTGAGCGCTGATTTGTGCATACTCTTTATATATTTCCTGAAAAGGAAATTGCAATGTATTAGAGTACCACATTATCTCACACAAAATTCATATCCTTGTTATCATCAAAACTAAGAATATTGATCAGAACAAATCTTGTTCTAACAGTGTTATCCACTAAAACCTTATAAACATTTTGGGTCACAATAAGTATTCTTAAAATAACCCTTTAGGGTTCAAGATTAGGGTTTGTAAAACTTTTTAGGATCTGTAAACCTTTTTAAGATTTATAGATCATTCATACACTAAAAGTTTTTTTCTTTTGTGCAAATTTTTTCAGGGTTACCCCAGTATCCTCCGACTACGCGCCGTCAAATCAAAAGCTAAGTTTCTATTTCTTTTCTTCTTTAAAATATCATTTTAATTTTATTTTGCCTTTTTCCTAAAATAGGGTTTGTCTCAAATAGTCAATGAATCCCTCCTACACTCATCCTATTATTTTTATTTTAATTTTCAGGGTCGATCAAGGGTTCAAGGAAGATCAAGGCGCTTAAGGATTTTTTCTAATTATTGATCTCTCTTATTTTCTGCCTTTTAATTTCCCCCATCCTCTCAGGTTTTTATTGTAATAGCGTAGGAAATTTTATTTCTGCTTTTATATTAATTGTTGTGGTTAGTAATTTAGGGAGTGATAACCATGAATTGAACGTAGATCACCTAATTACAAGATAAATGTCATTGAAGTTAACCACATGATTGTGCACCCACACACCTTTAGGGTAATTCCTCTTGTTGCCTGTTGCCTTAATTGTTGCCTGTTGCCTCTAAGTGTACTAAATAGTCAAGTCCCTCGATTCCAAGGATACCTAAAGCAATGTTGCCTTCAAAGTTATTGAAACTCCCCCAAGGTTGCCTTATGAAAAGTGATTGTCCCTATTGCTAAGGTATCCTCGCATGATGCCTTAAATGACTATTATATCCTTCCCTTAGACTACCTGCCCTCTTTATGGCATGGGACAGTCTTGTGGCGAACGATTATTCTCGATGACCCTTAAACATCCAATTGAAAGACTTCCTGCCCTCTCATGGTATGGATAGATCCTTTCACCCGAAAGACTAAAAGAACAATTTTTCTAACTTAAGGGTAGTTGCTACTAATTTCTTGCTCTTTTTCAAATTCAAATTCAAACTCTTTTTCCCACTTCTTTTCAAAGAAACTTTTCAAAAAGACTACGCTTATTTACAAGCTAAAGTTCTTATTCAAATTTCTATTCACACCCTACTTTTCAAACAATTCAAACATTTCAAAAACAAAGTGAGCTAAGAAATTAAGAGCCCATGGAAAACCATGGATGCAAAGGGTTCCTTACACCTTCACTTTGTATAACTTACCCCCCGAACTCAAAATATTTTAAAAGGTCTTTTTTTGTTCTTTTAGCCTTTCTATAATTGGATAAAATAAAAGTCGGTGGCGACTCTTGCTATCCGCACATTTCAAATAAAGTCAGTTCACCGTATTACAGAACTGACGACTCTGTTGGGGATGCTTTCGAATAAAAGAGGGGTTACCTTAAAGTTTAGGATCACTTTAAAATTGTTTGATTTGTTTGCTTTATATTTGTGGGCATGTTTGGGCTTACTTGTGTGAAAGATCCTAACCCGGATCTGAGTACCTTAGGTAAATGGCATGAGACCAAGGAGACTGCACAGCGTATACTGATGTGGTTGATATGGTGGCCATTGTTAGTGTGACACATTGGTTTGTCCTGGTGTTCCTTAGAATCCGACTTGAGGAAACACTTGGCTGCTGCGTGGTGTCGTTAAGCACTAATCTGCCCTTAGAGTCCAAGTTGAACTTGACTTTGGCCTATTAGAAAGTAGCGAGATGGCTGGCTTTGGTTCCGACTGAAGTTGGTTGATAATCGAAGCTACACTCATATGGACTGGACTTTCAGGACCTTTTGGGTTGGTGATTCGATTTCCGAACTGAGATAAACGCCTTCGAGAAAGGTCAATGATATGAGCTCCCTAGAACCCGATCTTTATATAGGACATGTTGAACCAACTTAGCTTCAGTGGGGAGGGTACTTACCTACAAACTTCATGCAAGCCTTTAAACCTAAGGACACTTGCCTGACTTGTCTGTGCTTGCTATTAACCCTTTGGTTTTCTTGCAGATTTTTCTTGTGGGACTCACTCGTCCTTACTATCTTACGCTTTGCCTAATGAACTGCATTCACATAACATCATGACATCATGACATCATAAGCATAACATGATTTAACTAACCCTTTCAAGGATCTTAGGGATTTATGGCGCACAATTTTCAGGTACTCCTATCAAGGACCGATTTCCTAATCAAAGGGGGGCAAGAGGATTTATTTTCCTCTAGCCACATACCTTCCAATTCAAAAACTTAGCACCTATCAAGGGGCAAGAGGATTTATTTTCCTCTATCCATGTACCTTTAAATTCAAAAGTATCCCGAATCAGAGGCTATGACCCACTGGATATGGTGAGCTTGATTCCCATGGAAGAACATCCCAGAATCAGAGTTCTTCAAACAAATATGCGACCAAATCATTTTCCAATGTTGTTAACTAAATTTCCTATAGATCCTTGAAAGCATTTCATTTGCATTCATAACATCGCATAACAGGTTTCCCTAACAGGTCTCTCATCTTCTCTCGCTGTTTATTTCAGCAAAAATGGATCTCGAGCAATCAGTCAAAGACCTTCAAGCTCAGAATGCCCAGTTCCAAGCTTTGATTCTGAACTTGTCCAAGGGGAAAGAAGAGCTGAAGACCATCCTTACCAAGAAAAAGAAGAAGAAGGGTAACAAGACTCTGGGGAAAAAGCTTAAACTGATCTTGCAACTCAGGGAAGCCGAAGTCTCTGAAGACAGTGACGACGAGGAGCAAGATGATGATGCTAGTATCAAAACTGACGCAAAAAGTAATCATGAAGAAGAAGAGGACTACCATCATGAGGATGAACATCCTGATGACAAATATAAGTTGTTGGAAGAACGTATGAAAGCCATGGAAATCCAGAAGGTACCTGGACTAGAATTTGAAGAACTAGGACTCATCTTAGGGGTTGTCATTCCTCCGAAATTCAAAACTCCGACCTTTGCTAAGTATGATATAGTTTCCTGTCCTAAATTACACTTGAGGTCTTATGTAAGGGAGATTCAGCCTCATTCCGCTGATAAGAAACTCTGGATCCATTTCTTTCAAGAAAGCTTATTTGGAACTCAACTCGAATGGTACTATCAACTGGAGGGTACCAACATCCATACATGGGAAGACTTGGCTGTTGCTTTCTACACACAATACCAATACAATGCTGATCTTGCGCCAACTCGTACACAATTACAAAGCATGTCCATGGAACCTAATGAAAGCTTTAAGGAGTATGCTCAAAAATGGAGAGACCTGGCTGGCAGAGTTCAACCCCCCTTAGCTGACCGAGAGTTAGTTGACATGTTTATGAATACATTGACTGGTCCTTTCTACAGCCACTTACTTGGAAGCTCCTCGTCTGGTTTCACTGATCTCATACTGACTGGAGAACATGTTGAAAGTGGTATCCGAAGCGGAAAAATTCAGGTGGCTACTTCTTCCGGTACTGTAAAAAAGCCATACAATGGGAGGAATGAATCCGACACTGTTTGGGCAATCTTGGTCTCTAATCAAGCATCGACACAACAACAAAACAACCAACATAAACAAAGCGCATCCAAAAGACAATTCACAAAGATCAACATGTTTTTGACTCAAGCGCTGCAACACTTTTTGAAAGCAGAGCTACTTACACAGATAGCTCCTCATCCAAATCCCAACACTTCCTCCCCTCGCTATAATCCCAACGCGAGGTGTGCATATCACTCTAATAGTCCTGGACATGACACTGACAACTGCTGGACATTGAAGAATAAGATTCAAGACATGATCGATGACGGGGAAATCAAGTTCGATCCTCCTGCAACTCCTAATGTGATCACTGCTCCCATGCCTAATCCCGACAAGATTGCTAATGTTGTGGATGGCTAGAAAGATGGACTTTTAGATCATTAGATTTACTTTCATTTGCAATTTCTTTCTTGTTTGTTTAAACATTCGACTTATGATAGACATTATCTGTTTTAATAATCATCATCAGTGCATTTCATATGTTTGTCTTGAATAATTTATTTCGCTATCACTCATTTTAAATTGTGTCTTTACTTTGCATATGTTTTATTCAACTCCTGCTAAGCTGTAAGCCTTTTGAGGGAGAATGACGAAAACGATACCGCAACCTCATACAGTATGCTTTTGAGCGGACTATGCTGACGATGTACAGGCATTGTTTCAATTCCTAAACAGTGGAGATATAATGATGTTAATCCCTCGTCAACCCCTTTGAGCCTAAGGAGTCGAAGTTTTCTTTCTTGTGTAACTTAAAACCCTTAATCGTAACCTGGGGCAGGGTAGTTACTCAGTTAACTCAATTATCTTAGCTGTTGTCTACACGAATAATGATGGGTTCCCGCGATCATTAAGTCAGGTAGTCAATATCCACCAAAAGAAAAGATGTTGAGTCAAAACCTATGAAGGAGACTTATCAAAAATCAAAACATCCCGCTGACTCTAATCTCAAAATAAACAGTTCAGGCAAAAGTTAGGGATAACAAAATCAAAGAGGAGGTTGCTAAAAATTTCCTCGACAAAAGAAAACATTTCAAAAGAGGTCACTACAAATACTCGACAAAAAGAAAAATTACAAGAAAGGATGGTTGTCTGTCCAAATAAAAGTTTCAGTGCTTTAACCATCATCAAATGTCAATGTTACGACGTCAAGCTTTGCTAAGGCTTAAACACATGGTTAACTGAGCATAAGATCGAAGAACATCACGAAGATTGAGATGGGTATAAATAAATTTTTGAACCATTATCCTTTGTTTCTTAAACCGTGAACCAAGCCACGTTACAACCCTTGAAAGTCCTAACTGAAGCATGGTTAGTTTGAAAGCATACTGTCACCAAAAGGGTATCCTGACTCCTTAAGATTTGCCACAAATGCCGAGTTGATATCCTGTTTTTACAAACATCAAGTTTTAATATATATCACGCTTTTACATCTCCTGTTTTAATGTTTTTCAAAAACTCAAGACAGACTTATGCATTGCATCTCATGAATTCATTGTTAAACATATTCTGCTACATAATTTCAAATGTTAGCATCAGAAAGAATTTGCACAGGGTATGGTTAATGACTCAAAGTTATCCCGACCAACAAAGATTAATCCAAGAAGCAATGTCTCCTACGTATGCAAAGGGCATGACATGCTTTGCCCAATCAATCTGGGGCAATCAAGTCAAGATTCCGAGAATCTCTCAAGGATGCCAAAACAATCAAAAGCATACAACCCAAGTAGATTTGAAGCTACTTCCCGGTCAGTTAGGGGCATCACCCTAAGCTTATGATTACCAGGGGCATGTCGTCCATAGTACATATCTCATAAAGTCCTCGCGAGGAGAATATTTCCAAAGTCCCTACGAGCAGGGGAAAATATATGCAAGTCCAGTTTGACATCGTGATCAACATTCAGTGGTGTGTCCTACTCAATATAAGTCCAGGAATAACAAGAGCTATAAATCACTGGGAGCAATGATCAAAGCATGCACGCCTCCCCACAGCGCCAGCTTCACAGGGGCATATCCCCACAGAGTAGTCCTCAAGAAGTTATCTTTGAATAATCGCCATAAAGGTTGGCACTCACAATTGAGTTGAGTCAGATGCAACATCGGAGATTATATTCATCTCTCTCATACCTAATCAGGGTACATCGAGATCAATCACTTAAATGGCTCTCATCCCCAAGCAGAAAACATAAAATCCCCAGCTGAGTATCCTCGAGCACGAAGCGGGAGTTCTTAATAAAACAGAAGACTTGTACTCTATATTCTCCATAATATTCAGGGATTTATTTTCCCCGCCAGACTATTCTATGATCTACTTTCATCATCGATAATATGTTGCATACATACATCATTCATAATCAATCCATGCATCATGACATTGCATGCTGCTAACTTTGTCTTTCAGGTAAGTTCCCAAGAAGACAAATATCATCAGCAAATCAATCTCTGTCAGATATACATTCTGGAAAGCATATCCCTCCAGACATTCTGAAGACACCAGCATCAGATATACATTCCAGAAGCTCGAACCCCTGACATTCTGAAAGTTCCAATCAGATGAACATTCTGGAAGCGTGACCCCCAGACTTCTGAAACATTCCAATCAGATATACATTCCGGAAGCTCGAACCCCGGACATTCTGAAAGTTCCAATCATATGAACATTCGGGAAGCTTGACCCCCAGACTTCTGAACATCCCAATAAGATATACATTCTGGAAGCTCGAACCCCGGACATTCTGAAAGTTCCAATCAGATGAACATGCAGGTAAACAACCGCTAGTCCTCCAAACTATAAAATATACTTTGGTTACTCGCATGATCGACTAGATTGATCCTAGGACATAATCAAACAAATGTCTTTTGAAATGATTCGATTCATGTTTGCCTGCTTCGACTTCTAGAAAACTTGTTATGTGACTCGATCTTATGAATGTTCACTTGAAACAATATTGGTTATACAAGTTAATATAACTTTCGAAGAAACATAAATAAAAGCATGTGAATTGCAGAAAAAGTAAAGTGCAGAAATACAACATGCAGTAATGTAAAATGCAGGAATGTAAAGTGCTTCGAAATGAAAGTTTAGACGCAATGAAAGAAATGCAGGAATATAAATAACGAAAAGTAAATGAAAGTAGTAATAATGAAAAGATACTTTAATTAAGGAAAATACAAATGTATTTAAATTGATGTTGGTGTCATACGTACATTTCTCAGCAAACTCGTTATCTAAACACTTGATACTTGAGTGATTTGACAAAATGAACACATGGAATCCTAACATTAAGACCCATATTTATACTAATTTCAACCCTAACGGTCCTATACTAATCTAATGCCACGTTGCCCACAAGAATCCTTGGGATGCCATCTGTCTTTGTGCGGTTACACAAACTACTTCGAAATTCAAATCATCCGCCTGAATCCTCTTTCGACGCGTGGCAACATGACCAGAAACGAGAATGCCACGAAGACACGTTCAGCCTCAGTACTTTACGTATTTTGAAAAAACGTTTAAGTCTTTTAAAGATAATCCTCTTCGAATTAGCTCCAAGTCTAACCATCTTTTACTCCAACTCAAACCAACATTCTCGAAACATGGCCATCAGTAGCCATTTTTAATCTCAGAAATGGTCATCAGTAACCATATTCCTTCGAATTGTAACTCTTCAAAGGATATTCTTCCCAAACGAAATCTCCAGCCAACAAATTGCCCCCAATAAATGCCTGTTTCGAAAAACAAGAGAAATAGGCGTTTCTTGTTATAATGAGATTTCGTTCTACTCACTTTTGAGAGTTCCAAGACAACTGACTAACGTCGTAATCATTTATGGCTCCACTTTCAAAACGTCTTGTCATTTTCAAAGATGTCCTCTCAGAACTTACATTCCCACGTTCTGTCATTACCTCATGATCATTACTCCTATATACTAGGAGTAAGGCTAATAATTATTCGTCCGCCGTTGGATTAAATCAACATCTGCCGCGTGTCTTTGACTTTTACCCAAAATATTTGAAAGGGTTTTCGTTAAACCTTTAAATACTGGAACTTCTACCCTCGCATAACTTCCACTTCTATTTTCTTTACCCTCAAAATGGAAGAGAAAAATCTTCTTTGGCCCTGTTTAACCTATTTCTCAAATCAAATTCACTCATGGCGTCTTCTTCAAATGCTCTTCAACCCATTCAGAAACTTCAACACCCTACACCGATAAAGAATCAAGAACACATTCCAGATCCAAATGACGTAGAGGCGCGCGCTATCTACGCTTCTCAGGTAATCATCCCTTTTGAACTTTCTGGAAAAACTCATGCTTTCATGGGTCCATTACCAAGAGGAAATAACCCCTCTTTGAGTAAATTCTTCCATTCCTATTATAAAACTAGGCCCTTAGTTAGCAAGAATAAGATAGATGATGAAGGTCACCCAGTCTCAGCTAACCCTGATAGCCCAAAAGAAACCTCAACTGAAACCCCTTTGGTCTTAGAGAAATTAGGTTAAACTATGTAACCAATTTTGTGAAAGTCTTTAGGTCAATCCCTTTAGCAAAGGATCCTGAACTGTATTATGCTTGACTAACGAAGGTGGAAAAACAAAAAGCGTCTTTCTGGAAACAGCTAGGGATTTATGACTTAATCCAATTATCCAAAACAGGTTTAGAATATAACCAAACCATGTTAGTAGTGTAGCGGGGAAAATCTGATATCGAAGCCATGGGATTGACTCGAATCAATATTCCGTTTTGAAATCGCCACCGCGCTTTATTTTTTCAAAGGAAAAGGGAAAAGAACGTAAAACCCAAAGTTTTGTTTTTTTTAAAACAAGAAAGAGAACTCAGGTTCGGGTGTTGATTATATGAGGGGAAGGTTTAAAGCACCCCTCATATCCGTGGTACTCCACGGGAACCTTTTTGAAAATCTGTGTTGTGTGTGTGCTAAAAAACGGTTTGTTTTATTTTTAAAATAAGCTCGGCAAAGCGTTAAGCTTCGGGCCTACATACCTCCTCGGTGCAATGGAGAAGTCAGAGCTAATGTAGTTCCGCTTTTGGGAAAAACGTTTTTTAAAACGGATAAACACTTTGTTGTCGTTAGAGAGAAATACTCAGCCATTGATCTTGAGCATGAGAACAAACAAGTTCTTTGCATCGCAAATGAAAGAAGGGCGCCAACTCGGATAAAATCAACGAGTATGCCACTAGCTCTCTCACGCGGAAAAGATCTCGTTATTATCAATCAATTTCAAAATCGTGGGGTATAACCACTCGTTTCGACAATTAACGGTGTCTAAACTTTTGAAGAAAAGCCACTAAGGGCGAAAGATATTTTTAAGAAAAAAAGTTTTGAAAAGATTTGCAAACATAAGAATATTTTGGAAAAAGGGAGAAGATTTTGAAAATTTAAGAATGGGAGGAGATGAAGAGGCTAACCTAATGGATAAAATAAAAGCTAAGGAAAGAAACGGTCTAACCGAATAAGAAGCCAACACTTGACATTAAGAGCCAAGGTAGTTTTCCCATCCTTTGGATTTATCAATACCAACACATTAACACTTGGGGATCCAGATGAACTTATTGTCTTAGCACCATTTTTCATTAAGCACATTAAGATTCTAACGAAAATTGGGCAGAGTAACGGCTGTTTTCGGGTAAAATCCTTATATCAATGCCTTGGAATTAACCATCAAGGGCTTTCAAGGAAATACCTGCACACATAAACATACAACAGAACAATGCCAGACAGACAGAACAATCACATGATAGTAATAGAACGAGTCCAGAGGTACTAGGTCCATAAGTCCGAATCTCCAAAGTGCTAGGGATAGTAACCGATAGTCCGAAGAGAACCTTATGTATTTTTTAGATTTTTGTTTATTTATTAGTATTTTAGCGAAAAAATAAAGTATGGTCCAAGTGGACAAAAGAAAAATAACAGAAGCATAAACATATGTCCAAGTGGACAAAGAGAAAATGACGGAAAGTAAATATTATGAAATGATAAAGTAAAGCGATAAAGCGAGAAATGTAAAGAGCGGTAATATAAAGAGCGGTATAGTAAAGGTGCGGAAATTAAAGTTAGTTGTTAAGTGTTAAAGATAACCATCTTGAAACTTGTCAAGTATGTTATCAAAGTTAGTAGGAAGATCTATGGTGAGTGAATGATGTACTCGGATTTAAATTCAATGGGGTTTATCAGAAGCTTGATAGAATCATAGCGACTACACGATAAAAACCTCCACAAGTCTTAAATCAACCGCATACAATTCTCTTCCATATTTGATCTTTTTTATTCGGGACACGAAATATTGCGCTATGTTAAGCAAATCGCCAAGTGATTTATGTAGAAATCACCCTACAACGAGGCCGGTCAAAACTTTATGTGCTAATGCATGCGAGAAGAACGATATGTAGATCGCCTTCCGAAAGCAATACCGCACGAAAAGAAAATAGGTAACGATCTAGTCTTTACTAAGAATCCATAAGAATTCTCAAAGTATTAAGACTTTCATCGATCAAAAGAAAAAAAGGAGAAGGAGAAGATAAAATGCATAAAGATAATCAACTCACACTATCATTAATATCATTCATCTAATATTATGGATTTGGTTCTTTCAAACCTATCAACATCCTAGATCCAATGATATTAATGAAATGGAGGAAGAAGAATAAAATTCACAAAAGATAATCAACTCACACTATCATTAATATCAATCATCTAATATTATGGATTAGGTCATTTCAAACCTATCAACATCCTAGATCCAATGATATTAATGAAGTGGAGGAAGTAGGAAGCCAAAACAAGCATAAAAAAGGCAAAAAACACATTCTGCCTTACTGGAAATCGATTTACCTCTGTAGGAAATCGATTTCCTGAGTGCAGAGTTCAGTTTTGGGCGCAAAAAACAGAGTGGAAATCGATTTCCCTCTGTAGGAAATCGATTTCCTGCGCACAGTTTTCAAAAAAACAGCATTATGAACTTTGAAACTTGATTTAGGTAAACATACAAACACCTTATGATCACATATCCATTGGAGCACGAATTTTCCATCAAATCACCATCAAATAGCACCAATATAGCATCAAAGATGCATTGAACACAAGCAACAAAGATCTACATCTTAGAATTGAGAAATTTACCAATTCTTGAATTAAAGTGTTGAAGTAGCTTCAAGAACAAGCACAAAGTGTAGATCCTTCAAGTATGGAGATGAACAATCAAAGAAAAGAGTGAAATGTAGGAGGCTTAGTTCAAAATTAGCAAGATTCAATGTGAACCTTACTAATCTTATGAAAATGAACTTTGGGTGAGGGTTTTGGAAAGGGTGAGAAATGAATTTGCAAGCAATTTTTTGGCTCTCCAAGCTTGAGAAATGAGAGAGTAGAGGGCTCTATTTATAGAGTTGGAGCAAGAGTAGTGGCAAATTGGTCTTTTTGTGTTTGGTGATTAACTTGTGTTTAATTGGTGATTAAAGTGGCAATTAAATGGTAAAAAGTGGTAAAATGGGGTTAAAGAGGGTTTAATGAATGAGTTAATTTTGATGAGGTGGAAAATTGATAAATGATCAAATAAAAAAGGTGCCAAAATGATGTCAAGCTTCCCTCTTATATTTTTTTGAATTTTGCGCACAGGAAATCGATTTCCCACAGGGGTAAATCGATTTCCACCTTCCAATTTTCAAAAATTGTTTTCTTGCGCTGTTTTGATTTTTGCCCGATCTTTCACCTGTAAAATATAAACAAAAGAGACAAAACATATATTTTTGATTTCTTTTGGTTAGTATAAACAAATAAAAACTATAAATGCTCGATAATTCCCCTCAGAGATAATCACAGTATCAAAGATCAAGCTTCACAATGGTGCTCTTGATTGATGATTGAATGCAATTGATGTATGATCTTAGGGTCAAAAATTGGGGTATGACAGATGCCCCTATTTAAGTTTCTTCGATTTGGAGATACGATGATTGGAAATCTTCGTTTTGACAAAAATCGAAGAGACTTAAATATATAAAACACAATTTTTGAGCCTAAGATGCAATGCAATGAATGCATGTGATGATAATAAAGCATGACAACACTGGGGGAATAACAAGTGATCCACTAGGGAAAACAAATGTCTTGCTATAACTCCGCTGGGGAAACAAACGTCTTAGAAGTTCCACTAGGGAAGGCAAGACTTTGTTGGAGAGACGGAACTTTGGTGGGAAAAGAAACTTCTCTAGGGAAAACACTTCGCGTCAGAGAGGTTATAGCATCCTCTTTCACTGGGGATGAGAAAAAGGGAACATCCTCTTTCACTGGGTATGAGAAAGTATGCATCCTGAATTAGAATGCCAATCTTCCGTTAATAGAAATCACACCATCGTACCACTGATGATTGAAGAGATGTACCGCCGTGCCACTGATGATAACACACAACAACGTTCCACTGAAGGCATGAAGAAGAAATATACCACCGTACCACTGATGATATGAAGAGAGTTATACCACCGTACCACTGATGATATGAAGAGAGATATACCAACGTACCACTGATGATAACACATACCAACGTTCCACTGAAGGTGAACTACCAACGTTCCACTGAAGGTATTGAAGAGAAATACATCGACGTACCACTGACGATGAAGATAACAAAATACACCAACGTTCCACTGAAGGCGAACTACCAACGTTCCACTGAAGGTATTGAAGAGAAATACATCGACGTACCACTGACGATGAAGATAACAAAATACACCAACGTTCCACTGAAGGTGAACTACCAACGTTCCACTGAAGGTATTGAAGAGAAATACATCGACGTACCACTGACGATGAAGATAACAAAATACACCAACGTTCCACTGAAGGTGAACTACCAACGTTCCACTGGAGGTAGAAAGAGATATACATCGACGTACCACTGACGATGAAGATAACAAAATACACCAACGTTCCACTGAAGGTGAACTACCAACGTTCCACTGAAGGTATTGAAGAGAAATACATCGACGTACCACTGACGATGAAGATAACAAAATACACCAACGTTCCACTGAAGGTGAACTACCAACGTTCCACTGAAGGTATTGAAGAGAAATACATCGACGTACCACTGACGATGAAGATAACAAAATACACCAACGTTCCACTGAAGGCGAACTACCAACGTTCCACTGAAGGTATTGAAGAGAAATACATCGACGTACCACTGACGATGAAGATAACAAAATACACCAACGTTCCACAGAAGGTGAACTACCAACGTTCCATTGAAGGTATTGAAGAGAAATACATCGACGTACCACTGACGATGAAGATAACAAAATACACCAACGTTCCACTGAAGGTGAACTACCAACGTTCCACTGAAGGTATTGAAGAGAAATACATCGACGTACCACTGACGATGAAGATAACAAAATACACCAACGTTCCACTGAAGGTGAACTACCAACGTTCCACTGAAGGTATTGAAGAGAAATACATCGACGTACCACTGACGATGAAGATAACAAAATACACCAACGTTCCACTGAAGGTGAACTACCAACGTTCCACTAGAGGTAGAAAGAGATATACATCGACGTACCACTGACGATGAAGATAACAAAATACACCAACGTTCCACTGAAGGTGAACTACCAACGTTCCACTGGAGGTAGAAAGAGATGGTGTACGAAGATGACATAATCAAGCATGTCCCAAGCTGAACACCAAAGCAGAAACTGCCAGCAATCTTTCGATGGCTTCAAAATATATGCTACCCAACACTAGGGAACATTGAAGCTGAGAGAACACCGTAGTTGAGTTCTAAACCAAACTCGAACCAGGCCAAAAATGTATTGAGTGTAATACGTTCTTCTGCATATGAATACATCAACATGACCATTACTTGAAATGCACTCATGAATCAAAGTAAAAATTCTTTTATAATTTTCAAAAGGATTTTGTTGAAATCAGTTATCTCTTTGTTTCAAAAATTACTATCAACAATAAATGACATTTTGAGAGATATGAAAGAAATAAGATTGCCAATAAAAAGATAAAGGCTCAAACTTTTTTAATGGAATGGTAGCCTGCAAAAGGCAAGACCCCACGGATTATTACAAAGTTTGGAAAGTGGTAATTTTGTGGAAAAGGTACATTGAAATGTAATGACCCCATCCTCTCTCTCAACTGGGAATTCCTGAGCAAAGGCTTCCGTTGAAAAGTGTTGAACTTCTTCATGATAACAGATGACTGCTGATGATCAAGTCTTGTCTGATGTAGTTACTTGCCATGAATCCCTAACTTTTGCCTGGACCGCCCTTTCGGGTTTTCAATCCACCGGGTATTTTATTCTGTTTATGTCTCTAATTTTTGCCTGGACCGCCCTTTCGGGTTTTCAATCCACCGAGACGCTCTTTTTTGCCTAAGCCGCCCTTTCGGGTTTTCGACTTAGCGAGCTGTTCTTTTATTATTTAGGCGAAGTATTTCTTGACTACATCAGCATTCACGGGACGTGGGAGCTCTTCTCCATCCATAGTTGCAAGAATTAATGCACCGCCAGAGAAGGCTTTCTTAACAACATATGGTCCTTCAAAATTAGGAGTCCACTTGCCCCTTGAATCGGAGGTGAAAGACAAGATCCTTTTGAGCACGAGGTCGCCTTCTCTGAATACACGAGGTCGAACCTTCTTATCAAATGCTTTCTTCATTCTTTTCTGGTATAACTGACCATGGCATAAAGCCGTCATTCTTTTCTCTTCTATCAAATTCAATTGATCAAACCTGCTCTGACACCATTCAGCCTCAAATAACTTGGTTTCCATTAAAATTCTCAATGATGGAATCTCAACCTCAATAGGGAGAACTGCTTCCATGCCATAAACCAAAGAAAAGGAAGTTGCCCCTGTTGAAGTACGAACAGATGTACGGTACCCATGCAAATCAAATGGGAGCATCTCATGCCAGTCCTTGTACGTAACAACCATCTTTTGCACAATTTTCTTAATGTTCTTATTTGCTGCTTCAACAGCTCCATTCATCTTTGGCCTATAAGGCGAAGAGTTGTGATGTTCAATCTTGAAGCTTTCACACAATTCTCTCATCATGCTATTGTTCAGATTCGAGCCATTATCAGTGATGATCTTGCTTGGTACACCATATCTGCAGATGATGTTGTTCTTGATAAATCTGACCACAACTTGCTTTGTTACATTAGCATATGAAGCAGCTTCTACCCACTTTGTGAAGTAATCGATTGCTACCAGGATGAATCGATGTCCATTCGAAGCCTTGGGTTCAATCATGCCATTCATATCAGTACCCCACATAGAGAAAGGCCATGGAGAGGAAATAACATTGAGAAGTGTCGGAGGCACATGAATCTTGTCAGCATACACTTGACACTTGTGACACTTCTTTACAAACTTGTAGCAATCAGATTCCATTGTCAACCAATAGTAACCTGCTCTAAGTATCTTTTTAGCCATCGAATGTCCATTGGCATGGGTACCAAAAGAACCTTCATGAATTTCATGCATCAACATGTCTGCTTCGTGTCTATCCACGCATCTGAGCAAGACCATGTCATAATTCCTTTTATACAAAACATCAGCATTGATGAAAAAATTGCCAGCCAATCTCCTCAAAGTTTTCTTGTCTTTATTTGATGCCCCAAGTGGGTACTCTTGAGTCTGAAGGAAGTGCTTAATATCGAAATACCAAGGCTTTTCATCTGTTGCCTCCTCAACTGCAAATACATGGGCAGGTCTATCGAGACGCCTGATTGTAATTTGAGGTTCCTCATTATGGAAATTCACTTTGTACATGGAAGACAATGTGGCTAAAGCATCGGCCATCTGATTCTCATCTCGAGGGATGTGGTGGAATTCAACTTTGTTGAAGAATGTCAATAACCTTCTGGCGTAATCTTTGTAAGGAATTAAACCAGGATGACGAGTTTCCCATTCTCCTTTAATCTGATTAATCACAAGCGCATAATCTCCATAAACATCAAGAATCTTAATTCTCAAATTAATGGCCTCTTCAAGTCCCATGATGCAAGCTTCATACTCAGCAATATTGTTTGTACAGTCAAAACATATCCTTGCAGTGAAAGGAACATGTGATCCATGTGGAGTGATGATAATGGCGCCAATTCCATGGCCATGAACATTAGAAGCTCCATCAAAAATCAAACCCCATTTGGATTCAGGATCAGGCCCTTCTTCTGGCAACGGTTCATCCCAATCTTGAGATCTCAAATACATTATATCTTCATCTGGGAAGTCCATTCTGATAGATTGACGATCATCAATTGGTTGGTGAGCGAGGTACTCTGCCAACACACTTCCTTTCACAACTTTCTGAGCTCGATATTCAATATCATATTCTGATAGCAACATTTTCCAGCGAGCAATCCTTCTAGTTAATGCAGGTTTCTCAAATACATACTTAATTGGATCCATTTTGGAGATCAATAGGGTGGTGTGGTTCAACATATACTGTCTCAGTCGGCGAGCAGCCCACACCAAAGCACAGCAAGTTTTCTCAAGCAGCGAGTATCTTGTTTCGCACTCGACCAACTTTTTGCTAAGGTAGTATATTGCATACTCTTTTCGACCAGACTCGTCATGCTGACCCAACACACAACCCATTGAATTCTCAAGCACTGTGAGGTACATAATCAGAGGTCTTCCCTCAACTGGAGGAAGCAAAATAGGAGGTTCAAGCAGATATTCTTTGATGTTGTCAAAAGCTTTCTGACAATCTTCATTCCACACACATCCCTGATTTTTCTTTAACAACTTGAAGATTGGCTCACAGGTAGCAGTCATATTGGAAATGAACCTGGAGATATAATTCAGACGCCCGAGGAAACCTCTCACTTGTTTTTCAGTCTTTGGTGCCGGCATTTCCTGAATTGATTTGACTTTATCAGGATCCACTTCAATTCCTCTCTGACTGACAACAAAACCCAATAACTTTTCAGAACGGACACCAAAAATGCATTTGTTTGGGTTTAAGCGGAGACGATACTTTCTCAAACGCTGAAACAACTTTAACAGATCTTCCATGTGCCCCTCTTCTGATTGGGACTTGGCAATCATATCATCCACATAAACCTCAATTTCTTTGTGCATCATATCATGGAAAAGAGTAGTCATGTACCTCTGATATGTCGCACCAGCATTCTTCAACCCAAAAGGCATCACTTTGTAACAGAATGTCCCCCATGGTGTGATAAAGGTTGTCTTTTCCATGTCTTCAGGTGCCATCTTAATTTGGTTATATCCTGAAAAACCATCCATAAAGGAGAAAACTTCAAACTTTGTAGTGCTATCTACCAACATATCAATGTGAGGTAGGGGAAAATCATCTTTCGGACTGGCTTTGTTCAAATCTCTATAATCCACACACATGCGAACTTTTCCGTCTTTCTTCGGAACAGGCACAATATTGGCAATCCATTGAGGATATACAGAAGTGACAAAGAAACCTGCATCTATCTGTTTCAAGACCTCATTCTTAATCTTTTCTGCCATATCAGGATGACTCCTTCTTAACTTTTGCTTGACAGGAAGACATTCTGGTTTCAACGGCAAGCGATGCTCCACAATATCTGTGTCTAGTCCAGGCATATCTTGGTAGGACCACGCAAAAATGTCAACATACTCTTTAAGAAGCTCTACCATCCTCTTCTTAACATCTTGACCAAGCAGTGCCCCAATCTTGACTTCCTTTTTATCCTCTTCAGAACCCAAGTTGATGACTTCCAATGGCTCTTTATATGGCTGAATAGTGTCTTCCTCGTGCTCAAGCAGTTGGGAAATCTCATCAGGAATACATTCATCACTCTCTTCTTCCGCCTTATACACAGGACACTCGAAGTTAGGAGAGGTCGCAGGGTCATTACTTTCAACGGTTTTATTGATTAATCTGCACAAATGATTATTATTTCAGGAAAAGGAAAGATATATGCAAACATGTAATCGTGCAGATTATGGGAAGGAATGAAAACATTTTTTAAGGTTTTTTGTGTTACCACTTTCCAGAAAAAGCAAAAAGATAAAAAGCATTTATATGCAGAAACAAAATGACTTTTATTGATGATTTTAATGTTTAAAACAAACAGAAAACAGCCCCAACAACTTCACTTTCATCTTGGGCAGAATGAAAGGATTTTGAAAAACATAAAAGCAAATTACTTTGAGACATGAGTACACTCAGGAATGTCAATGGTGATCCAGTTCTTAATCATCTTTCCATGGGTCACAAAGCTTGGCACTTCTGGCTCTGGTTCATCTTCAACAATAACGTTCACCTCTGGAAGAGTCGGGTGTAGAAACCCAGCACTATGAAACATCTCTTGATAAGGACGAAAAGCAGATTCAGACTTCATCACAGACTTGTCTGAGGCAGAAAATCCCAGACCAGCTCTATTCCTGTTCTCTTGTAGACTCACCATTTGTCCCCAGACTCCTGAATGTCCATTCTGAACCACCAGCTGAGCATCTTTGAAGGAGGCAATGGAAGCTTCATCCTTTTTGATTTCATCACTAACAGACAGGGCTTGGAATGCAGTTCCAATGACCACTTCATCAGCTTCTATGGTACGGAATGAAGAGAGATGACTAATCAGCAAAGCTTGTTCTCCATTCACAACGACCATCTTTCCATCTTTCACAAATTTCAACTTTTGGTGAAGAGTTGAAGTAACTGCCCCAGCCTCATGGATCCACGGGCGTCCTAATAAGCAACTGTATGCCGGAAAAATATCCATCACTTGAAAAGTAATCTTGAAGACAAATGGTCCAATACCAATAGGCAAATCCACCTCCCCAACCACTGATTTCTTCGACCCATCAAAAGCCTTGACGATCACATTGCTAAATCTCATTGGTGTGCCACCATAAGGCAGCTTGGCAAGAGTGGATTTTGGCATGACATTCAGAGATGATCCAGTATCGATCAACACATTGGACATTGAGTCCTTTTTGCAGCTGACAGAGATATGCAAAGCCAAATTATGATTTCTTCCTTCCTCAGGCAAATCTTCATCACTGAAGCTCAAATTATTACACGCAGTGATATTACTCACAACCCCATTAAACTGATCCAGCGTCACATCATGATCCACAAAGGCTTGATCAAGTATTTTCATCAGAGAATCCCTATGAGCAGGAGAATTCGCCAGCAGCTCCATTATAGAAATCTTGTACGGAGTACGATGCAGCTGATCCACGATCTTATAATCGCTCATCTTGATAAGCTTCAAAATCTCATCCATCTCCTTTCCTAAAGATGACCCAGCATTCACTTTTGTCACATCATTATTGTTCATAGGTACTGGAGTAGAATTCCTCTGGACATCCACAACTGTTTGGGGCTGAGTAAAAACTTGTCCACTTCTAGTCACTCTACTGACATCTGCTATATTCTCAACAGAAGACAGAGGCTTAATCTCAACTTCTTTTCCAGCTTCCAGCATGATGGCATTGTATCTGTAAGGTACAGCTTTATCAGAACTATAAGGTACAGATCCAGGCAAACATATCACAAGAGGTTCCACAACAGCTTTGCCATAATAACCAATCTCTACACATTCCGGGATTTCAAAGCATGGTTCAATCACATTGACATCATCTTCATCTCTATCCCTCAGAATCTCAATAAGCCTTTGATCTATCATCTCTTGCAAGTCTCTTCTCACAATGTAACACCCTCGAGGATTAACTGAACAAATCCTACAAGCAGCATGATTATGCTCATAATGACTATACTCACATAGAGTGGCATGCATCTCTACCAATGATCCTCTGATGTGTTCCACACGATAAATCTTATACTTCCCAGGGCATCCATGCACCATATTCACAGCAGACGCTTCATGAGTTGGCAACGGATTGTTCTTCACATTTGGGCCAATATCACGGAAAGAAAGCATTCCAGAACGGACCAATCTCTGAACTTCATTCTTCAAAGGCCAACAATTCTCGAGGTCATGCCCAAGAGCGTTCTGATGAAAAGCACATGTGGCATCAGCTTTATACCACCAAGGGAGTTTCTCTAGAACAGGAGGTGGTGACCTTGGTTGAACCAGCTTCTTATGAATTAGAGCAGGATACAGTTTAGTGTACGTCATAGGGATAGGATCAACATTAACCCGAGGATACGGATTCCGCCTTGCTGGTTGTTGATTAACAGGAGCTACAGGCACTGAATTCACAACAGGAGTTACTGAGGCCACTTGTTGAGATTGATTCCTGAATCGACTATTCCTCCCATGAGAAACAGCATTGGCATCTGATTCTTTCTTCTTCTAGAATGAAGAACTATACTTCTTCGCACCACCAGATGAATTGTCATTTCGAACCAAACGACCTTCTCGCACAGCTTCTTCCAATCTAACACCCATACCCACCATTTCAGTGAAGTCTACAGGAGCACTGGCAATCATCTTCTCATAATAAAACGGACCAAGAGTCTTCAGAAAAATCTTAGTCATCTCTTTCTCTTCCATCGGAGGAATCACTTGGGCGGCAACCTCACGCCATCTCTGAGCATATTCCTTGAAGGATTCCTTCTCTTTCTGCATCATAGCTCGCAATTGATCCCTATCAGGAGCCATGTCCACATTATACTTGTATTGCTTCACAAACGCTTCAGCTAAGTCATTAAAAGTGCGAATATGGGTGCTATCAAGGCCCATATACCACTTAGAAGCAGCTCCAGTCAGACTGTCTTGGAAATAGTGAATCAACAGACGTTGATCAACAGTGTGAGTGGACATCTTCCTTATATACATCACCAGGTGTGCCTGAGGACAGGAATTTCCTTTATACTTCTCAAATTCAGGCAGCTTGAACTTAGCAGGTACTTTCACATTGGGAACAAGGCAAAGATCATGCACATTCTTTCCAAACAGTTCTTTCCCACGGAGAGCTTTCATCTCTTTCTGCAATTCTTCAAACTGATCTTGGAAACCATCCATTCTGTCATGAATTTCACTTGGAGCAGCATCATAAATGGGCTCTAGGACAAAAGGACCAGTATGAACAACAGGAGAGGTGTTGACCATAACAGGAGTCAACGGACGAGTCATCTCAGGAACAGACAAATAACCTTCAGGCATGCCCCAGGGATATCCATTAGGCATACGTTGTTGAGTAGCACCAACAGGAATAGCAGGAATGGTTGTGGCAGCAATTTCAGAAATCACAGTGGTCTGACCCTGAGCTTGGGCATTGGGAGGAGGAACTTGATTCTGATTCTGATTCTGAGCAGCCATCAATGTCTCAACCAGAGCAGTGAGACGATCCACACAAGATCTCAAAGTAACAACCTCTTCACGTAGCTCACGATTCTCTTGTTCAAGACCTTCCATCTTCTTCTTGCAGCTAGCTCGAGTATTATACCGGTGAGACAGCTTGATTCTGTATGAAGAACACTGAATAAGACCTCGGGAATACTCTCGGAAGCAGGACCAAAATGCAGAATGATGCCTGAAATGCAATGCAAATGATTTTATTTTGGTTTTCAAAGAACTTTTAAGACATTAATTGCAAACATTAGCAAAAAAAACATCATAAAACATCACAATATTCTTCCATTAATCATGGGAAAAGCATACAAAAGGATTCAAAGATCCAGAATTACAAAACAAAGGAAAAAGCTAAAAACTAGAAGGGAACACTTCTGATGAAGATCCAACTCCTCTTTGCAGCTTCCTACGGAGCTTCTCCAATTCATCTTCATAAAAGGCCTTCAAATGAGCATTCTCGACCATCAGCTTATCAGCAACTTCCTTCCATGCAACTGAATCTTCTTGTGGTCTCTTTCGCTTTTCACCATGTTGTTGAAGCAACTCTTCTTGATGACGAATCTGATCTTCCTTTTCCATCAACCAACCATCTTGGATATCAAGCATTTCATCTTTTTCTTTCAAGTGTATCTTCAACTCTTTGTTCTCAAACTCCAAAGCATCTCTTTCCGCTCTCAACTTAGCCGCGAGCTCTAGATGTTCTTCACTACTTTCAACAGGAGTAGTGGAAGACAATGGCGGAGTAACGAGTAGAGAAGGCTCCTCGAGTAAATAAGGCATCTGAAAAGTGTGAGCTCTAGCTCGAACCCAATCAGTATAGTCTTTGAGAGCAACACATTGTTTTGTTCCCAAATGTCTCTTCCTATCAACATGGTGCCAAGCACGCACAAACCGATTTCTCATATCCGAATTTCCATCTTGATTAAGATAGAAGATTCCTGACACGAGAATACTAGCGGGTCGCTCCTTCATGGGGTAGCAAAATTGACGCCTTGCAAGAATGGGGTTGTAGGTAATTCCTCCTTGTATACCAAGAAGAGGTACATTAGGGAATTCTCCACAACTATCAATAATCTCACCAATGTCATAAGCAGGATTGTACCAATGGATATTCCCATTAGTAAGAGGCATGATCTTCTGAGACCATGAGAGACCATCAGGATTGTTCAGGAAACTCTTAGCTTGAGGTAAGTGCGAAATAAACCACTTATAGAGTAACGGAGCGCAACAGTTGATAAGTCCACCTTTCTTATCGTTCCTATGGTGAATGGAATGATAAGTATCCCCAAGCAAAGTAGGCACGGGATTCCCAATCATGAAAATCCGAATAGCATTAACATTGACAAAGTTGTCAATGTTGGGAAAGAGTATCAAACCATAGATGAGCAGGGCCAAAAATGTCTCAAAAGCAATCATACTTCCTTTACTAGCCAACATAGAAGCCTTTCCAATCAAGAACTTAGAAGTCAACCCCCAAATTCCTCCTTTTTTGGTCATGTTTGCTTTTACATCTGATATTTTTAAATGAAGGAGTTCTGCTATCTCATCAACCTGAGGCTCTTTCTCTAAACCACTAAACGGTATGTCATCCGTAACGGGCAAACCAATCTGTAGCGGGGAAAATCTGATATCGAAGCCATGGGATTGACTCGAATCAATATTCCGTTTTGAAATCGCCACCGCGCTTTATTTTTTTCAAAGGAAAAGGGAAAAGAACGAAAAACCCAAAGTTTTGTTTTTTAAAACAAGAAAGAGATCTCAGATTCGGGTGTTGATTATATGAGGGGAAGGTTTAAAGCACCCCTCATATCTGTGGTACTCCACAGGAACCTTTTTGAAAATCTTTGTTGTGTGTGTGCTAAAAAACGGTTTGTTTTATTTTCAAAATAAGCTCGGCAAAGCGTTAAGCTTTGGGCCTACATACCTCCTCGGTGCAATGGAGAAGTCGGAGCTAATGTAGTTCCGCTTAAAGGGAAAAATGTTTTAAAACGAATAAACACTTTGTTGTCGTTAGAGAAATACTCAGCCATTGATCTTGAGCATGAGAACAAACAAGTTCTTTGCATCGCAAATGAAAGAAGGGCGCCAACTCGGATAAAATCAACGAGTATGCCACTAGCTCTCTCACGCGGAAAAGATCTCGTTATTATCAATCAATTTCAAAATCGTGGGGTATAACCACTCGTTTCGACAATTAACGGTGTCTAAACTTTTGAAGAAAAGCCACTAAGGGCGAAAGATATTTTTAAGAAAAAAGGTTTTGAAAAGATTGCAAACATAAGAATATTTTGGAAAAAGGGAGAAGATTTTGAAAATTTAAGAATGGGAGGAGATGAAGAGGCTAACCTAATGCATAAAATAAAAGCTAAGGAAAGAAACGGTCTAACCGAATAAGAAGCCAACACTTGACATTAAGAGCCAAGGTAGTTTTCCCATCCTTTGGATTTATCAATACCAACACATTAACACTTGGGGATCCAGATGAACTTATTGTCTTAGTACCATTTTTCATTAAGCACATTAAGATTCTGACAAAAATTGGGCAGAGTAACGGCTATTTTTGGGTAAAATCCTTATCTCAATGCCTTGGAATTAACCATCAAGGGCTTTCAAGGAAATACCTGCACACATAAACATACAACAGAACAATGCCAGACAGACAGAACAATCACAGGATAGTAATAGAATGAGTCCAAAGGTACTAGGTCCATAAGTCCGAATCTCCAAATTGCTAGGGATAGTAACTGATAGTCCAAAGAGAGCCTTATGTATTTTTAGATTTTTGATTATTTATTAGTGTTTTAGCGAAAAAATAAAGTATGGTCCAAGTGGACAAAGAGAAAATGACAGAAAGTAAATATGATGAAATGATAAAGTAAAGCGATAAAGCGAGAAATATAAAGAGCGGTAATATAAAGAGCAGTATAGTAAAGGTGCGGAAATTAAAGTTAGTTGTTAAATGTTAAAGATAACCATCTTGAAACTTGTCAAGTATGTTATCAAAGTTAGTAGGAGATCGATGGTGAGTGAATGATGTACTCGGATTTAAATTCAATGGGGTTTATCAGAAGCTTGATAAAATCGTAGCGACTACACGATAAAAACCTCCACAAGTCTTAAATCAACCGCATACAATTCTCTTCCATATTTGATCTTTTTTATTCGGGACACGAAATATTGCGCTATGTTAAGCAGATCGCCAAGTGATTTATATAGAAATCACCCTACAACGAGGCCGGTCAAAACTTTATGTGCTAATGCATGCGAGAAGAACGATATGTAGATCGTTTTCCGAAAGCAATACCGCACGAAAAGAAAAATGGTGAGTGATCTAGTCTTCACCAAGAATCCATAAGAATTCTCAAGGCATTAAGACTTTCATCGATCAAAATAAAGAGAAGTAAAAGATGGAACCACATTAAAAGCTCCTTTCATCCATAATTTCAATCACATAATTTTGCGGATTTGGATTCTCATCCTATCGACGCCCTAAGTCCATTGAAATTAGAGAGAAATTAGGCCTCTAACTTGTGATTCAAAGAAAATATCAAAAGAATGGAGTAGAAGATGAGTTAGAACCAAAAACAAGTCAAAAACCACAAAAATCAACATTCTGCCCAGTGTAAATCGATTTGCACAGAGTGTAAATCGATTTGCACAACTCTGTTTTCAAAATCTGCACAGTTTTCAGTTGTGTAAATCGATTTACACAAGATGTAAATCGATTTGCACAACACAGTTTTCAAAAAAACAGCAAATAAAGAGAAGAAAACTTGTTTAAACATAAAACCAAACACCTTGTGATCTTGGATCAATTTGTGCACGAAAATGTATCAAGTAAGCAAGCAAATCTCATCAATATAGCACCAAAGGTGCATCAAGCATAAACAACAATGGATCACATCTTGAATTATGGAATGGATCTAGAATTTTACCAAATCTTTCACAAACTTTGAATCTTCTTCAAGAACACACAACCACAAGCCTTGATCTCTCACAATTGATGAAGAAAAGTAGTGTTTATGTTGAGGTTTAGCTCTAAATTAGTGAGGTTCAAGATGTGACTCACTAATTTATGTGGAAGAAAAAGAGCTTTGAGTGATGGGTTTGGAAGAGGTGAGGAGAGAATTGGCAATAAGTTTCTTGGCTATCAAAGCTTAAAAAATGAAGAGGGGAGTGCCTCAATTTATAGCACTTAGGCTTGGGAAATTTTGTGGCTTGGAGTTAGGATTGGAAAATAGAATTAGGCTTGGAAAAGTGATTTGGAGCCAAAAATGAAATCCAATGGTCTTGATGCAATCACATGAGGGTACATGATTAGATGATGTAGGAAATCAAATGTAAGAACCAAGTCATGCTTCCCATGCTTGCAAATGATGTCAACACTTCAAAAAGCTAAAATTTGCCTTCATTTTTCCAAATTCGTGCTGGTGCAATCGATTTGCACATTATGCAAATCTATTTACATGGCTGAAAAAAGGCAAAATCTGGGGCAAAAACAGTTATGCAAATCGATTGCTGTCTTATGCAAATCGATTTGCACTGATGGCAGAAGCAAATCTGGTGCAGAAACAGTTGTGTAAATCGATTTACACCTTATGCAAATCGATTTGCACAGTGAAAATGTTGAAAAATGCTCCTTTGATGGGTATTTTGACTTGGTACCTACAAAACACAAACATACAAGAGCACAAGGCAATATTTTTGGTATTTTGGTTAGTAAAGGAATATATACAAACTAAAACATGGGTGCTCGATGATTCCTTTGCAGATGAATTGAGCACAACATTGCAAGTAGAGATCTAGGTTAAAACTTCTTGATTGATGATTGGTATGCAAATGATGCGTGATCTTAGGGTCAAAAATTGGGGTATGACAGATGCCCCTATTTAAGTTTCTTCGATTTGGAGATACGATGATTGGAAATCTTCGTTTTGACAAAAATCGAAGAGACTTAAATATATAAAACACAATTTTTGATCCTAAGATGCAATGCAATGTTAATGAATGCATGTAATGATAATAGAGCATGACAACACTGGGGAGTAACTGGTGATCCACTGGGGAAAACAAATGTCTTGCTATAACTCCGTTGGGGAAACAAATGTCTTAGAAACTCCACTGGGGAAAGCAAGACTATGTTGGAGAGACGGAACTTTGGTGGAGAAAGAAACTTCTCTGAGGAAAACACTTCGCGTCAGAGAGGTTATAACATCCTCTTTCACTGGGGATGAGAAAAGGGGATCATCCTCTTTCACTGGGGATGAGAAAGTATGCATCCTGAATCAGAATGCTAATCACACCATCGTACCACTGATGATATGAAGAGATGTACCGCCGTACCACTGACGATAACACATACCAACGTTCCACTGAAGGTGTGAAGAGAGATATACCACCGTACCACTGATGATATAAAAGGAGATAATTCATCGACGTACCACTGACGATGAAGAAGATGTACCGCCGTACCACTGACGATAACACATACCAACGTTCCACTGAAGGCATGAAGAGATATATACCACCGTACCACTGATGATATAAAAGCAGATAATTCATCGACGTACCACTGACGATGAAAGAGATGTACCGCCGTACCACTGACGATAACACATACCAACGTTCCACTGAAGGCATGAAGAGATATATACCACCGTACCACTGATGATATAAAAGGAGATGATTCATCGACGTACCACTGACGATGAAAGAGATGTACCGCCATACCACTGACGATAACACATACCAACGTTCCACTGAAGGCATGAAGAGATATATACCACCGTACCACTGATGATATGAAAGGAGATGATTCATCGACGTACCACTGACGATGAAAGAGATGTACCGCCGTACCACTGACGATAACACATACCAACGTTCCACTGAAGGCATGAAGAGATATATACCACCGTACCACCGATGATATAAAAGGAGATGATTCATCGATGTACCACTGACGATGAAAGAGATGTACCGCCGTACCACTGACGATAACACATACCAACGTTCCATTGAAGGCATGAAGAGATATATACCACCGTACCACTGATGATATGAAAGGAGATGATTCATCGACGTACCACTGACGATGAAAGAGATGTACCGCCGTACCACTGACGATAACACATACCAACGTTCCACTGAAGGCATGAAGAGATATATACCACCGTACCACTGATGATATAAAAGGAGATGATTCATCGACGTACCACTGACGATGAAAGAGATGTACCGCCGTACCACTGACGATAACACATACCAACGTTCCACTGAAGGCATGAAGAGATATATACCACCGTACCACTGATGATATGAAAAGAGATGATTCATCGACGTACCACTGACGATGAAAGAGATGTATCGCCGTACCACTGACGATAACACATACCAACGTTCCACTGAAGGCATGAAGAGATATATACCACCGTACCACTGATGATATAAAAGGAGATGATTCATCGACGTACCACTGACGATGAAAGAGATGTACCGCCGTACCACTGACGATAACACATACCAACGTTCCACTGAAGGCATGAAGAGATATATACCACCGTACCACTGATGATATGAAAGGAGATGATTCATCGACGTACCACTGACGATGAAAGAGATGGTGTTCAAAGATGACATAATCAAGCATGTCCCAAACTGAACATCATAGCAGAAACTGCTATCAATCTTTTGATGGCTAGGGAATATTGAAGTTGAGAGAACGCAGTAACCGAGTTCTAAACCATATTCGAACCAGGCCGAAGGTGCATTGAGTGGAATACATTCTTCTGCATATGAATACATCAACATATTCATTCCTTGTAATGCACTCATGAATCAAAGTAAAAATTCTTTTATAATTTTCAAAAGGATTTTGTTGAAATCAATTTTCTCTTTGTTTCAAAAATTACTATCAATAATAAATGACATTTTGAGAGATACGAAAGAAATAAGATTGCCAAATGAAAGGTAAAGGCTCAAACTTTCTTAATAGAATGGTAGCCTGCAAAAGGCAAGACCCCATAGATTATTACAAAGTTTGGAAAGTGGTAATTTTGTGGAAAAGGTACATTGAAATGTAATGACCCCATCCTCTCTCTCAACTGGGAATTCCTGAGCCAAGGCTTCCGTTGAAAAGTGTTGAACTTCTTCATGATAAACAGATGACTACTGATGATCAAGTCTTGTCTGATGTAGTTACTTGCCATGAATCCCTAACTTTTGCCTGGACCGCCCTTTCGGGTTTTCAGTCCACCGGGTATTTTATTCTGTTTATGTCTCTAATTTTTTCCTGGACCGCCCTTTCGGGTTTTCAATCCACCGAGACGCTCTTTTTTGCCTAAGCCGCCCTTTCGGGTTTTCAACTTAACGAGCTGTTCTTTTATTATTTAGGCGAAGTATTTCTTGACTACATCAGCATTCACGGGACGTGGGAGCTCTTCTCCATCCATAGTTGCAAGAATTAATGCACCGCCAGAGAAGGCTTTCTTAACAACATATGGTCCTTCAAAATTAGGAGTCCACTTGCCCCTTGAATCGGAGGTGAAAGACAAGATCCTTTTGAGCACGAGGTCGCCTTCTCTGAATACACGAGGTCGAACCTTCTTATCAAGTGCTTTCTTCATTCTTTTCTTGTATAACTGACCATGGCATAAAGCCGTCATTCTCTTTTCTTCTATCAAATTCAATTGATCAAACCTGCTCTGACACCATTCAGCCTCAGACAACTTGGTTTCCATTAAAATTCTCAATGATGGAATCTCAACCTCAACGGGGAGCACTGCTTCCATACCATAAACCAAAGAAAAGGGAGTTGCCCCTGTTGAAGTACGAACAGATGTACGGTACCCATGCAAAGCAAACGGGAACATCTCATGCCAGTCCTTGTACGTAACAACCATCTTTTGCACAATCTTCGTAATATTCTTATTTGCTGCTTCAACAGCTCCATTCATCTTTGGCCTATAAGGCGAAGAGTTGTGATGTTCAATTTTGAAACTTTCACACAGTTCTCTCATCATGTTATTGTTCAGATTCGAGCCATTATCAGAATGATCTTGCTCGGTACACCATATCTGCAGATGATGTTGTTTTTGATAAATCTGACCACAACTTGCTTTGTTACATTAGCATATGAAGCAGCTTCTACCCACTTGGTAAAGTAATCGATTGCTACCAGGATGAATCGATGTCCATTCGAAGCCTTGGGTTCAATCATGCCAATCATATCAATGCCCCACATAGAGAAAGGCCATGGGGAAGAAATTACATTGAGAAGTGTCGGAGGCACATGAATCTTGTCAGCATACACTTGACACTTGTGACACTTCTTTACAAATTTGTAGCAATCAGATTCCATTGTCAACCAATAGTAACCTGCTCTAAGCATCTTTTTAGCCATCGAATGTCCATTGGCATGAGTACCAAAAGAACCTTCATGAATTTCATGCATCAACATGTCTGCTTCGTGTCTATCCACGCATCTGAGCAAGACCATGTCATAATTCCTTTTATACAAAACATCAGCATTGATGAAGAAACTGCCAGCCAATCTCCTCAAAGTTTTCTTGTCTTTATTTGATGCCCCAAGTGGGTACTCTTGAGTCTGGAGGAAGCGCTTAATATCGAAATACCAAGGCTTTTCATCTCTTTCTTCCTCAACTACAAATACATGAGCAGGTCTATCAAGACGCCTGATTGTTATCCGAGGCTCCTCATTATGGAAATTCACTTTGTACATGGAAGACAATGTGGCTAAAGCATCGGCCATCTGATTCTCATCTCGAGGGATGTGGTGGAATTCAACTTTGTTGAAGAATGTCAATAGCCTTCTGGCGTAATCTTTGTAAGGAATTAAACCAGGATGACGAGTTTCCCATTCTCCTTTAATCTGATTAATCACAAGCGCAGAATCTCCATAAACATCAAGAATCTTAATTCTCAGATTAATGGCCTCTTCAAGTCCCATGATGCAAGCTTCATACTCAGCAATGTTGTTTGTACAGTCAAAACATATCCTTGCAGTGAAAGGAACATGTGATCCATGTGGAGTGATGATAATGGCGCCAATTCCATGGCCATGAACATTAGAAGCTCCATCAAAAATTAAACCCCACTTGGATTCAGGATCTGGTCCTTCTTCTGGCAATGGTTCATCCCAATCTTGAGATCTCAAATACATTATATCTTCATCTGGGAAGTCCATTCTGATAGATTGATGATCATCAATTGGTTGGTGAGCGAGATACTCTGCCAACACACTTCCTTTCACAGCTTTCTGAGCTCGATATTCAATATCATATTCTGATAACAACATTTGCCAGCGAGCAATCCTTCCAGTTAATGCAGGTTTCTCAAATACATACTTAATTGGATCCATTTTGGAAATCAATAGGGTGGTGTGGTTCAACATATACTGTCTTAGTCGGCGAGCAGCCCACACCAAAGCACAGCAAGTTTTCTCAAGCAGCGAGTATCTTGTTTCGCACTCGGTAAACTTTTTGCTAAGGTAGTATATTGCGTACTCTTTTCGACCAGACTCGTCATGCTGACCCAACACACATCCCATAGAGTTCTCAAGCACTGTGAGGTACATAATCAGAGGTCTTCCCTCAACTGGAGGGAGCAAAATGGGAGGTTCAAGCAGATATTCTTTGATGTTGTCAAAAGCTTTCTGACAATCTTCATTCCACACACATCCCTGATTTTTCTTTAAAAGCTTGAAGATCGGCTCACAGGTAGCAGTCATATTGGAAATGAACCTGGAGATATAATTCAGACGTCCGAGGAACCCTCTCACTTGTTTTTCAGTCTTTGGTGCTGGCATTTCCTGAATTGCTTTGACTTTATCAGGATCTACTTCAATTCCTTTCTGACTGACAACGAAACCCAATAACTTTCCAGAACGGACACCAAAAGTGCATTTGTTTGGATTCAAACGGAGACGATACTTTCTCAAACGCTGAAACAACTTTAAAAGATCTTCCATGTGCCCCTCCTCTGACTGGGACTTGGCAATCATGTCATCCACATAGACCTCAATTTCTTTGTGCATCATATCATGGAAAAGAGTGGTCATGGCCCTCTGATATGTCGCACCAGCATTCTTCAACCCAAAAGGCATCACTTTGTAACAGAATGTCCCCCATGGTGTAATAAAAGTTGTCTTTTCCATGTCTTCAGGTGCCATCTTAATCTGGTTGTATCCTGAAAAACCATCCATGAAGGAGAAAACCTCAAACTTTGCAGTGCTATCTACCAACATATCAATGTGAGGTAGAGGAAAATCATCTTTCGGACTGGCTTTATTCAAATCTCTATAATCAACACACATGCGAACTTTTCCGTCTTTCTTCGGAACAGGCACGATATTGGCAATCCATTGAGGATATACAGAAGTGACAAGGAAACCTGCATCTATCTGTTTCAAGACCTCATTCTTAATCTTTTCTGCCATATCAGGATGACTTCTTCTTAACTTTTGCTTGACAGGAGGACATTCAGGTTTCAACGGCAAACGATGCTCCACAATATCTGTGTCCAACCCAGGCATATCTTGGTAGGACCACGCAAAAATGTCAACATACTCTTTAAGAAGCTCTACCATCCTCTTCTTAACATCTTGACCAAGCAGTGCCCCAATCTTGACTTCCTTTTTATCCTCTTCAGAACCCAAGTTGATGACTTCTAATGGCTCTTTATACGGCTGAATGGTGTCTTCCTCGTGCTCAAGCAGTCGGGAAATCTCATCAGGAATACATTCATCACTCTCTTCTTCCGCCTCATACACAGGACACTCGAAGTTAGGAGAGGGCGCAGGGTCATTACTTTCAACGGTTTTATTGATTAATCTGCACAAATGATTATTATTTCAGGAAAAAGAAAAGATATATGCAAACATGTAATCGTGCAGATTATGGAGAATGAAAACATTTTTTAAGGTTTTTTGTGTTACCACTTTCCAGAAAAAGCAAAGAAAGATAAAAAGCATGTATATGCAGAAACAAAATGACTTTTATTGATGATTTTAATGTTTAAAACAAGCAGAAAAAAGCCCCAACAACTTCACTTTCATCTTGGGCAGAATGAAAGGATTTTGAAAAACATAAAAGCAAATTACTTTGAAGCATGAGTACACTCAGGAATGTCAATGATGATCCAGTTCTTAATCATCTTTCCATGGGTCACAAAGTTTGGCCTTTCTGGCTCTGATTCGTCTTCAACAATAGCATTCACTTCTGGAGGAGTCGGATGTAGAAACCCAGCACTATGGAACATCTCTTGATAAGGACGAAAAGCAAATTCAGACTTCATCACAGACTTGTCTGAGGCACAAAATCCCAGACCAGCTCTATTCCTGTTCTCTTGTAGACTCACCACTTGTCCCCAGACTCCTGAATGTCCATTCTGAACCACCAGTTGAGCATCTTTGAAGGAGGCAATGGAAGCTTCATCCTTTTTGAATTCATCATTAACAGACAGGGCTTGGAATGCAGTTCCAATGACCACTTCATCAGCTTCTATGGTATGGAACGAAGAGAGATGACTAATCAGCAAAGCTTGTTCTCCATTCACAACGACCATCTTTCCATCTTTCACAAATTTCAACTTTTGGTGAAGAGTTGAAGTGACTGCCCCAGCTTCATGGATCCACGGGCGTCCCAATAGGCAACTGTATGCAGGGAAAATATCCATCACTTGAAAAGTAATCTTGAAGACAAATGGTCCAATACCAATAGGCAAATCAACCTCTCCAACCACTGATTTCTTCGATCCATCAAAAGCCTTGACAATCACATTGCTAAATCTCATTGGTGTGCCACCATAAGACAGCTTGGCAAGAGTGGATTTTGGCATGACATTCAGAGATGATCCAGTATCGATCAACACATTGGACATTGAATCCTCTTTGCAATTGACAGAGATATGCAAAGCCAAATTATGATTTCTTCCTTCTTCAGGCAAATCTTCATCACTGAAGCTCAAATTGTTACATGCAGTGATATTGCTCACAACCCCATTAAACTGATCCAGCGTCACATCATGATCCACAAAGGCTTGATCAAGTATTTTCATCAGAGAATCCCTATGAGCAGGAGAATTCGCCAGCAGCTCCATTATGGAAATCTTGTACGGAGTGCGATGCAGCTGATCCACGATCTTATAATCACTCATCTTGATGAGCTTCAAAATCTCATCCATCTCCTTTCCTGAAGATGACCCAGCATTCACTTTTGTCGCATCATTGTTGTTCACAGGCACTTGAGTAGAATTCCTCTGGACATCCACAACTGTTTGGGGCTGAGTAAAAACTCGTCCACTTCTAGTCACTCTACTAACATCTGCTATATTCTCAACAGAAGACAGAGGCTTAATCTCAACTTCTTTTCCATCTTCCAACATGGTGGCATTGTATCTGTAAGGTACAGCTTTATCAGAACTATAAGGTACAGATCCAGGCAAACATATCACAAGAGGTTCCACAGCAGCTTTGCCATAATAACCAATCTCTACACATTCCGGGATTTCAAAGCATGGTTCGATCACATTGACATCATCTTCATCTCTGTCCCTCAGAATCTCAATAAGCCTTTGATCTATCATCTCTTGCAAGTCTCTTTTCACAATGTAACACCCTCGAGGATTAACTGAACAAATCCTACAAGCAGCATGATTATGCTCATAATGACTGTATTCACACAGAGTGGCATGCATCTCTACCAATGATCCTCTGATGTGTTCCACACGATAAATTTTATACTTCCCAGGGCATCCATACACCATATTCACAGCAGACGCTTCATGAGTTGGCAACGGATTGTTCTTCACATTTGGACCAATATCACGGAAAGAGAGCATTCCAGAACGGACCAATCTTTGAACTTCATTCTTCAGGGCCCAACAGTTTTCCAAATCATGCCCAGAAGCATTCTGATGATAAGCACAAGTGGCATCAGCTTTGTACCACCAAGGGAGTTTCTCTGGCACAGGAGGTGGTGACCTTGGTTGAACCAGCTTCTTATGAATTAGAGCAGGATACAGTTCAGTGTACGTCATAGGGATAGGATCAATATTAATCCGAGGGTACGGATTCCGCCTTGCTGGTTGTTGATTAACAGGAGCCACAGGCACTGAATTCACAACAGGAGTCACTGACGCCACTTGTTGAGATTGATTCCTGAATCGACTATTCCTCCCATGAGAAACAGCATTAGCATCTGATTCTTTCTTCTTCTGAAATGAAGAACCATACTTCTTTGCACCACCAGATGAATTGTCATTTCGAACCAGACGACCTTCTCGCACAGCTTCCTCCAATCTGACACCCATACCCACCATTTCAGTGAAGTCTACAGGAGCACTTGCGATCATCTTCTCATAGTAAAACGGACCAAGAGTCTTCAGAAAAATCTTAGTCATCTCTTTTTCTTCCATCGGAGGAATCACTTGGGCGGCAACCTCACGCCATCTCTGAGCATATTCCTTGAAGGATTCTTTCTCTTTCTGCATCATAGCTCGCAATTGATCCCTATCAGGAGCCATGTCCACATTATATTTGTATTGCTTCACAAACGCTTCAGCCAAGTCATTGAAAGTGCGAATATGGGTGCTATCAAGGCCCATATACCACTTAGAAGCAGCTCCAGTCAAACTGTCTTGGAAATAATGGATCAACAGACGTTGATCATCAGTGTGAGTGGACATCTTCCTTATATACATCACCAGGTGTGCCTGAGGACAGGAGTTTCCTTTGTACTTCTCAAATTCAGGCAGCTTGAACTTAGCAGGTACTTTCACATTAGGAACAAGGCAAAGATCATGCACATTCTTTCCAAACAGTTCTTTCCCACGCAAGGCTTTCATCTCTTTTTGCAGTTCTTCAAACTGATCTTGGAAACCATCCATTCTGTCATGAATTTCACTTGGAGCAGCATCATAAATGGGCTCTGGGACAAAAGGACCAGTATGAACAATAGGAGATGTGTTGACCATAACAGGAGTCAACGGACGAGTCATCTCAGGAACAGACAAATAACCTTCAGGCATGCCCCAGGGATATCCATTAGGCATTCGTTGCTGAGTAGCACCAACAGGAATAGCAGGAATGGTTGTAGCAGCAATTTCAGAAATCACAGTGGTCTGACCCTGAGCTTGGGCATTGGGAGGAGGAACCTGATTCTGATTCTGATTCTGAGCAGCCATCAATGTCTCAACCAGAGCAGTGAGACGATCCACACCAGATCTCAAAGTAACAACCTCTTCACGCAGCTCACGATTCTCTTGTTCAAGACCTTCCATCTTCTTCTTGCAGTTAGCTCGAGTATTATACCGGTGAGACAGCTTGATTCTGTATGAAGAACACTGAATAAGACCTCGGGAATACTTTCGGAAGCAGGACCAAAATGCAGAATGATGCATGAAATGCAATGCAAATGATCTTTATTTTGGTTTTCCAGGAACTTTTAAGACATTAATTGTAAACATTAGCAAAAACATCATAAAACATAACAATATTCTTTCATTAGTCATGGAAAAGTATACAAAAGGATTCAAAGATCCAAAATTACAAAACAAAGGAAAAAGCTAAAAACTAGAAGGGAACACTTCTGATGAAGATCCAACTCCTCTCTGCAGCTTCCTACGGAGCTTCTCCAATTCATCTTCATAAAAGGCTTTCAAATGAGCATTCTCGACCAGCAGCTTATCAGCAACTTCTTTCCATGCAACTGAATCTTCTTGTGGTCTCTTTCGCTTTTCACCATGTTGTTGAAGCAACTCTTCTTGATGACGAATCTGATCTTCCTTTTCCATCAACCAACCATCTTGGATATCAAGCATTTCATCTTTTTCTTTCAAGTGTATCTTCAACTCTTTGTTCTCAGACTCCAAAGCATCTCTTTCCGCTCTCAACTTAGCCACGAGCTCTAGATGTTCTTCACTACTTTCAACAGGAGTAGTGAGAGACAATGGTGGAGTAACGAGTAGAGAAGGCTCCTCGAGTAAATAAGGCATCTGAAAAGTATGAGCTCTAGCTTGAACCCAATCAGTATAGTCTTTGAGAGCAACACATTGTTTTGTTCCCAAATGTCTCTTCCTATCAACATGGTGCCAAGCACGCACAAACCGATTTCTCATATCCGAATTTCCATCTTGATTAAGATAGAAGATTCCTGACACAAGGATGCTAGCAGGTCGCTCCTTCATGGGGTAGCAAAATTGACGTCTTGCAAGAATGGGGTTGTAGGTAATTCCTCCTTGTATACCAAGAAGAGGTACATTAGGGAATTCTCCACAACTATCAATAATCTCACCAATGTCATAAGCAGGATTGTACCAATGGATATTCCCATTAGTAAGAGGCATGATCTTCTGAGACCACGAGAGACCATCTGGATTGTTCAAGAAACTCTTAGCTTGAGGTAAGTGAGAAATAAACCACTTATAGAGCAAAGGAGTGCAACAATTGATAAGTCCACCTTTCTTATCATTCCTATGGTGAATGGAATGATAAGTATCCCCAAGCAAAGTAGGCACAGGATTCCCAATCATGAAAATCCGAATAGCATTAACATCGACAAAATGGTCAATGTTGGGAAAGAGTATCAAACCATAGATGAGCAAGGCCAGAAATGTCTCAAAAGCAATCATACTTCCTTTACTAGCCAACATAGAAGCCTTTCCAATCAAGAACTTAGAAGTCAACCCCCAAATTCCTCCTTTTTTGGTCATATTTGCTTTTACATCTGATATCTTCAAATGAAGGAGCTCTGCTATCTCATCAACCTGAGGCTCTTTCTCCAGACCACTAAACGGTATGTCATTCGTAACCGGTAAACCAATCCAATAAGAATACTCCTCCAAAGTGGGCATAAGCTGATAATCAGGAAAGGTGAAACAATGATAAACCGGGTCATAAAACTGCACAAGAGTCTCAAGAATCCCCTTTTCCACTTTAGTCTTCAAAATAGAAATCAATTTCCCATAACGGCTTTTGAAGTTGTCAAGATTAGGAACCAAAGTTGCCAGCTCTTTCAATTCCTTTGCACTTGAATTTCTGAAAGTGTACTTCTTGATGCTTCTCTTTTGATCCATAGTACCTGTGATGTTTACAAAAAATGTCTCTAAGTTCCTTGAAAACCACTTGTGAATGTTATTTTTATGAATGCATGAATGCATGGTTTATGCACCAATCACAATCAAGAGCACACAAGATCACATCAAATCACACAAAATCACACAGTCCAGGTTCAAAGGTTCGACGTCACGAGCATGGAGCCATGGGTCTACCCACCCCACAAGGAGTGATCTAAGGAATTTTGTACCTGCCAATCGGGTTCTACAAAGGTTCCCAGAGTTTTCAATCTTCTATCGGATATTACCGGCACGCACAATTGCTCATGGGCGCCAATAATATGCCTAAAAAGACCTCGTCTGAGCGTAGTATCGCATGACAACAAGCTCAAATTGGTACTTGATCTTGTTTCTGCACTACATCCTAAAAAGGCTTAGATTGGTTAAAAGGGTTCTAGGTCATTCAGCTTCGACGGACACTCACTATTGAAAGTAATAGCGTTATCACGATGGTTCGTAACAACCTCTACTACCTTCCATGAGGCCTCCACTGATTGGGGTTCCACCATATGACGCTCATGGTAAGGATTGCTCCTGACATGCGACTATTGGTCTTACCACCTCCTATCTCAAGTTACTCACCAAAGTCCGGTTTAGAACTTTATCTCATCACAGAGGAACCATCGAGCACCAAAAAGAAAAAAAAAGAAAATAAACAAACAAAGCACACAATAATATATACAAATACCAAACACACAGATAAACAAAAATAGGCTTAACACACTTAAAACTGGATCCCCAGTGAAGTCGCCATTTTTCTGTAGCGGGGAAAATCTGATATCGAAGCCATGGGATTGACTCGAATCAATATTCCGTTTTGAAATCGCCACTGCGCTTTATTTTTTTCAAAGGAAAAGGGAAAAGAACGAAAAACCCAAAGTTTTGTTTTTTAAAACAAGAAAGAGATCTCAGATTCGGGTGTTGATTATATGAGGGGAAGGTTTAAAGCACCCCTCATATCTGTGGTACTCCACAGGAACCTTTTTGAAAATCTGTGTTGTGTGTGTGCTAAAAAACGGTTTGTTTTATTTTCAAAATAAGCTCGGCAAAGCGTTAAGCTTTGGGCCTACATACCTCCTCGGTGCAATGGAGAAGTCAGAGCTAATGTAGTTCCGCTTAAAGGGAAAAACGTTTTAAAACGAATAAACACTTTGTTGTCGTTAGAGAGAAATACTCAGCCATTGATCTTGAGCATGAGAACAAACAAGTTCTTTGCATCGCAAATGAAAGAAGGGCGCCAACTCGGATAAAATCAACGAGTATGCCACTAGCTCTCTCACGCGGAAAAGATCTCGTTATTATCAATCAATTTCAAAATCGTGGGGTATAACCACTCGTTTCGACAATTAACGGTGTCTAAACTTTTGAAGAAAAGCCACTAAGGGCGAAAGATATTTTTAAGAAAAAAGGTTTTGAAAAGATTGCAAACATAAGAATATTTTGGAAAAAGGGAGAAGATTTTGAAAATTTAAGAATGGGAGGAGATGAAGAGGCTAAACTAATGCATAAAATAAAAGCTAAGGAAAGAAACGGTCTAACCGAATAAGAAGCCAACACTTGACATTAAGAGCCAAGGTAGTTTTCCCATCCTTTGGATTTATCAATACCAACACATTAACACTTGGGGATCCAGATGAACTTATTGTCTTAGCACCATTTTTCATTAAGCACATTAAGATTCTGACAAAAATTGGGCAGAGTAACGGTTGTTTTTGGGTAAAATCCTTATCTCAATGCCTTGGAATTAACCATCAAGGGCTTTCAAGGAAATACCTGCACACATAAACATACAACAGAACAATGCCAGACAGACAGAACAATCACAGGATAGTAATAGAATGAGTCCAAAGGTACTAGGTCCATAAGTCCGAATCTCCAAATTGCTAGGGATAGTAACTGATAGTCCAAAGAGAGCCTTATGTATTTTTAGATTTTTGATTATTTATTAGTGTTTTAGCGAAAAAATAAAGTATGGTCCAAGTGGACAAAGAGAAAATGACAGAAAGTAAATATGATGAAATGATAAAGTAAAGCGATAAAGCGAGAAATATAAAGAGCGGTAATATAAAGAGCGGTATAGTAAAGGTGCGGAAATTAAAGTTAGTTGTTAAATGTTAAAGATAACCATCTTGAAACTTGTCAAGTATGTTATCAAAGTTAGTAGGAGATCGATGGTGAGTGAATGATGTACTCGGATTTAAATTCAATGGGGTTTATCAGAAGCTTGATAAAATCATAGCGACTACACGATAAAAACCTCCACAAGTCTTAAATCAACCGCATACAATTCTCTTCCATATTTGATCTTTTTTATTAGGGACACGAAATATTGCGCTATGTTAAGCAGATCGCCAAGTGATTTATATAGAAATCACCCTACAACGAGGCCGGTCAAAACTTTATGTGCTAATGCATGCGAGAAGAACGATATGTAGATCGTTTTCCGAAAGCAATACCGCACGAAAAGAAAAATGGTGAGTGATCTAGTCTTCACCAAGAATCCATAAGAATTCTCAAGGCATTAAGACTTTCATCGATCAAAATAAAGAGAAGTAAAAGATGGAACCACATTAAAAGCTCCTTTCATCCATAATTTCAATCACATAATTTTGCGAATTTGGATTCTCATCCTATCGACGCCCTAAGTCCATTGAAATTAGAGAGAAATTAGGCCTCTAACTTGTGATTCAAAGAAAATATCAAAAGAATGGAGTAGAAGATGAGTTAGAACCAAAAACAAGTCAAAAACCACAAAAATCAACATTCTGCCCAGTGTAAATCGATTTGCACAGAGTGTAAATCGATTTGCACAACTCTGTTTTCAAAATCTGCGCAGTTTTCAGTTGTGTAAATCGATTTGCACAAGATGTAAATCGATTTGCACAACACAGTTTTCAAAAAAACAGCAAATAAAGAGAAGAAAACTTGTTTAAACATAAAACCAAACACCTTGTGATCTTGGATCAATTTGTGCACAAAAATGTATCAAGTAAGCAAGCAAATCTCATCAATATAGCACCAAAGGTGCATCAAGCATAAACAACAATGGATCACATCTTGAATTATGGAATGGATCTAGAATTTTACCAAATCTTTCACAAACTTTGAATCTTCTTCAAGAACACACAACCACAAGCCTTGATCTCTCACAATTGATGAAGAAAAGTAGTGTTTATGTTGAGGTTTAGCTCTAAATTAGTGAGGTTCAAGATGTGACTCACTAATTTGTGTGGAAGAAAAAGAGCTTTGAGTGATGGGTTTGGAAGAGGTGAGGAGAGAATTAGCAATAAGTTTCTTGGCTATCAAAGCTTGAAAAATGAAGAGGGGAGTGCCTCAATTTATAGCACTTAGGCTTGGGAAATTTTGTGGCTTGGAGTTAGGATTGGAAAATAGAATTAGGCTTGGAAAAGTGATTTGGAGCCAAAAATGAAATCCAATGGTCTTGATGCAATCACATGAGGGTACATGATTAGATGATGTAGGAAATCAAATGTAAGAACCAAGTTATGCTTCCCATGCTTGCAAATGATGTTAACACTTCAAAAAGCTGAAATTTGCCTTCATTTTTCCAAATTCGTGCTGGTGCAATCGATTTGCACATTATGCAAATCTATTTACATGGCTGAAAAAAGGCAAAATCTGGGGCAAAAACAGTTATGCAAATCGATTGCTGTCTTATGCAAATCGATTTGCACTGATGGCAGAAGCAAATCTGGTGCAGAAACAGTTGTGTAAATCGATTTACACCTTATGCAAATCGATTTGCACAGTGAAAATGTTGAAAAATGCTCCTTTGATGGGTATTTTGACTTGGTACCTACAAAACACAAACATACAAGAGCACAAGGCAATATTTTTGGTATTTTGGTTAGTAAAGGAATATATACAAACTAAAACATGGGTGCTCGATGATTCCTTTGCAGATGAATTGAGCACAACATTGCAAGTAGAGATCTAGGTTAAAACTTCTTGATTGATGATTGGTATGCAAATGATGCGTGATCTTAGGGTCAAAAATTGGGGTATGACACAATCCAATAAGAATACTCCTCCAAAGTAGGCATAAGCTGATAATCCGGAAAGGTGAAACAATGATACACCGGGTCATAAAACTGCACAAGAGTCTCAAGAATTCCTTTCTCCACTTTAGTCTTCAAGATAGAGATCAATTTCCCATAACGGCTTTTGAAGTTGTCAAGATTAGGAACCAAAGTTGCTAGCTCTTTCAATTCTTTTGCACTTGAATTTCTGAAAGTGTACTTCTTGATGCTTCTCTTTTGATCCATGGTACCTGTGATGTTTACAAAAAATGTCTCTAAGTTCCTTGAAAACCATTTGTGAATGTTATTTTTATGAATGCATGAATGCATGGTTTATGCATCAATCACAATCAAGAGCACACAAGATCACATCAAATCACACAAAGATCAAACAGTCCAGGTTCAAAGGTTCGACGTCACGAGCATGGAGCCATGGGTCTACCCATCCCACAAGGTGTATTCTAAGGAATTTTGTACCTGCCAGTCGGGTTCTACAAAGGTTCCCAGAGTTTTCAATCTTCTATCGGATATTACCGGCACGCACAATTGCTCATGGGCGCCAATAATATGCCTAAAAAGACCTCGTCTGAGCGTAGTATCGCATGACAACAAGCTCAAATTGGTACTTGATCTTGTTTCTGCACTACATCCTAAAAAGGCTTAGATTGGTTAAAAGGGTTCTAGGTCATTCAGCTTCTACGGACACTCACTATTGAAAGTAATAGCGTTATCACGATGGTTCGTAACAACCTCTACTACCTTCCATGAGGCCTCCACTGATTGGGGTTCCACCATATGACGCTCATGGTAAGGATTGCTCCTGACATGCGACTATTGGTCTTACCACCTCCTATCTCAAGTTACTCACCAAAGTTCGGGTTAGAACTTTATCTCATCACAGAGGAACCATCGAGCACCAAAAAGAAAAAAAAGAAGATAACAAACAAAGCACACAACAATATATACAGATAAAAACACAAAGATAAACAAAAATAGGCTTAACGCACTTAAAAACTGGGTCCCCAGCAGAGTCGCCATTTTTCTGTAGCGGGGAAAATCTGATATCGAAGCCATGGGATTGACTCGAATCAATATTCCGTTTTGAAATCGCCACCGCGCTTTATTTTTTCAAAGGAAAAGGGAAAAGAACGTAAAACCCAAAGTTTTGTTTTTTTTAAAACAAGAAAGAGAACTCAGGTTCGGGTGTTGATTATATGAGTGGAAGGTTTAAAGCACCCCTCATATCCGTGGTACTCCACGGGAACCTTTTTGAAAATCTGTGTTGTGTGTGTGCTAAAAAACGGTTTGTTTTATTTTTAAAATAAGCTCGGCAAAGCGTTAAGCTTCGGGCCTACATACCTCCTCGGTGCAATGGAGAAGTCAGAGCTAATGTAGTTCCGCTTTTGGGAAAAACGTTTTTTAAAACGGATAAACACTTTGTTTTCGTTAGAGAGAAATACTCAGCCATTGATCTTGAGCATGAGAACAAACAAGTTCTTTGCATCGCAAATGAAAGAAGGGCGCCAACTCGGATAAAATCAACGAGTATGCCACTAGCTCTCTCACGCGGAAAAGATCTCGTTATTATCAATCAATTTCAAAATCGTGGGGTATAACCACTCGTTTCGACAATTAACGGTGTCTAAACTTTTGAAGAAAAGCCACTAAGGGCGAAAGATATTTTTAAGAAAAAAAGTTTTGAAAAGATTTGCAAACATAAGAATATTTTGGAAAAAGGGAGAAGATTTTGAAAATTTAAGAATGGGAGGAGATGAAGAGGCTAACCTAATGCATAAAATAAAAGCTAAGGAAAGAAACAGTCTAACCGAATAAGAAGCCAACACTTGACATTAAGAGCCAAGGTAGTTTTCCCATCCTTTGGATTTATCAATACCAACACATTAACACTTGGGGATCCAGATGAACTTATTGTCTTAGCACCATTTTTCATTAAGCACATTAAGATTCTGACGAAAATTGGGCAGAGTAACGGCTGTTTTCGGGTAAAATCCTTATATCAATGCCTTGGAATTAACCATCAAGGGATTTCAAGGAAATACCTGCACACATAAACATACAACAGAACAATGCCAGACAGACAGAACAATCACATGATAGTAATAGAACGAGTCCAGAGGTACTAGGTCCATAAGTCCGAATCTCCAAAGTGCTAGAGATAGTAACCGATAGTCCGAAGAGAACCTTATGTATTTTTTAGATTTTTGTTTATTTATTAGTATTTTAGCGAAAAAATAAAGTATGGTCCAAGTGGACAAAAGAAAAATAACAGAAGCATAAACATATGTCCAAGTGGACAAGGAGAAAATGACGGAAAGTAAATATGATGAAATGATAAAGTAAAGCGATAAAGCGAGAAATGTAAAGAGCGGTAATATAAAGAGCGGTATAGTAAAGGTGCGGAAATTAAAGTTAGTTGTTAAGTGTTAAAGATAACCATCTTGAAACTTGTCAAGTATGTTATCAAAGTTAGTAGGAAGATCTATGGTGAGTGAATGATGTACTCGGATTTAAATTCAATGGGGTTTATCAGAATCTTGATAGAATCATAGCGGCTACACGATAAAAACCTCCACAAGTCTTAAATCAACCGCATACAATTCTCTTCCATATTTGATCTTTTTTATTCGGGACACGAAATAATGCGCTATGTTAAGCAGATCGCCAAGTGATTTATGTAGAAATCACCCTACAACGAGGCCGGTCAAAACTTTATGTGCTAATGCATGCGAGAAGAACGATATGTAGATCGCCTTCCGAAAGCAATACCGCACGAAAAGAAAATAGGTAACGATCTAGTCTTTACTAAGAATCCATAAGAATTCTCAAAGTATTAAGACTTTCATCGATCAAAAGAAAAAAAGGAGAAGGAGAAGATAAAATGCATAAAGATAATCAACTCACACTATCATTAATATCATTCATCTAATATTATGGATTTGGTTCTTTCAAACCTATCAACATCCTAGATCCAATGATATTAATGAAATGGAGGAAGAAGAATAAAATTCACAAAAGATAATCAACTCACACTATCATTAATATCAATCATCTAATATTATGGATTAGGTCATTTCAAACCTATCAACATCCTAGATCCAATGATATTAATGAAGTGGAGGAAGTAGGAAGCCAAAACAAGCATAAAAAAGGCAAAAAAACACATTCTGCCTTACTGGAAATCGATTTACCTCTGTAGGAAATCGATTTCCTGAGTGCAGAGTTCAGTTTTGGGCGCAAAAAACAGAGTGGAAATCGATTTCCCTCTGTAGGAAATCGATTTCCTGCGCACAGTTTTCAAAAAAACAGCATTATGAACTTTGAAACTTGATTTAGGCAAACATACAAACACCTTATGATCACATATCCATTGGAGCACGACTTTTCCATCAAATCACCATCAAATAGCACCAATATAGCATCAAAGATGCATTGAACACAAGCAACAAAGATCTACATCTTAGAATTGAGAAATTTACCAATTCTTGAATTAAAGTGTTGAAGTAGCTTCAAGAACAAGCACAAAGTGTAGATCCTTCAAGTATGGAGATGAACAATCAAAGAAAAGAGTGAAATGTAGGAGGCTTAGTTCAAAATTAGCAAGATTCAATGTGAACCTTACTAATCTTATGAAAATGAACTTTGGGTGAGGGTTTTGGAAAGGGTGAGAAATGAATTTGCAAGCAATTTTTTGGCTCTCCAAGCTTGAGAAATGAGAGAGTAGAGGGCTCTATTTATAGAGTTGGAGCAAGAGTAGTGGCAAATTGGTCTTTTTGTGTTTGGTGATTAAATTGTGTTTAATTGGTGATTAAAGTGGCAATTAAATGGTAAAAAGTGGTAAAATGGGGTTAAAGAGGGTTTAATGAATGAGTTAATTTTGATGAGGTGGAAAATTGATAAATGATCAAATAAAAAAGGTGCCAAAATGATGTCAAGCTTCCCTCTTATATTTTTTTGAATTTTGCGCACAGGAAATCGATTTCCCACAGGGGTAAATCGATTTCCACCTTCCAATTTTCAAAAATTGTTTTCTTGCGCTGTTTTGATTTTTGCCCGATCTTTCACCTGTAAAATATAAACAAAAGAGACAAAACATATATTTTTGATTTTTTTGGTTAGTATAAACAAATAAAAACTATAAATGCTCGATAATTCCCCTCAGAGATAATCACAGTATCAAAGATCAAGCTTCACAATGGTGCTCTTGATTGATGATTGAATGCAATTGATGTATGATCTTAGGGTCAAAAATTGGGGTATGACAAGTAGCATCAGTTTACTTTTGGGATGCTTCTCACAATACCTTCCACCTTCCATGCGGGATGGTTACCCTTACTCTCTTCGATGTAGCTGCTATCATAGGGCTTCGACCCACTGGAGAAACCTTCGACCCCAATTTCATGGATACTGACACCATTCAATTTAACGAAGCAACAATCACTTATACTGCCTTCATTCAACAATACCACAACGAAACGGACCCAGATGTTTCTGACGAAGAACATATAGCATTTCTAGCACTTTGGCTCTCGAGATGCGTTTTTTGCTCTGGGTCCATACAAGTAGCAAAAAGATATCTTTTCATGGCCAACCAGTTAAATGCTGGGAAGAAATTAAACTTAGGCCAGTTAATTCTAGGATTTCTTTATGAGAATCTTGGTGAAGCAACGGACCTTGTTAAGAACTACAAAACAAGATCTCTTCTTTTTGCTGGTCCCTTATGGTTGTTGCAACTATGGATTAATGCCACTTTTGAGGCTCACCTCCCATATAAAAATGTTGTGGATGAAGAAAGTGAAACTATAAAGAATCGAACAATGGAAGGAACCAGATTGGCTTACCTAACTCCAAAGGAAGAAACTGGCAAACTTCGTGAAACCTTCCTGGCATTCATAATGATGTTCGCTAAACGTTATCAGTTCACTCCCTTGATGGCTCCATTCGTACAACGTAAGGTGGGTCCCGAATGGTTTACTCGAGAATTTCCAATAACTTCTCCTGATCAACAAGCTGAATCTATGACTATCTGGGAAGCTTTCCATCACCCCAAAGTTATTATATCACTGACTTCGATCTTCAAAAAGTCACTGCTGTCTCCTTTGCTATCAACCAAATCTGGTTTCAAGACAATTTGGGTTGGTTCAACTCAAACCAAAGTGTTTGTATGACAAAAGGAATCACATGTGTTTACACACTTCGCATCTGGCAGAAGATGAATATGAATCAAAAATCTCCCGATATGTTGGCATCACCACTTTATCTCCCGTTTCTTTCGAGCCTGCATTTTATTCTACCATAGATTTTCATCAATGGTGGACAGAGTATTATTCTACACAAATCTTCGATGCTGAAAGCCTTACTCGGGAACTAACTGAAGCTTTTGCTGATGTGCAGGAGAATTTCCATAAAGGTACTTCGACTCATATTAAAGAAATCCAAGCATTTCAAAAATTCTTTGAAACTACTTATAGGCCTGATGATCTTAGTCGGACCGTTCGTGAAGCCGCGGTCACTTTACGTGAAAAGTTTTTTGCTAAACTGGATAAGTTGAAACTGCCCACGTCTGTTCGACCTGAACTACATTATAAAGTGGCTTTCGAACTTCATCCTCCAAAATTTCCTCCACTATCTAGTGCTGATTTCGGTGTGGCTTTAAGCCCTCCTTTTCCAGACTGGTTTGTGTGTGGGAATCCCATAAAAATTCTTCAGGAACAAACTAAAAAATGCGCTGAACGAGTGGTCCCGACTAAGCACACCTTGGATACTTTCAAAGGACATTTTCATATAGATCTTGAGCACGTTCGCGTTTTGACTCCAATACCTGAAGGTTGGGGTTTAGAAAATCCTTCGACTAACTTTTTCTTTTTCCATTGAAATACTGATTCATACTTCGTTCACAGCTGTTACTCGAAAGAGACAAATCAAGGAAGCTCCTGTACATAAGGGTTCTAGAACTTCGAGGAACACCAAGGCGAGTGAGAGTGATTCTGTCACCACTGGCAAGAAACCTACGGTACATACATACTCTCATATTCTAACATGTGAAACTTTATGAATATTACTCACTTGGTTTTAATATGTATTCTAGAGTTCGAAACCTCCAGCATCTTCGAAGCGAAAAGTTCCTCAAACAGCCGATTCGGACGACGAAGATAAATCTCCTCCTCGCACCAGACAAGCGATAAAGAAAAGACAATGAGCTGCCACCCCTTCAGCCAAAGAAAAGGGATTTGGGGGGCTCGAAGCTTACTTCGTCAAGTGACAAAGTATCTTCTGATGGATCACCCTTGAAAGCTGCTAGTACTATCCCCATCATGGAGAGTCATAACTCAAGTCCAGACAACATTCCAACCAAGGTATTTGGGTTCCACAATTTAATCATTTCCTTACATTCTAATTCTAATGATTAAGTTCACATTTTACCTTGTAAATGTAAGATGATACTGGTACCTCTACTTCTGATCTCAAAGCCCCAAGTTTACACATTGACCTTGACAACCTTCGAGGTAAATGTTCGTTCCTTCGAATGACAGATGAACTTTCTGCCCTTTTTCGTTTTAATCGATTCTGACTGTCCATCGCAGGAGTTTCTCAACACGAATCTCATGTGCTTTCTCCCGTTCTCGAAGACACTCAACCTCTTGCAACTATCATTCCGACTGCGTCTACTGAAGAAAGCCATTAAAATGATGAGTCTCCACCCATTCATCAAGATGAAAATATGGAGGAGAACCCGCAATGTTCGAATAGTGGTAACGCAGCTGGACAACCAACTGGCAGCGAAGACACTATATCCGAACAAGATGCTGCAGAAGAAACTTCCAAAGTGCCTACACCTGGTTCTCATGAAACTTCGAACCTTGGGACTACACTCACTCCTATGACTACTTCGAAGCAGGCCCCTGCGATGCTTACTCCCTCAGAACTAGAGCAACTCAAGAAAACTGACCCTGTGAGCTTCCTCAAGACCATGATAAGTGTTGATAGCGCTTCACCCCTTGGGCTTGGAGCCCCTTCTAATGTCTTGGCAGGTGCTGGTGACAAGGATGACATTCCTAAACTCCTTCGTCAGATAAGGGAGAGGTTCTTTGAAACCAACCTCATCGAAGTTCTCAGCAAGGATTCCACCAAATACTACGGTCTAAACAACCTTCTGAAGAAAGTGGACTTACTTCTTGTTCCAGAGAAAGTCTCAGAAGTAATTGTTTTACTGAGTTCTCTGATTGAACAACTCCAATCTAATCTCCTTCGAAAACGGGATATTGACGGACAACTCACAGCAAAAGTGACTTCTCACAGTTCTTCATGGGAGGCTGCTAACAATGCAACAAAGAAGGCTGACACCCTTAAGCTCGAGCATTTGAAGAATCGGCGAGAATATGAAGAATGTGAGGCAATTATCAAATCTTGGAAACAAGAAATTGAGCAACTCAAAGGGAAGATAAAGGATGCCCAGTCTCGTCAGGTAGAAATCCAAAAAACCAATCAAGATGAATTAACTGAAGTGGCGCAGTCGGGGATTCGACACTTCGAGATGGCACAGAAGCTAGTGCCAGAGATCGAAGAACTGAAAAGACAACATGCATTGATCGAATGTCATATGTCCTTATGGGAGATTCAGTACTCGAAGATAAAAGATAATCTTCCCAAATATTTTAATTAACTACTTTAGTCCTTAGACTATTTTCTTATATTCTGTACTTAGTTTATTTTGTAATCGAACTTCCTCCAGAATTTATATGCAATTTTATCCTTCACACATCTAATTTTGCAATTGTCATAAGCAACATTTTAGTAATTCCTAACAAATTCCAAAAACCACTTTATTATCAAAATGATTTTAATAATGCACCCACGTGACATGATTACCCTTCGCAGCCTCTTAAACCTAGACTTGACGTTTCCACTTCCCTTAGCCGTAACCATCATTAAATGATGACATCACCTTTTTCAAAACGTCTATTTGAGACGTGCGTGCATTAGCTTTTAATCATGATTACTTTTCAACTTATAAGGCGGGAAACGGCGGAGGCCATAACTTCTCTTGGGGATACCAATCGCAGTCCAATCAATAATCAAGAAATAAACCATTCCTTTTGGCTAACGTGTTCTATATAAAGGGTTAGTATTCTACTTCTTTCTTCACACTTTCCTCAAACTGTTATCAACTTCCTTCTTCCCCTCACACTTTTTCAAATACAGAGTTTACTAAACCTCTTTGTATTCTTTCCCTAAAAAATGGCGCAACCCTTGACCTTCAACACCATCAAAGCCTGTATCAAAAAATAGTTCAAACTTTCTGAGGAAGAGCTTGAAGGAAATCACATCAGCTTCAACGCACTCTTTGCTAACCAACATCTTCAGTTCTATCCTGAAATCCTGGAGGGATCTGTTTATCCCAACATGTTAGCAGATTTCTGGATGTTTGTGTCTCTGCGCATAGATCCGGAAGGGAGGACCACTATTGTATCTGAGGTTCGAAGGGCTCACATTACCATCACTCCTTCCACCATCTCTGACTTGCTGAGATGTGAAAAATTTGGAGAAGCTTTTGATGACAACGCCATCTACATGACCACCTATCGAATGTTGAGGACCCTCATGGAAAAGGACCCCTTTAGTGCTAAAGTCATCAAGATTTGGCACCAGCTTTTGGTGGGTAACTTCCGGCCACGAAGTCATGATCTAGATAGCATCATGATGGAGGATCTGGAATTTATACTCTGCGCCCTCTAGGGAAAGAAGATAAACTTTCCATTGCTAATCTTCAAAGGGCTTGTCGAAGCTGTTTCCATGACTGCTTCTCGCCAAGGTGTGGTCACGTGCCTTCCTTATGGAAGATTCTTGTCCTACATGTTCCTTAAAAAAGGCATAGTGAGAAGAATGCGCAATTCGGGGGCTCTAGACATGTTCGAAGCAGAAAGCTTGCCCCTGCTATCCTTGGAGAGTTTAGAGCAAAGGATTAACTAGAGGGTGCTTTGTTTGAGGCTTTGATGAAGGCGTTATGGGCCTTAGTTTTTTTATCCAAAATCTTCTGAATGCCTCCTTTTGTTTACCTCTAGCGTATTTCTTTTCATTTGTAGTCCTTTTGTTAATGGAAATGTAATGTACTCTTCCCAACTTAATGAAATGCATTTTGATATTGCTTTGTTTGTGTTTACTTTACTTACCACATAACACTCTTGAACATAAAACCATTTTGGTGCTTGTTCAACCATTTTGGCCCACGTAGCATCCTTTGAATATCTACGTTTTTGCAATTTTAACTTCGTGCATGCTTGGTTTGTATCTTTTCAGATACTTCCCGTTTACCCTTAAAATCCTACGATCTTCTGCCAATTCTTCTATCTCATAAGCGTTATTTGAGAACACTTTCAAAATTCGAAAAGGGCCTTCCCAGTGTGGAGACCATTTACCTAACGCCTAATTTTTCCGATCTATAGGTAAAATAGCTTTCCAAACTAAGTCATTACTGATAAACTTTTTACCTTTCACCTTTTTACTGTATGCTCTGGACACTCTTTCTTTTTTTCTTTTTATCATCTCCAATGCTTGAAGTCTGTCTTCGTCCAAATCTACTAATTCATTCATCATCAATTCCCAGTAAGTATTTGGAGGAATTTCTGCTTGTCTTTGGATCTTGACTGATTGCAAGTATATTTCTACTGGAAGCACTGTGTCGTGTCCAAACGTCAATTGGAAAGGCGTTGTGTTTGTAGCTTCTTTTGGCGATGTCCGACAAGCCCAAAGCACTTGGTCCAAAGTTTCATGCCAATTTTTGGGTTTTTTCCCTACATGTTTCTTTATAAGACCAATTATTATCTTATTTGCTGCTTCGACTTGTCCATTTCCCTGAGCATAGTAAGGTGTAGAGGTAAACAACTTGAACCCCATATCTTTGGCGAAATCTTGCATCTTTCGCCCAGTGAACACTGATCCTTGGTCTGTGGTTATACTTTCTGGGATTCCGAACCTGTATATGATGTGTTTTTGAATAAACTCAATCACAGCTTCCTGATCCACATTCGCAAGTGGTATCGCTTCGACCCATTTTGTGAAATAGTCTATTCCTACCAAAATATATCTTTGACCTCTAGAAGACTTGGGGTGAATTTCTCCAATTAAGTCTAATGCCCATCCTCTAAAAGGCCAAGGTTTTATTATTGAACTTAACTCGTTTGCAGGAGCATGTTTAATACCTGCATGTTCTTGACATTCTTGACAACCCTTTGCAAATTCTATGCAATCTTTCAACATAGTAGGCCAATACATTCCGTATCGAAACAAAAGCCATTTCATTTTGTGCCCCGCTTGGTGTGCACCATATGCTCCGCTATGTACATTTGAGAGAGCCAAATATGCTTCTGCTTCGCCCAGACACTTTAATAAAACTCCTTCGGGAGTTTTCTTAAACAATTCATTTCCCATTAAAAAGTATGATAAAGCTTGATATTTTACCTTTCTATCCGTGTCTGTCGAAGGATCTTTTAAATAGTTCACAATTGGACTTCTCCAATTTGTGTCTGCTAAAGAGTCTATATTCAAAACTTCAAACTTTTGTTTGTTGGCAAAACCTAATTGTGAGCTCTCCAAATCACTTGGGGAGAGCCTAGTAGCCATTGCCTTGCCTCTTACTTCGATCAGCTCTTCTAGTTTTTCTTTTGATACCCTGTATCCTGAAGCTAATTGTGCCAAATCATTCGCTTCTTGATTTTTCACTCTAGAAACGTGATTTAAATCCATGTACTCGAATTTTTTGAGCAACCTATTTGTTATGACAAAATACATGATCAAATTTTCTTTGAGACACTTGTATTCTTTCGTCAGTTGCTTAATCACTTGTTCAGAGTCTCCTTTAATTTCGACTCTAGTTGCCCCCAATTCTAACAAAGCCTCAAGTCCAGCAATCAGTGCTTCGTATTCAGCTTCGTTGTTGGAGCATAAGGGACCTTCAATCTTGTACTTGAGCTTTGTTGGAATTCCATCAGGAGAAATTATTAGTATTCCAACGCCAGTTCCTTCTTTATGGGTTGAACCATCGAAGTATAGCTTCCAAGGCTTCAATTCTACGTATTGTTGAGGGTTTTCAACCACTGCATGGTCAACAATGAAATATGCTACGATCTGACCTTTCATCGCTTTAAGGGGTTGAAATATCAAAGAATACTCAGTAAGGGCCAACGTCCACTTGCCAATTCGATTATGCAATATAGGCTTTGATAGCATGTGTTTAATAACATCACAATGAGATGAAACATAAACATCAACTGGCTTTATATAATACTTAAGTTTGATACAAGAGAAATACAGACAAAGGCAGAGTTTCTCTATTGCGCTATACCTAGTCTCTGCATCATTGAGTACTCTACTTAAGTAATAAATGGCTCTTTCGATGCCATTATCGTCTTCTTGAGCTAACATGCTACCTATTGTATTATCTAACGCTGAAATATACAGGCGCATGTGTTTCTTCCCATTTGGGGGGGATAATATTGGTGGATGCATCAAGTATTGCTTGATCTTCTCGAAAGCTTCTTGATGTTCAGCACGCCATTCGAACTTTCCTTGCTTTAGTCGAATTAAGGGAGAAAAAGCTTGCGTGCATCCACTCAAGTTAGAAATGAATCTTCTCAAGAAGTTTATCTTTCCCAGTAAAGACTGTAATTCTTTCTTCGTGGATGGAGGCTTCGTTTCCATAATAGCCTTTGTTTTATTTTGATTAATTTCTATTCCCTTTTTGTGGACCACGAAGCCCAGGTAATCTCCAGCCTGCACAAAGAAAGCACATTTAAGGGGGTTCATCTTCAAGCCATGTTTTCTCATTCTCTTGAACGATTGGCTCAGATGATCCAGATGACTGTTATCTGAAACAAATTTCACCACAATGTCATCTATGTATACTTGCATGAAAGTTTCTATAAAATCATGGAATATAGAATTCATTGCTCTCTAATAAGTTGCCCCAACATTTTTTAGACCAAAAGGCATTACAACCCATTCGTAGGTGCCTATGGCCCCTGGGCAACGAAACGCTGTTTTAGACACATCTTCTTCTGCAATGAAGATTTGGTTGTACCCGGAATATCCATCCAACATACTTAGATATTCGAAGCCTGCGGCTGAATCGACTAACATTTCTGCCACAGGCATGGGATATTCATCCTTAGGCGTTGTTGCGTTAAGATTGCGAAAATCTATGCATACTCTTAATGAACCGTTCTTTTTAGTAACCGACACAATATTAGCAATCCATTCGACATACCTCGTAGTTCTAATGAACTTGCATCGTAGAAGTCTTTCGACCTCTGCCTTGATATTTGAATGAATTTCTGGTGCGAACCTTCTAGGAGTTTACTTGATGGGCTTTTTCCCTTCCTTTATGGGCAGCTTTAATTCGACCAAATCCCGCCCTAGACCAGGCATCTCGTTGTAATCCCATGCGAAGCAATCTTTGTTCTCCTTCAACAACGTGATGACTTTTGACTTCAGCATTGGCGCCAGTTTCACACTGATGTATGTTACCCTCTTCTGATCTCCATCTCCAAGATTTACTTCTTCGAGTGGGTCTTGGGCTAACATTTTGATATTTTCCCCCATTGGGTCTTTCTCGAATCCCAAAGGTTCTTCGTCATAGATTGCATCCAGCCTTTGACTCATCTCCTCTCTTGAGATTTCTTTGGCTTGAACTGGATCTTCGAGGCATTGGGGGGTAGGATGTATTACAAAATCCCTCGTTTCTGCTTCTCTTTAAACCGTACTGACTATCATGTGTGATAACTCGGCTTCGAGAGCCGTGTTTCTTTTGTTCTCGGCTACGTAAGCCGAAATCTTTTCGAAAAAAGATGCTTCAGATGTAACACCCCATGTTTTCCCTTAATTAATTTAAATTGAAATTAAATTATTTATTGGAATTATTTGGCATTTTATTGGATTTATTGGAGAATTATGGAAAATAAGGCTAATGGGCCAGTGTCGCTTTTAGTAGGAGGGGGTGTCAGTTGTGAAGCCCATTGCTAATAATAAAATATTTTCATAAAATAGAGAAAGAGAAGGATTTGTGAAAATAGAACCAAAAAGGAGAAGAGAAGCATGAACGTGAAAAGAGCAGAGAAGCGAGGAAGTGCGACGCGAGGAAGAACAAAGAACCAGCCTTCAGGTAAGGGGGGACTCTTCCGTTTAACTTCTATTATGAGATTATAGATAGTAGGATAGATTGAGCATGTTGTTTGTGTCAATTGGGTTATGGTTAGATTTAGGGTGTTAGGTTTTGGAAGAATTGTTGAATTGTTTGCATTGATTGTGTATGGTAGTGTTTGGGTGTTTGAAATGAGTTATAAACATGCCAAATTGTGTTTGTTGATGCTGTTTGATGTTGCAATACGTTATGGTACGTTCTGGTATGGTTTGGAATGATGTCGGTGCTGTAAAAATAGTGATTTTGGGTTGCAGGCTCGAAGTAATCGGTTACCGTAGGGTGGGTAATCGATTACCCATAGTAAAAACAGCAAATTTGAGTTTTTGAGTCTCAGTAACCGATTACTGGTGTTTGGGTAATCGGTTACCGCTGTACGTTTTTGAAAAATACTTGTTTTTATAAAACTCATAACTTTTGATCCGTAAGTCCGTTTTGGATGTCGTTCGAAGCGTTACGAAGCTAATGAAATGCTCTTTGTGATTAAAATAAATTAATTAGCACTATATAATTTAATTATTATGTGGCTTTGAAAATGACATGTAATTGTGTTTGTATATGTCGTGGATTAATGTTATTTAAGAATAACATGTATGGGTATTGTGTATTATGTGCTAATTGTGATACATGGAATTGATAAATGATAAGTTCTATGTATTGTTGTGATTGTTACATGATGAATGTATGTTATACCAATGGTGGATAATTCAAGATGTTGAATTGTGATGGATGTGTTATACGTGGTATTATGGTGATGTAAATCTCATATTGTTGTTGTGTTGATTTGATGTACTTGGTACATAATTGTGGAGTGTATTATTGTCGTATGCACTATGTGATGAGTCGAGATATGATAATGTTGTTCATATGATTGAAGTGGCGATGTTGTGGTAACATGATTATAATGTTGATAATGTGATCATGTGGTGATTGTTTTGGTTGTGTGATGATGATTGATGTTTATGAATAATGCATGATACATGTACATACTTGTTGGTGATAACTATGTTGAGTTATGTGAGACGATGTTGTTCATCGGATCGGTGGTGTTGTAAGTATGTGATATGTGTGCATCCATTCATAAGGCATTTTGTTGTGGGCTGTATCCCTTATGGTGGTGGGACAGCGGTAGCTAATTCCCATTGTGTGGAATTAGTGAGAGAAGTAGCCGAATCTTTATGGTGGTGGATCGGTGAGATGGGTTATCCCATGTTTGGTACCACATGCATGTAGTTGCATTGCATTAGGTGTTTGATATATTATAACATGAATGGAAGTTGTCCAATGTTATAATATTGTGTGTTTGGCCAATTGTTGTATTTGGTGTATGTGTGTATAGCCTGAATCTGATCATAACTGTAATTGGGTGAATAATATGTGATTGAATATTTTATTATTTATATCTTATAACATTGGTTAAATGTGAATGAGACTCACCCTTACTGTTGATTATTTTTCAGATTAAAGGTTAGCGGCTTGTGCTGGGTGAGGATAACTCGTAGAGTTACTTCGTTAGTACGGTTGTGTCGGTGTCATGCTCTGGTCTTGTAACACTGGGGGGAACGTTTGTTTTAGAATTTGAATGATGGATTATTTCTTATGTTGGAATAATGTTTTATTGGTTTAGATCGGTGAATTTGGATGTGAATCCCGATGTTTTATGTTATTCAGTTTTGAAGTATTTTCCGCTGTGTTAACATGATTACTGAATAATATGTTTTGAAGTTCCTCATAAGACGTGACATGGCTTAATGTTTTAAATATTTTGAAGTTGTAATACCCTTTTCATGTTTTACTCTGAATTTTAATTGTTATTCCGCGGGGTTTTAGAAGGGTGTTACATTAGTGGTATCAGAGCATGTCGGTCCGTCCGGCCAATTGTCGAGTCAGTTGAGTTGCACGACAGTTGTATACTGTCGGTGTTTTATCCATTGGTACACGACATGTGAGTGAATCACTGTCGGTACTTGTTTGTTTTGTTGCAGGTGTTGGATTGAAACAAGTGGGGGAGAAGCTTCGCTTCTCGGTTATGTTTCAGTTGTAAGACGATGGTTCAGTAGACTGTTACTGCAACAGTGCAAGTGTTGTTGGAGTTGGTTGTTTCCCGAATTGAAGGTGACTTGGAATTAAGACTCGACTGGTAATTAAGTTGGAGCTCTTGAAGAAGGATGATTAGATGTAATTGATGATTATTTGTAGGAGAGGGAAATTAGAAAGTTGCAATGTATCCGCTCTGCTGATGGGCTGCGAAGTTGTCAGTTGAGTAGTCTTGCGTCTTGGAAGAGGTTCAGTTGCAAGTTTGCAAAGAGGATTGCGGTCGTAATGTTTCAGAAATCGCACTTCGGCGATGGAATGTGTTGCTCAAGTTATAAGAATATTTGGGAGCGAAGAGATATGATAAGAGGCTGTATAGAATGTGATTGATTTGAAGAGGATGAGTTTTGGAGTGGAATTTCCGCAAGAAAAACGCAGGAAAGTTGCCGAATCGTTATGAAACTTCGAAAATTCATAACTGGAGTTCTGGACATCCGATTTGAGTTCCGTTTGAAGTGTCGGAAAGCTAACGAGATGAACTTTATTATAAAAATGGTTGCAACAGCTGTAACATATTTAATTGTGACAGGATGACGTTGGAGAGAAGTGAAGTTACGGTTACATTTGTCCTTAGGACTAGACTTGTTAGCGGGTACTGCACGGGATGTCAGTGTCAGAGTTGAACGGATTGAAGGAATAATTAAAGGCTTGTTGAGAAGTAATTTTAGAAATTAAGTGTACCATTTGAGGAGTTTTGGAAATATCGTTTAAAGTGTCGCTGCATGGCGTCGGTGTTGCATTTTCGGATAACGATTGGAAAATTCATGTCTTGAGTTTCGAGTGTCGGAATTATGTGTCGTTTGAACCTACGAAGAAGAGAGATTATGTTCTACCTTATGGGAGGTTTATAAATACAGTAGAGTGATCCTATTAGGAGAGGTTCTGAAGTCGGTTACGGAAGCGTGAAACTTGTTGAATAAGAATGCCTACTACCGCGATTGTTTGAAACAAAATTGAGTAGAACATGTTATTGATGAATAAGTTGATGAGATATTTGGTCATAAAGATGATTTGAGTACCGATGGATTTTAGTGAGAAGTTAATTAGTAGTAAAGGTGGAATAAACTTTAGATCTCTTGGAGTCGTATTTGTGATGACAAAGTAACGATAGGTATAAAAGAAGAATTGTAGAGAATTTCTAACACCTGTTGATGTGAGGAAGACTTTATTGAGATGTCGAGTGGAATGATATTTGGGCGCGAAAGATGCCATGGAATTTAGAGTAAAACCACGAGTTATGAATGTTGTCGCGGTCTTTTGCTAAGATGAGGATTTGATTTGGAACGAGATGAATAGTAAGGTTCGAGAATATTAGTGATTATGAAGTTTGAAAGTACTTAACAAGTGTGTGATGCTAAGTGACTATGAAGCGGATTGTGTGAAATATTTGGACGTTGGTGTCTCACCGACAAGATCCAATAAGAGGGAAGTGTGCGAGTTGTGAAGACTCAAAGTGAATTATTGAACTATGACGATGTTAATGAGTTTGAGTGCAAACTCGGAAAGGACACTATTATGTAGTAACAACGGTTTATGCTTACATATGGTTGTCGGCTATCTATTGACAAATTGAGGACTTGATCACCCTTAATCTCTTGTTGGTAGTAGACGGAATCATATAGATGGGATGAACTTGTTTTGTTACCTTAATGGTTTGGGATGTGAAGAATACTAAGTCTTGAGAATAATCACTCACCATGTGGTGTGAACTTATGAAGAAGTGAATACGAAAGAGTGCAATATATTGGATGATGACTTAAGACGGGTAATCAGAGTCGCACAGCGAAAGTGTGATGTGGAGTAATGTTATGGGTACTACTCGTGGACAGTGAGGAAGTAATATCTCGGAAGCCTACGTAGAGAATATGTATTGACCTATATGTTGGATTTGGGATCTAGTGGATGTAAGGATGTTGTACCAGAGAATTAGAACCCTTTTGAGTAATTTCTGAGATGATGAGTATGTTATTGTGGTTGTACGTAGTTAATGAGTATGTATTCGGCGAAGTGAAGACGATGAGTTGATACTATATGATATTATCATAATTTTGTGTTGTTGTAAAGCGTTATTACAGATTTCCAAATATAATGAGGAGTTATACTCTAAGAAGGACGAAGTTGATTTAATTCTTAGAGAAGAGCGGGACTCATTTTGAGCTATTTCGTAAGCAATGGTATATTGAAGTTGATGGGTGTGATTATAACTACTTGTGTGTACTCGTTCTGATGGTTAGAATTTTTTTATAGATAAAGTAAACCAAGAATCTGTTTTTGAGTACGAGTAAGTATTGCTAAATGATAGATCGGTACCATGTATGGTAAAGAATAATTCTTGAAACGGATGAGTAAAGAGGGCCAGAATTGGGTAAAAACTCGAAAATCTAATTGGTAATGATGATTGTAATGAGTAATCAGAGTAGTGCAGCGGGAATGAAATGTAACGTGTTGGATAATTGTTGGTCTGACTTGAGAGGAGTCAGATAGTTGAAATTTAATGATATGAGGAATATGATTATTGAGTTTTCTTGAAGAAAGTAGTTGGTGAAAAGTGTTAGTATTATGTTATCGCTCAAATGTAAAAGTATGTTTAAGGTTGGCACATTCGTTAGGTGGAATGTATTACTGCAGAGTGGATCAGGTGTAATCATGCTATGGGTAAGGAATTATTTTTCACGTGTGCAGCGAAAATCAATATAAATGTTGAATGACAACCTTGTTCACAGATGCAAATAAGTAAATGTCCTAATGAAAGTGATATTAAGTAGTAAGATATTGAGAAGGGCGGATAGGATTGTGGGAACATCCTTGTCCTAAATAAGGTTGTGATCTCTCTTTCTAGGATGGGATCCTATTGTGTATGTATAACCTTCTAAGATGGAAAGGTTAGAGCAACGCTATACATCTTGCTGACGTGGACGTTGGGTTCTCTTTCGGTTTGAAAATGAATTTGATTTCGAGATGGTAAGATGAAGGATAGTGTACAACTATGAGTACGCGTTTGGTTGACTATTCATGTCTTATTTAGTCATTGGGCGTATTGTGTGGGTTGTACCTCAATTATTCCATTGTTGTTAACATTTTGGGGGGATAACGAGAGGTACACCTTTGGAGGGGCATATGCGACGTAAGAGTTGAGATTGAATGCATGAGACATGCTTTAAGTTGGTTATGTCAGATGGATTTTTAGGACCGACTTGATGGAAATGTTACATGGAAACTGGAGAGTCAGATGAAGGACTCTATCCGGAACTTTTCACTGGAAGTATGTTTTCGAGGACGAAAACTCTTTTAGTGGGGGAGAGTTGGAACACCCCGTGTTTTCCCTTAATTAATTTAAATTGAAATTAAATTATTTATTGGAATTATTTGGCATTTTATTGGATTTATTGGAGAATTATGGAAAATAAGGCTAATGGGCCAGTGTCGCATTTAGTAGGAGGGGGTGTCATTTGTGAAGCCCATTGCTAATAATAAACTATTTTCATAAAATAGAGAAAGAGAAGGATTTGTGAAAATAGAACCAAAAAGGAGAAGAGAAGCCTGAACGTGAAAAAAGCAGAGAAGCGAGGAAGTGCGACGCGAGGAAGAACAAAGAACCAGCCTTCAGGTAAGGGGGTGTCGCGGGCGAAAAACCGTTTTGTTCCTCTTTTTTGTGGGATGAGACACCTGATGCCTTCTTTGGGCTCGAGTGCTCATAAAATGATTTTTCTTTTGTTTCGACCAAACTTTTTATTATTTTCAAAGGAGGAAAAGGAAAAAAGCTGCAATAACCTAAAAGTGGGGGGAGATCTCGGGTAAGAGGGTTGGTTATACGAAGGGAAGGTATTAGCACCCAACGTATCTATAGTACTCTATAGGTTTCTTTTCTTTGTTTTTCATTCCATATTGTTGAGAGGTTCTTGTGAAATTGGTGGGACCTAAGGTGTTTGTTTGATTATGCTCGCAAAGATCATTGCGATCCTCTGCATACATATCCCCTAGAGGGAATCAGAGCATCTGTAGCTCGGGGTCTACGGGTGCTAAGGTTTGAATGGTTTTTTTTGTTTTGTTTTGCTCGCCAAGGATCGACCTTGTGCCTACGTATTCTCAAAGGGATGTTGAGAAAGTCAGAGCAATCGTAGTTCCCACTTATGCTAGTGGAAGCAAAGGAAAATAGACAAATGTCGTCTAAATGCTAGATGTATCTAATCTATATCATCACATACATCTGTTTGATTTTTGTTTGAAAATCTTTTCATTATAAGCCCTGGGTCATGCCACTTATGGTGCTTAGAATGATAAAGATGTTTTTGTTTGTTTAACCAGCCTTGTGGCAAAAGTTTCAATGAAGTCAGCCTTGTGACAAAAACTTTGATTAATCAGCCAGCCTTGTGGCAAAAGTTTCAATGAAGTCAGCCTTGTGACAAAAACTTTGATTAATCAGCCAGTACGGTGGTAAAACGGTTTGATTGATTAGCCAGCCTTGTGGCAAAAAGAAGTTGATTGATTAGCCAGCCTTGTGGCAAAAAAGTTTGATTGATTGATTGTTTGTGATGATATATAAGAGATACTCCTAGCATAGAGATGAAAAATGTCTAATCTCCTAGGGTATTTGGTTTTGGATATTGGGGATGCTTATAAGAAGCCCGTGGGTCCTTGTACGAAGCCCAAGAGGAGGCTATCCGAGGGTCCTTGCATTGTAAGCCCAAGAGGAGGCTATGGGAGGGACAATCCAGGGTCCTTGCATTGTAAGCCCAAGAGGAGGCTATGGGAGGGTCACTCATTTGTACAAAGCCCAAGGGGTGGCATGGTATAGTTGGTCTGAGCTCTTAGAGCGATTTCACCGGGAAACCATACTTGTCCTAACCTAAACTAGTGGAGATTCTTTGCACGAAGCCCAATAGGAGGCTATGGGGAACCTAGTGTTGTACTAAGTTGAACAAGTATATATAACACAATCACACATATGAACAAGTACAAATAAATATGCACAAGTACATGAACAAGTATGAACAGTTATACATATATGACAAAGTGTGTGTATATAATGGAGTTTATGAAGGAAATATACCTGTGAGCATGATCCATTTGTATACACGGGGCTCGGGACTCACACTCGGGGAGAAGTCCACTTGAGTTTATTCAAAGCTATGTAAACAGGTATTTACAAAAGGGGCTTGGGACTTATACCTACATGGAGGCCCATGATATTTTTTGTGAAGATTTAAAGAAACCTTCATTTTTGGTTTGTTATTCAAAGTTAAAAAAAAACAACTGATCGAGATATGTACAAAAATGCGTACAATGAAATACCTAATTTCATGTACTGGAATGGGTATGTACAAAAGGGCTTGGGGCTTATACCTACATGGAGGCCCATGGTATATTGAAAAGTTTTGTTTCTTTGAAGTTTGGTTGTTTTGAAAATGATTTGAAAAATGTTTGAAAAGATTTTATTTTTGAAGAAGTTTTGTTGTTTTGAAAAAAAAAACAAACTGTACAAAAAGAAAAGAAATGGGACTTACACTCTCTAATATTCGAGAGGCCCCACTTCGTTTTGAAAATCAAATGATCAATTAAAAAGATTTAATCAAAAAGAAGTGGTTTATCGTTTTGAAAAAGAATCGCGATCGCTCGTCTTAAAACGATTTCAATTTGACAAAAGTCAACTTAATTAAGTTAAAACAAATTTTAATGCTTAATTAAGACCTAAATGATTAGGGTTTGATCACAAAAAAAATTTACAAGTGATTAGGTTAAAAATTAAATGAAAAACAAAATTTTAAGTAATTAAAAACACTTAAAAATGTATCATTTTAAACCTAATTAAAAACATATTAAATAAATCTTTTTTTGTGATTTTTTTGGATATTCATAAAATACATATATTAAATGAGAAGTGTTGAAAAAATGAATAAAAAATGAGTTAATTTGATTGGTTAAAACAAATGGTGAAGTTGTGAAGAAAAATAAGAAAAAAAGTGATAAAAAAGAGGTTTTGGCCCCTAAGGGTGTTGAACCCACGACCTGGAGGTTATTTCTCAAAACAAAAGCCAACTGAGCCACGCTTGTGGCTTGTAACATACACGCGTCCATTTAGTTATATTGAAAAACAAGAATTTGAATTTTCTGAACAAAAAAACGCGCCAAGAACACCATCCCCATTTGATTTTGAAAATCTTTGAAACTGGATTGTTTTGATCAAGTAGATAGTCTATCTCACTCGGTTTTTCATAAGGAACATGATGGTGATCTTTAATTTCATTTATTTTCACTCTAAGGCTATCAATTTTCTGATGAACACGAAGAACCCTAGAACTGAAATTCAATGTGAAATCGTGTATGATCATGTTATGATGCAATTGATTGAGGGTTAATGATCCTCATAGGTGCAGAAACAAGATGGTATGTTCATTTTTCATTTATGATGCATGTATGATGGAGTTTGAAGTTCATGAGCACTTACCTCAAAAACGGCCAAACTGGAAATTGAAATCGTGCCTGGAGGTGTTACAGATGCTTTGTGATGATCTGGATAGCTTCAATGAACCTTATGTGATGTGTTTGAATGCCTGGAATGAACTGGAAACCTCTTGATCACCTTGTGGTACCCGAACTGCAGTTTAGCTCAAGTGAGGATCAAGCTAGTTGATTTTGATGTTTCAGATCATGTATGATGGTTGGAACAGTTCATGTGAAGTATATGGAGTGTGTTTAGATGATTAACTTGGACAGATATGGCCTGGTATGAGAATTGATATGTTAAGGCTCATTTTATGCAAATATGGTGGTTGAAGAGTGATTCTGAGATTTAGGGTGATTTGGGGTGTATGGATGGATCAAACACATCCCATATGATGTTTGTGGTTTGTGGGAAGCATCACTTTGGTCAGAACTTGCAAGAGATGGAGGTTGAGTTTTCTACCTCACTTTGAAACACATGACTTGTAATTCAAGAAAGAAGAGAGAAAACCTATAATTGTGAGGTTTTGGTGTGATTTTGAATGGAGTTTGGACCTCTATTTATAGGCCAAGGTTTCTGAATACAAAGCTTTGCAAGTTGATCAAGAATTGGTGATTTGGCAATTGAAGATAAAATGGAATCTTTACATTTAATGCACATGGTTAAAAGTTACTAAACCATGGTTAAATCCCAAGCTTCTTATCCTCTTCCATTCTGATCTCATATCAGAAAATATCTCTTCAATTATTGCCTCTTTGCATCATTGCTTGGATTATAGGTCATGTAGTCTTGAAACTTAGTGAAAAATGGTGAAAATTCAAGTGAAAATGATCACTAAATGCATAATTCAAAACCATACCTACACTCCATATTTTTTCATGCTCTTTGACATTTTGGAAAGCTCATATTACATACTTCAAAAGCCTAGTTGAAAGTTTCCTCAAGTCTCTTAAGGAAATGGGTGAAAAAGTTCCATGAACTTTGAAGAAAATGAAGTTTTAAGTGAAGTTTTCAAAAAGTACCAACTTTGAAGCCCCATATCTCTTAAATGGTTGATCTTATGGAAAAAATTTATATGTGTCAAAGTTGTTTATTGGATCAAAATCTACAACTTTCATGTTGGAAGTTTTTTTCAGTTTGTAGGTGAAATTTTGAGAAATTCCCTTTCAAAGTTTGGAAAAAACCATGAAAAACACTTAGAAATTTTTCTAAGTATGAAAGTCAAACTTTTGACTTTTTGATTCTTGATTGATTTTCTTGATTTTTCTTGATCAAATGACTTCATATATCATATATTGATGATTAAAAACTTCAAAAGTCATGGTTGACCAAAATTCCCCAAAAGTCAATGGTGATCTTGTACAGTTGACTTTTTCAGACGAATCGCGTTTCTGGAGTTTTCAATGAAACAGGCTATCCTCATCAAATGAATGGTATGAATGGATCACATTGAAGCATTAGAGGATATTGAGCCATGGTTTTGAGTTGTGGCACCATGTCCTGATTAAAAAGTCAGTTGTTCAGTGAATTAGGTCAAAAACCCTAATTGTCGACCTGATGAAATTGATGACTGTGCACCTTGAATTGAGATGCAATCTCCATGGGATATTGTCATAGGGATTATTTGAGGATGATTGAAACCTTTGATTGACTCCCTGGGCATTTTTTGGGTTTCCCAAATGTGATCCCTGATTTCAGTCCCTGATAGTTCAAAACCCTGATCTGAGGATTTGTCTGATCAATCTTTGTGTAGGAGATGTTATGAGCCAATGGATTAGGTCAAAATGATGTACTTGAGGCCTTTATATCATGTCCCAGGCCATTAGGTCAAATTCTGAGCAAAAGTCAGGAGTGTGCTGTCTTCAGTCAAAACCCTAATTCAGTCGATTCAAAGCTGTTGAGCTTGTTGAAATGAATCTCTGAGGACCAAATGTTGATTATTGATGAAGATAATTCTTTTTGAGATGAAGGGAGAACAAAACCCTAATTGATTGTTACTTGTACTGATGAGTGATTTCCTGATTAAATCCTGTTGAGTCACAAGTAACAAACACAAGCTATGCAATTTGTTAGAGATGCAAATGATGCATATGCAATGATATGAGGTGGTATCTTAGGTCAAAAATTGGGGTATGACAGATGCCCCTATTTAAGTTTCTTCAACCTGAGACATGAAGATTGAAAATCTTCGTTTTGATAGGGTGGAAGAGACTTAAATATCAGAAGACGCGAATTTTGGACCTAAGATACCAAAATTGCGAATGATGCAAGGATGTCTTTACCGGGGGATATCAAACTGACTCCGCTGGGGAGAAGAGGTTGGGAAGGATGTCTCAATCCGTTTTAGGAAGAGAATCCGTTTTCTTTCTTTTCGGGGAAGCAAGTGTATGCTTCACCGGGGAATGATAGCTTTGTAAGAAAAGCTTACCTATCGACATTATCGACTATCAGCATGGGGATAGACTTGTTTAATAATGCGAAGGTGAAAGGTATGAAACTATATTACCGACTATCAGCATGGTGATAGACTTGACAAGGTAAAAAGAGTTTCAAAGGTTTGGTTAATATTATCGACTATCAGCCTTGTGATAGACATGTTTAATAATATAACCAGAACAAAAGGTTACCGACTACCGGCCTTGTGATAGTGGTTTCGAAGACATGATCAATTATCAGCCAAGTGATAAAATGATTTTGGAGACTTTGCTAGGGAAATTACTGGTTATTCAGCCTTGTGAACAGTAATAAGGCCCCGGTCGTCAAATGGTCTTCATGATTGATTTCCTTGAGAGGAAAAAACTTTTGGAAGAGACATAAGCTGCTCTGATGACGAGGCTATTGCTTATTGTCTATTTTTTCATGACTCTGTTTGAGGAATCGGAATTTGAATTTTTTGGTAAAGACAAAGTTCTAACCAAGAATGAATTGGAAAGAGACAGTCAAACAAGACTTTGTTCCCATGAGGAATGAACTCAAATGGGGATTTTCTCCTTTGTTTTGAGAGGAGACACTAAAGCAACCTTCTTCCACGAGGAATGATCTCAGTGGGGAACTGGAGAAAGAAGATTTTATTTCTGCTTATGGGTGACAACCTACTTGGAGAGATGACACGCCCATACTTGTTTCTTTTTCTTTTTTCTTTTTTTTTTTTTTTCTTTTTTTTCTTTTTCTTTCTTTTTTCTTTTTTTTCTTTTTCTTTCTTTTTTCTTTTTGAGGATAAATATATCCTGAATGAATGATTTCGAAGCAAACATTGAAAAATGCAAGAATGCATAAATGATGCAAATATGTATGAATGATGAATGTCATGAATGTCGCATGCATGTTAACAAAACTGACAGACAAAGAAGTATACTGGAGAGGGACCGACGTCGCAATACAACCAGATACTTGACAAATGTTCTTCAACACGGTGTAGATAACACAGGTGATGAATGATGCTGCATGCTTTCAACTTCTCTGGGGAAGATAAGCATCTTTTCTTATTGAGATGGAAGAACTTTTTCACTGGAGATGGAAAATCTTCATCACCGGGGATAAAAGAACTTCTTCACTGGGAATAGAAGAGCTTCTTCACTGGGGATAGAAGAGCTTCTTTACCTCGAGGGATAATTGCTTCAAGAATTCTTTTCTGGGACCAGAATACCGTTGTCTCAACAATTTTTCAGGGAGAATCCTTTTGTTCATCCTATGGAGACTGCTGATGTTCCTTCTGTTGTTCATAACTCAAAGGAAAATTTCGCTTTTATTTTGAAAAAGAAAAGTGAAGTAAATTCATTTAAAACTTATTTTTTTCTTTTTTGTTTCAAAAGTGAATAACACAATTAAAGCGTCATTTTGCAAGCTAAAAGAAATTAGAGATTGCAAACAAATGGGCACAAGGCTCAAATTTATTTAATAGGATGGTAATCAGCTAAAGGCGTGATTCCATAGAGTATTTACAAAAGTTGGAAATGGTAATTATGCGGAAAAGGCTACATTGAAAGCAATAACCACTATTCCCCCCAACAACTTTGAGTTCCAACTGTGCTGGTCACTTCAGATTGGCGATGATTTGATCGAAGATCCTCTGATGAAGTACAAACTCTTCAGGTGACGAAGTACAGACTGATGCAGTTACTTTGTCATAATTCCTTAATTTTTGCCTAGATTGCCCTTTCAGGTTTTCAATCTACCAGGATGTATTTTTCTGTTTATTGTCTCTGATTTTTGCCTGGACCGCCCTTTCAGGTTTTCAGTCCACCGAGACGCTCATTTTTGCCTAAGTCGCCCTTTGCGGGTTTTCGACTTACCGAGCTGTTCTTTTGTATTTTTTTTTTAGACAAAGTATTTCTTGACTGCATCAGCATTCACAGGATGTGGGAGTTCATCACCATCCATGGTTGCAAGAATCATGGCGCCGCCAGAAAATGTTCTTTTGACAACATACGGGCCTTCGTAATTAGGAGACCATTTGCCCCTAGAATCTGGTTGAAAAGACAAGATCTTTTTAAGCACGAGGTCACCTTCTTGAAATTCACGAGGTCGAACCTTTTTGTTGAAGGCGTGTTTCATCCTTGCTTGGTACAACTGTCCATGGCATAGTGCAGTCATACGTTTTTCTTCAATTAAGTTCAACTGATCGTATCTGCTTTGACACCATTCAGCCTCTGATAACTTAGTTTCCATGAGGACTCTCATTGATGGGATTTCAACTTCTACGGGGAGCACAGCTTCCATGCCGTATACTAGAGAAAAAGGAGTTGCCCCTGTTGAAGTACGCACTGAAGTACGGTACCCATGTAAAGCAAATGGCAGCATTTCGTGCCAGTCTTTGTAAGTGACGACCATTTTCTGGATGATCTTCTTAATGTTCTTGTTGGCGGCTTCAACAGCGCCGTTCATTTTTGGTCTGTAAGGAGAAGAGTTATGATGCTCAATCTTGAATTCCTCACACAGTTCTTTCATCATTTTGTTATTTAAGTTTGAACCATTGTCAGTAATGATCTTGCTGGGAATACCATATCGGCAAATGATGTTATTCTTGATGAACCTTACAACCACTTGTCTTGTAACATTGGCGTAAGATGCTGCTTCGACCCATTTGGTGAAGTAATCAATGGCTACCAAGATGAAACGATGACCGTTTGAAGCTTTCGGTTCGATCATTCCAATCATATCGATACCCCACATGGAAAAAGGCCATGGAGATGAGAGAACGTTGAGTAGAGTCGGTGGCACATGGATCTTATCTGCGTAGATCTGGCACTTGTGACATCTCTTCACGTGTTTATAACAATCAGATTCCATTGTCAACCAATAGTATCCTGCTCTTAACATTTTTCTGGACATTGCATGCCCATTTGAATGAGTTCCAAAGGACCCTTCATGCACTTCATGCATTAACATGTCTGCTTCGTGTCTATCCACGCATCTGAGCAGAACCATGTCGAAGTTTCTTTTGTATAGCACATCTCCGTTCAGGAAGAAACTGCCAGAAAGCCTCCTTAGAGTCTTCTTATCTTTGTTTGATGCCCCAAGCGGGTACTCTTGAGTTTGAAGGAAGCGTTTGATGTCGTGGAACCACGGTTTATCATCGATGACTACTTCGGTTGCAAATACATAGGCGGGCCTTTCAAGGCGCGTAATTCTGACTGTAGGCATATCATTCCAGTGATTGACTTTAAACATGGAAGATAGAGTAGCCAAGGCGTCTGCCATTCGATTCTGATCTCGAGGTATATGATGCAATTCAACCTTGTTGAAGAAAGTCAACAGACGTCTTGCATAATCTCTGTAAGGAATCAAGCCAGGGTGGTAAGTTTCCCACTTGTCTTTGATTTGGTTAATCACAAGGGCTGAATCTCTATATATGTCTAGGATCTTGATCCTTAAGTCAATGGCTTCTTCGAGACCCATGATACAGGCTTCATATTCTGCGATGTTGTTGGTGCAATCAAATAGCAATCTGGCGGAGAACGGGATATGAGTACCCTTGGGAGTGATGATGATTGCCCCAATTCCATTGCCAAAAGCGTTTACTGCTCCATCAAAAATTAGGCCCCATCTTGATCCAGGCTCAGGACCTTCTTCAGGTAACGGCTCATCACAATCTTTCATCTTTAAGTACATGACATCTTCATCAGGAAAGTCAAACTTGAGAGATTGATATTCATTAATTGGTTGATGCGCCAAATGATCGGCAAGAATGCTTCCTTTGACCGCTTTTTGAGCATGGTATTCAATGTCATATTCGGATAACAGCATTTGCCATCGGGCAATCCTTCCTGTTAATGCAGGCTTTTCAAAGACATACTTGATCGGATCCATTTTGGAGATTAACCAAGTAATATTGTTGATCATGTATTGGCGGAGACGTTTTGAAGCCCAAGCCAAAGCACAACATGTTTTTTCGAGCATGGAGTAACGAGACTCACAGTCTGTGAATTTCTTACTCAGGTAATAGATGGCATGCTCCTTCTTACCAGTTTCATCTTGCTGTCCAAGCATACAGCCCATGGATTCTTCCAACACAGTAAGGTACATGATTAATGGTCTTCCTTCAACTGGAGGAATCAATATCGGTGGTTCTAACAGGTATTCTTTGATACTGTCAAACGCTTTCTGGCAATCTTCAGTCCATACAACCCCTTGATCTTTGCGGAGAAGCTTGAAAATTGGCCCACAAGTAGCAGTCATCTGAGAGATAAACCTGGAGATATAGTTCAATCGTCCGAGAAATCCTCTTACTTGTTTTTCAGTCTTTGGTGCAGGCATCTCTTGAATAGCTCTGACTTTGTCGGGATCTACTTCAATACCTCTTTGGCTGACAATGAAACCCAAGAGTTTTCCAGATCTAACCCCAAAAGTACATTTGTTAGGATTCAAGCGAAGCTGATATTTCCTTAATCTTTGAAACAACTTCAAAAGGTATTCAATATGTTCTTCTTCTGTGCTGGACTTGGCTATCATGTCGTCCACATATACTTCAATTTCTTTATGCATCATGTCATGGAAGAGAGTAGTCATTGCCCTTTGGTAAGTTGCGCCGGCATTCTTTAATCCAAACGGCATCACTTTGTAGCAAAAGGTACCCCATGGGGTGATGAAAGATGTCTTCTCCATGTCTTCGGGAGCCATCTTGATCTGATTATAACCAGAGAACCCGTCCATGAAAGAAAAGACGTTGAACTTAGCAGTGTTATCAACCAGCATGTCAATATGTGGTAATGGAAAGTCATCTTTTGGACTGGCCTTATTCAGGTCACGGTAGTCAACACACATTCTGACTTTGCCATCTTTTTTCGGAACTGGCACTATGTTAGCCAACCATTGAGGATATTCTGAGGTGACAAGAAAACCTGCGTCGAGTTGCTTTTGAACTTCCACTTTGATCTTGTTAGCCATATCAGGGTGAGTCCTTCGCAATTTCTGCTTAACTGGCGGACATTCTGGCTTCAATGGCAAGTAATGCTGAACAATATTGGTATCCAACCCAGGCATGTCTTGGTAGGACCAGGCAAACACGTCAACATATTCTTTGAGAAGGTCTGTCAACTTACTCTTGACATCAGTATCAAGCAGCGATCCAATGGTCACTTCTTTTTTGTCTTCTTCAGAACCCAAGTTGATCTTTTCTAAAGGCTCTTTGTGAGGCAAAATGGTTCTTTCCTCGTGCTTAAGTAATCGAGAGATCTCGTCCGGGATCTCCTCTTCTTCCTCTTCTTCGGCTTCGAACACAGGAAACTCAAAGTTGGGAGAGGGCATAGGGTTATTGCATTCAATGGGTTTATCAATAGTAAATCTGCACATGTGATTTATACTTATTTCAGAAAATTTATGAATGCAGGAGTGTATGCAGATTTTTTTTTTTTGAAAAAGTTTTTTTTTTTTTATTTATTTTGGTTTTTTAGGATTACCATTTCCAGAAAAAAGCAAAAAGTAAAACACATAATGTAGGGAATTCAAAATGACACTTTATTTATGATTCATTTTTGAAACAAAGCCCTAAACACAAACTCATTTGCCTTGGGCAGGACAAAGAGGGAAACTTTTAAAACAAAGCCCTATACACAAAGTTATTTGGGCGGAATATTTAAAAGCAAAGCCCTATAAAACATCTCTCTGCTTTGGGCAAGGCAGGAGGTCAAAATAACAGTGAGGTGATTACTTTGAGCGGCGAACAACATTCGGAACGTCGACAGCTTTCCAGTAGCAACGAACTCCTCTGTGTATTATGTATTCAGGAAAATTCTCCCCAGAATTATCTTCAGTATTGACATCGACCGCTGGTCGAGCAGGATTTGAAGGTCCTGGTTTGTCAACCTTGTTCTTTGTAGAGTTGAAATGGTCTTCTTCTACTTCTTGAAGAGCATAAGACGAGTCACAATCTTCAGAATTTTCAGGATGTATTTCCCAGTCTTCAGGATGAAGAGACTCATTGTTAGCGACACTTTCCGAGTCAGTTGCGGGACCATCTTCCCCTTCATCTTCAAAAATGGCATTTATGTGATAATAACCATCTTCAGGATTATAAACCTTGGCAGATGCATTGAAGCTGAAACCTTCAGTAATTTCAGGCTGCTGAGAAAATTGACAGGGCTGATAAACCTCTTCTGGTTGACTATCATATTCAAAGGAATCTCCCCATCCAGTTGGTTGGATATCCTCAATCGCAATCTTGTAACTTTCAGGCGCAGTATATTTCACCATATAATCAAATTTCCCACTTGGTTGTCCCAAGGTGTCCCAGATTTCTGCAGGAACAGGCTCAGTTTCTTTGCCTTTGGGTCTCTCTGACGGAGAATATGGTTCTTCCTGAGATATGTACCCCGAGTCATTGAGATAACATTTCCATTCTTCTTCAGGATCAGGTAGACCTTCTTCGATGCATTCTTCGATAAGGACATTAACCTCTTGAGGAATTGGATTGAGGAACCCTCCACTAATGAATGTTTCTTTGATCGGACGAAGGGTTTCATCCTTCTTGGTGCAGTTTGAGAATGTTGGTGAACATCCGAGTCCTGCTCTAGTTTCATTCTTGGTAGGGATCACAACTTGCCCCCAGCCAGTGGTAGTTCCATCTTTCACTACTTTTACCGCCTCTTTGTAAGAAGAGATTGATGCTTTCTTTTTGGAAGATTCGTCTTCTAAAGAGAGACCTTGGAACGGAGTTCCTTCCACGTCATCTGCACTGATAAAAGAGAAATTGGATAAATGACTCACCATCAAGGCTTGTTCCCCACTTATTGTTACCAATTTTCCATTTGTTACAAATTTTAACTTTTGATGGAGCGTAGAAGTTACTGCCCCTGCTTCATGGATCCATGGTCGTCCTAACAGACAGCTATAAGCAGCTTGAATGTCCATGACCTGGAAGGTGATTTGAAATGTATGTGGACCAATTGTCATGGGAAGGTTGACTTCGCCGATAACAGATTTTCGCGATCCATCAAATGCTTTGACTACTACACCACTGAACTTCATAGGCATTCCTTGGTAAGACAAGCGAGCAAGAGTCGTCTTTGGCATCACATTCAAGGAAGATCCGGTGTCTACCAGTACATTAGACAAAGAGTCCGACTGACAGTTCATAGAAATGTGCAAAGCAAGATTGTGATTTCTACCCTCCTCGGGGAGTTCTTCATCACAGAAGCTTAAATTGTTGCAAGCTGTTATGTTGGCTATTATCCCATCAAAATGATCAACAGTCACATCATGATCTACGAAAGCTTGATCCAAGACCTTCATCAGGGCTTCCCTGTGGGCTTCTGAGTTTAAAAGCAATGAAAGTATTGAGATCTTCGAAGGAGTCTGCATAAGCTGATCCACAATCTTATATTCACTTCTTTTGATAAGTTTCAAAATTTCATCAAAGTCAGGATTGACATTGGTTCCACTGGATTGACCAAAATCAATGTTTGTATTACTGACAGGAGTTTCCACAGGATTCCCTACTGGTATAACAACAGGATTTTGTCCGGCTGCAGGAGCAACAGGCTGCTTTGGAGGTAGTGGAGTATACACACGTCCACTTCTTGTTACTCGACTCACATCAGCGATGTTTACAACGGATGAGAGAGTAGGTAAAGGAACTTCTTGTCCATCCTTTATCATTGTAGCATTGTAATTGTATGGAACTGCCCTGTCAGAGTCATAAGGAACAGGTCCAGGTAGACAGATGATCAAAGGAGCAACAGGAACCTTCGGCTTGTTGTATGTAACTTCCATGCGCTCAGGCATGTTGAAATGAGGAACGATGACGTTAACTGTAGGCATTTCCGAGTTGATATCTGAGACTAAAAGCTCATGCGGATAACATCCTATCATGTTAACTTCATTTTCATCCCTATTTCTGTAGATCTCAATAGTACCATTATCTAGCAAAACTTGGAGATCTCTTCTCACAATCGAACACCCGTGAGGATCCACACAACATATTCTACAGGAACCATATTGTTGCTGGCGAAAATTCTGCCCCCGACAAAGAGTGGCGTGCATTTGTACCAAATCTGCTCTTGAGAAGTTGATATTATAGACTCGGTATTGGCCAGGACATCCGTACACCATGTTTACAACATGCCCTCCATGATTGGGCAGCGGATTTGCTTGCACATTAGGATTCAAATTTCTGAAAGAGAGGAGATTAGATTTAACCAACCTCTGAACTTCATATTTCAAAGCTATGCAATGCTCAAGATCATGGCCAGGTGCTCCTTGATGATAAGGGCATGAGACCTCAGCTTTGTACCACCATGGGAGTCTCTCAGGTACTGGTGGTGGTGCTCTAGTTTGAACGAGACCTTTTTCAACCAAAGCAGGGTACAATTCTGTGTACGTCATTGGAATCGGATCAAACTGTGGAGCTCTTTGTACACGATTCTGATTATTGTTAAGCTGCTGAACCTGTGGTCGAGGCTGTTGTTGTTGAAATTGCGGAGTGAATCCCGGATTTGGTGTTGTATTAACAACTGGCGCAATAGCAGCTGCCTGTCGCTGACGATTGACATTTCCTCTCGGCCTCCCTTGGGATACCATGTCAACACTTTGTTCTTTCTTCTTTGGGAAACCACTTCCGAACTTTTTGGTTCCACCTGAAGATCCACCTTCTTTAGTTAGACGTCCGGTTCGAACTCCTTCTTCTAGACGCATCCCCATGTTTACCATTTCGGTGAAATCACTTGGAGCACTAGCAATCATGCGTTCATAATAAAACGGACTGAGAGTATTCAAGAAGATCTTTGTCATCTCTTTCTCTTTTAACGGTGGATTAATCTGAGCAGCAGTTTCTCTCCATCGTTGGGCATACTCTTTGAAAGCTTCATGGTCTTTCTGAGCCATGGATCGAAGCTGATCTCTGTCCGGAGCCATATCCGAGTTATACTTGTATTGTCGGACAAAGGCCTCACCTAGGTCATTGAATGTTCGAATATTAGTGCTATCCAAGCCTGTGTACCACTTCAGTGCGGCACCAGTCAAACTGTCTTGAAAGTAATGGATAAGCAACTGATGATTATCTGCATAAGTAGACATCTTTCTAGCATACATCACAAGATGGCTTTGTGGACAAGAACTACCTTTGTACTTCTCAAAGTCTGGGACCTTGAACTTAGCAGGTATTTGTACACTGGGAACCAAACATAGCTCCTGGGCATTCTTTCCAAACAAATCTTTTCCACGGATAGCTTTAACTTCCAACTGCATCTTGTTAAACTGCTCTTGGAGATCTCCCACAAGATTACGCTGATTTGTGCTATCACCTTGATCATGATAAATCTCATTTCCATCGTAGGGAACAGTGTGAACCGTAGGGGTCGGAACTGTCATAGTGGGTTGAGAAAGTGCCATAGTGATTTGGGAAAAAGTTACCCCTGAATGTGGAATAAAAGCCGAACCTTGTGCAGCAGGCGCTTCAGTTGTAGCTGTTTGAACCCCAGAGAAATTATGACGGAAACCTGTACCAAAGCTAAAAGGCGGGCCCCAACCTTCTGGCATAGAGAAAGATGGAATACCGAATGCAACTGTAGAAACCGGAGTAGTGACTTCAGATGTTACTGTTGCTTGACTGTTGGGTGGTGGCGGCTGATTCTGTGCGGCCATTAAGGAGTCAACCAGAGTAGTGAGACTTTCCAATTTTTCCTGAAGGGTGGTCACCGTACCACGAAGCTCAATATTCTCTTGTTCAGAGTGTTCCATTACTCTTCTTCTGCTTGAACGAGTATTGTATCTGTGATCTGATTGCGAGCGCGGTCGAGAAACTTTGAGACGCGACAGCTTGACGATCTATTGGAGAAAGATCCAAAAGATGAGACTCTATAAAACAGACTCGATATGCAGAATGATGTATGCTAAAAAGAAATTTATGATTTTTCCAAACATTTTAAAGATTATTTCCTTGCAAACATTTGAACACAAACAAATCTTTTATTCATTCATTTTTCTTTTATTGCAATAATGGGAAATGTTACAACATTGGAGCGTAGCTCCTTACAAAAGTAAATGATAAATAAAATCCTAAGCATCTTCATCAGACGAAGAACCAAATGCATTGTGCAGCTTGAGCTTCATGATTTCTTTCCCATAGTAAGCTTTCAATTCGGCCTTTTCAGCTTTCAGCTTGTCAACAACATTCTTCCAATCATCAGGAGTCGGAGCGTTGCTTGTCGAGCCTTCCAGATTTTTCTTGCTTTCTTTGATATACCTCTTGATTGCAGCGTCTTTCTGACGAATCTTCTCATCTTTACTCATGAGCCATCCATCTTGATAATAGAGAGTTTCTTCGTGATCTTTCACTCTTTTCTTCAACTTTCTATTTTCCACCTCAGTGCTACGAAACTTTTCTTCCCAAGCATCTTTTTCTGTCCTCATTTTAGCCAAAGTGCGTTGGTATTCCTCCATAGCTGGAATGTTGGGTCGTTGAGGCACTGCAGGAAACATGGGTTTTTCATAAGAATAAGGCATTTGGAACTCCTTGGCTCTTTTCTTTACCCAGCAGGTGTAGGCGTCCATGGCAATGCAATTTCTTTCCTCACCTTTTTCTTTCCATCGGACGTCGTACCAAGCTCTCATCATTCTTGCTTTCAACTTTTTAGGATTATCCCCTTCTCGGTAGAAGTAACCTTCCACTGAGGGACCAACAGGTTTAACTGAATTTGCATACCCGAGTTGTCATCGGGCCAGGACCGGATTGTAGTTAATTCCTCCTTGTGTACCAATGAGGGGTACGTTGGCGAACTCTCCACAGCTTTCAATGGTTTCTGTACCACAGCGAGCCAAGGTATACCAATGAATATCATTATTAGTAAGAGACATGAGTCTTCGAGGCCAACGCAAGCCTTCTCGGTTTTCCGTGAAAATAGGAGACTCAGGTAAGTGTGAAACAATCCATTTGAACAACAAAGGTGCACAACATACAATGATTCCACCGCCTTGGCGATTCCTATGATGGACAGAGAAATACATGTCACCAAGCAAAGTCGGAACAGGATTTCCAATCAGAAAGATCTTTATGGCATTGATATCAACGAAGTTATCGACATTGGGAAACAGAACCAACCCATAGATGAGCAAGGCTAGTACAGCTTCAAAAGCTATCATGCTACCAGTTTCAATGAAATCAAAGGCTTTCTTTACCAGGAAGTGTGAAGTTAAACCCGGGAGGTTTCCTTTGGTAGTCCAATTACTCTCTACTTCAGACTTTTTCAAATGGGTACTTGCTGCAATGACGTGTGACTTAGGAATGGCTTCCAAACCATTGAAGGGTATCTTGTCAGACACAGGAATACCCAAAAGATTGGCATATTCTTCCAAGGTTGGTACCAACTGGTAGTCCGGAAAGGTAAAACAACGGTAGACGGGATCATAGAACTGAACCAGAGTTTTGAGAAGTCCTTCATCAACATGAGTATTCAGGATAGGCAAAAGCTTTCCATAACTTTTCCTAAAATTAGAAGGATCTTGTACAGAAGATGCTAACTCTATCAGTCTTTCTACATCAGGCGTTTTGAAACCGTACTTTTTGGTATACCTTTTTTCCATAACTTAATCCTATAATGTTTGCAAAGAAAATTCTCTAAAATTTTTGAAAAAATCATGTTTTTTATGGAAAAAGATGGGTTTTTTAATGAATGTATGGATGCATGGATGCATGGATGCCACATATTCAAACATGGTGAAACAAACATGGTAACGCAAACAGGGTAACGCGAACATGGTAACGCATTCATGGTAACACAAACATGGTAACACAAACATGGTAACGCATAGGTTCAAAGGTCCAAAGTCACGAGCATGAGGTCAGAGAACCAAAAATGGGATAGATCTAGTTAATCACCTGCATGACATGTTCTACTGATACGTCAGAGTCTACATTTTTCTTTCGGATATTACCGGCCTTCCACAATTAAACTCATGAGCCAGTAATATTCTCAAGAAAAACCCGTCTGAGTGTGGTTCTCCGCATGACAACTAATCCAAGTCTTCACCTGAATAGTTTCTGCACCACAACCTAATAAGGCCAGGATGGGTTGGGGTTCTACGGTCTCTCAGCTTCTACAGTTCAATGAAAGTAATAATGTCTTCGCTACGAAACATGCTAAACATATATTACCAACAAGGAACCTCCACTGAGCGGAAGGATTCTCACGTGCGCCTGCACATGACTATACCCTCCACCTAATTTCTTATGTGTACTTAATCCGGGTTAGGATTTGTCCATAATGTATCACTTGTAACAGAACCACGCAAGTAACAGAACCAGAACCACACATATAACAAAAAATGAAATGAAAAAATAAAGAAAATAGAAATAACCCTTCCTTTGGAAACAATAAAAAGATGGTCCCCAGTGAAGTCGCCATTTTTCTGTCGCGGGCGAAAAACCGTTTTGTTCCTCTTTTTTGTGGGATGAGACACCTGATGCCTTCTTTGGGCTCGAGTGCTCATAAAATGATTTTTCTTTTGTTTCGACCAAACTTTTTATTATTTCCAAAGGAGGAAAAGGAAAAAAGCTGCAATAACCTAAAAGTGGGGGGAGATCTCGGGTAAGAGGGTTGGTTATACGAAGGGAAGGTATTAGCACCCAACGTATCTATAGTACTCTATAGGTTTCTTTTCTTTGTTTTTCATTCCATATTGTTGAGAGGTTCTTGTGAAATTGGTGGGACCTAAGGTGTTTGTTTGATTATGCTCGCAAAGATCATTGCGATCCTCTGCATACATATCCCCTAGAGGGAATCAGAGCATCTGTAGCTCGGGGTCTACGGGTGCTAAGGTTTGAATGGTTTTTTTTGTTTTGTTTTGCTCGCCAAGGATCGACCTTGTGCCTACGTATTCTCAAAGGGATGTTGAGAAAGTCAGAGCAATCGTAGTTCCCACTTATGCTAGTGGAAGCAAAGGAAAATAGACAAATGTCGTCTAAATGCTAGATGTATCTAATCTATATCATCACATACATCTGTTTGATTTTTGTTTGAAAATCTTTTCATTATAAGCCCTGGGTCATGCCACTTATGGTGCTTAGAATGATAAAGATGTTTTTGTTTGTTTAACCAGCCTTGTGGCAAAAGTTTCAATGAAGTCAGCCTTGTGACAAAAACTTTGATTAATCAGCCAGCCTTGTGGCAAAAGTTTCAATGAAGTCAGCCTTGTGACAAAAACTTTGATTAATCAGCCAGTACGGTGGTAAAACGGTTTGATTGATTAGCCAGCCTTGTGGCAAAAAGAAGTTGATTGATTAGCCAGCCTTGTGGCAAAAAAGTTTGATTGATTGATTGTTTGTGATGATATATAAGAGATACTCCTAGCATAGAGATGAAAAATGTCTAATCTCCTAGGGTATTTGGTTTTGGATATTGGGGATGCTTATAAGAAGCCCGTGGGTCCTTGTACGAAGCCCAAGAGGAGGCTATCCGAGGGTCCTTGCATTGTAAGCCCAAGAGGAGGCTATGGGAGGGACAATCCAGGGTCCTTGCATTGTAAGCCCAAGAGGAGGCTATGGGAGGGTCACTCATTTGTACAAAGCCCAAGGGGAGGCATGGTATAGTTGGTCTGAGCTCTTAGAGCGATTTCACCGGGAAACCATACTCTATGTCCTAACCTAAACTAGTGGAGATTCTTTGCACGAAGCCAAATAGGAGGCTATGGGGAACCTAGTGTTGTACTAAGTTGAACAAGTATATATAACACAATCACACATATGAACAAGTACAAATAAATATGCACAAGTACATGAACAAGTATGAACAGTTATACATATATGACAAAGTGTGTATATAATGGAGTTTATGAAGGAAATATACCTGTGAGCTTGATCCATTTGTATACACGGGGCTCGAGACTCACACTCGGGGAGAAGTCCACTTGAGTTTATTCAAAGCTATGTAAACAGGTATTTACAAAAGGGGCTTGGGACTTATACCTACATGGAGGCCCATGATATTTTTTGTGAAGATTTAAAGAAACCTTCATTTTTGGTTTGTTATTCAAAGTTAAAAAAAACAACTGATCGAGATATGTACAAAAATGCGTACAATGAAATACCTAATTTCATGTACTGGAATGGGTATGTACAAAAGGGCTTGGGGCTTATACCTACATGGAGGCCCATGGTATATTGAAAAGTTTTGTTTCTTTGAAGTTTGGTTGTTTTGAAAATGATTTGAAAAATGTTTGAAAATATTTTATTTTTGAAGAAATTTTGTTGTTTTGAAAAAAAAAACAAACTGTACAAAAAGAAAAGAAATGGGACTTACACTCTCTAATATTCGAGAGGCCCCACTTCGTTTTGAAAATCAAATGATCAATTAAAAAGATTTAATCAAAAAGAAGTGGTTTATCGTTTTGAAAAAGAATCGCGATCGCTCGTCTTAAAACGATTTGAATTTGACAAAAGTCAACTTAATTAAGTTAAAACAAATTTTAATGCTTAATTAAGACCTAAATGATTAGGGTTTGATCACAAAAAAAATTTACAAGTGATTAGGTTAAAAATTAAATGAAAAACAAAATTTTAAGTAATTAAAAACACTTAAAAATGTATCATTTTAAACCTAATTAAAAACATATTAAATAAATCTTTTTTTGTGATTTTTTTGGATATTCATAAAATACATATATTAAATGAGAAGTGTTTAAAAAATGAATAAAAAATGAGTTAATTTGATTGGTTAAAACAAATGGTGAAGTTGTGAAGAAAAATAAGAAAAAAAGTGATAAAAAAGAGGTTTTGGCCCCTAAGGGTGTTGAACCCACGACCTGGAGGTTATTTCTCAAAACAAAAGCCAACTGAGCCACGCTTGTGGCTTGTAACATACACGCGTCCATTTAGTTATATTGAAAAACAAGAATTTGAATTTTCTGAACAAAAAAACGCGCCAAGAACACCATCCCCATTTGATTTTGAAAATCTTTGAAACTGGATTGTTTTGATCAAGTAGATAGTCTATCTCACTCGGTTTTTCATAAGGAACATGATGGTGATCTTTAATTTCATTTATTTTCACTCTAAGGCTATCAATTTTCTGATGAACACGAAGAACCCTAGAACTGAAATTCAATGTGAAATCGTGTATGATCATGTTATGATGCAATTGATTGAGGGTTAATGATCCTCATAGGTGCAGAAACAAGATGGTATGTTCATTTTTCATTTATGATGCATGTATGATGGAGTTTGAAGTTCATGAGCACTTACCTCAAAAACGGCCAAACTGGAAATTGAAATCGTGCCTGGAGGTGTTACAGATGCTTTGTGATGATCTGGATAGCTTCAATGAACCTTATGTGATGTGTTTGAATGCCTGGAATGAACTGGAAACCTCTTGATCACCTTGTGGTACCCGAACTGCAGTTTAGCTCAAGTGAGGATCAAGCTAGTTGATTTTGATGTTTCAGATCATGTATGATGGTTGGAACAGTTCATGTGAAGTATATGGAGTGTGTTTAGATGATTAACTTGGACAGATATGGCCTGGTATGAGAATTGATATGTTAAGGCTCATTTTATGCAAATATGGTGGTTGAAGAGTGATTCTGAGATTTAGGGTGATTTGGGGTGTATGGATGGATCAAACACATCCCATATGATGTTTGTGGTTTGTGGGAAGCATCACTTTGGTCAGAACTTGCAAGAGATGGAGGTTGAGTTTTCTACCTCACTTTGAAACACATGACTTGTAATTCAAGAAAGAAGAGAGAAAACCTATAATTGTGAGGTTTTGGTGTGATTTTGAATGGAGTTTGGACCTCTATTTATAGGCCAAGGTTTCTGAATACAAAGCTTTGCAAGTTGATCAAGAATTGGTGATTTGGCAATTGAAGATAAAATGGAATCTTTACATTTAATGCACATGGTTAAAAGTTACTAAACCATGGTTAAATCCCAAGCTTCTTATCCTCTTCCATTCTGATCTCATATCAGAAAATATCTCTTCAATTATTGCCTCTTTGCATCATTGCTTGGATTATAGGTCATGTAGTCTTGAAACTTAGTGAAAAATGGTGAAAATTCAAGTGAAAATGATCACTAAATGCATAATTCAAAACCATACCTACACTCCATATTTTTTCATGCTCTTTGACATTTTGGAAAGCTCATATTACATACTTCAAAAGCCTAGTTGAAAGTTTCCTCAAGTCTCTTAAGGAAATGGGTGAAAAAGTTCCATGAACTTTGAAGAAAATGAAGTTTTAAGAGAAGTTTTCAAAAAGTACCAACTTTGAAGCCCCATATCTCTTAAATGGTTGATCTTATGGAAAAAATTTATATGTGTCAAAGTTGTTTATTGGATCAAAATCTACAACTTTCATGTTGGAAGTTTTTTTCAGTTTGTAGGTGAAATTTTGAGAAATTCCCTTTCAAAGTTTGGAAAAAACCATGAAAAACACTTAGAAATTTTTCTAAGTATGAAAGTCAAACTTTTGACTTTTTGATTCTTGATTGATTTTCTTGATTTTTCTTGATCAAATGACTTCATATATCATATATTGATGATTAAAAACTTCAAAAGTCATGGTTGACCAAAATTCCCCAAAAGTCAATGGTGATCTTGTACAGTTGACTTTTTTAGACGAATCGCGTTTCTGGAGTTTTCAATGAAACAGGCTATCCTCATCAAATGAATGGTATGAATGGATCACATTGAAGCATTAGAGGATATTGAGCCATGGTTTTGAGTTGTGGCACCATGTCCTGATTAAAAAGTCAGTTGTTCAGTGAATTAGGTCAAAAACCCTAATTGTCGACCTGATGAAATTGATGACTGTGGACCTTGAATTGAGATGCAATCTCCATGGGATATTGTCATAGGGATTATTTGAGGATGATTGAAACCTTTGATTGACTCCCTGGGGATTTTTTGGGTTTCCCAAATGTGATCCCTGATTTCAGTCCCTGATAGTTCAAAACCCTGATCTGAGGATTTGTCTGATCAATCTTTGTGTAGGAGATGTTATGAGCCAATGGATTAGGTCAAAATGATGTACTTGAGGCCTTTATATCATGTCCCAGGCCATTAGGTCAAATTCTGAGCAAAAGTCAGGAGTGTGCTGTCTTCAGTCAAAACCCTAATTCAGTCGATTCAAAGCTGTTGAGCTTGTTGAAATGAATCTCTGAGGACCAAATGTTGATTATTGATGAAGATAATTCTTTTTGAGATGAAGGGAGAACAAAACCCTAATTGATTGTTACTTGTACTGATGAGTGATTTCCTGATTAAATCCTGTTGAGTCACAAGTAACAAACACAAGCTATGCAATTTGTTAGAGATGCAAATGATGCATATGCAATGATATGAGGTGGTATCTTAGGTCAAAAATTGGGGTATGACAGGGGGGACTCTTCCGTTTAACTTCTATTATGAGATTATAGATAGTAGGATAGATTGAGCATGTTGTTTGTGTCAATTGGGTTATGGTTAGATTTAGGGTGTTAGGTTTTGGAAGAATTGTTGAATTGTTTGCATTGATTGTGTATGGTAGTGTTTGGGTGTTTGAAATGAGTTATAAACATGCCAAATTGTGTTTGTTGATGCTGTTTGACGTTGCAATACGTTATGGTACGTTCTGGTATGGTTTGGAATGATGTCGGTGCTGTAAAAATAGTGATTTTGGGTTGCAGGCTCGAAGTAATCGGTTACCGTAGGGTGGGTAATCGATTACCCATAGTAAAAACAGCAAATTTGAGTTTTTGAGTCTCAGTAACCAATTAGTGGTGTTTGGGTAATCGGTTACCGCTGTACGTTTTTGAAAAATACTTGTTTTTATAAAACTCATAACTTTTGATCCGTAAGTCCGTTTTGGGTGCCGTTCGAAGCGTTACGAAGCTAATGAAATGCTCTTTGTGATTAAAATAAATTAATTAGAACTATATAAATTAATTATTATGTGGTTTTGAAAATGACATGTAATTGTGTTTGTGTATGTCGTGGATTAATGTTATTTAAGAATAACAGGTATGGGTATTGTGTATTATGTGCTAATTGTGATACATGGAATTGGTAAATGATAAGTTCTATGTATTGTTGTGATTGTTACATGATGAATGTATGTTATACCAATGGTGGATAATTCAAGATGTTGAATTGTGATGGATGTGTTATACGTGGTATTATGGTGATGTAAATCTCATATTGTTGTTGTGTTGATTTGATGTACTTGGTACATAATTGTGGAGTGTATTATTGTCGTATGCACTATGTGATGAGTCGAGATATGATAATGTTGTTCATATGATTGAAGTGGCGATGTTGTGATAACATGATTATAATGTTGATAATGTGATCATGTGGTGATTGTTTTGGTTGTGTGATGATGATTGATGTTTATGAATAATGCATGATACATGTACATACTTGTTGGTGATAAATATGTTGAGTTATGTGAGACGATGTTGTTCATCGGATCGGTGGTGTTGTAAGTATGTGATATGTGTGCATCCATTCATAAGGCATTTTGTTGTGGGCTGTATCCCTTATGGTGGTGGGGCAGCGGTAGCTAATTCCCATTGTGTGGAATTAGTGAGAGAAGTAGCCGAATCTTTATGGTGGTGGATCGGTGAGATGGGTTATCCCATGTTTGGTACCACATGCATGTAGTTGCATTGCATTAGGTGTTTGATTTATTATAACATGAATGGAAGTTGTCCAATGTTATAATATTGTGTGTTTGGCCAATTGTTGTATTTGGTGTATGTTTGTATAGCCTGAATCTGATTATAACTGTAATTGGGTGAATAATATGTGATTGAATATTTTATTATTTATATCTTATAACATTGGTTAAATGTGAATGAGACTCACCCTTACTGTTGATTATTTTTCAGATTAAAGGATAGCGGCTTGTGCTGGGTGAGGATAACTGATCAGTGCATTTTAATGCACGTTCTTCCATGTTTGTACTCAAGCATTTCTTCGGTTTGTTTTATTTATTTTTATGTTTTAATATGTTTTTATATTTTATTTTATTTTTGCACTTATTTATTTTTCGTATTAATTTTTCAGCATTAACAGCCTGCACGAATAAATTCATAACTGGAGCTTGGAGTATCGGATTAAAGCGTTCTACCATTCGTTGGAAAGCTAAGAAAAAGATCTACGATTTTTTTTCAGAAGTCAGAAGCAAATTCGGACTCCAACAAGGCCAGAAAACTCGTACAAGCTGCTGCATTATTTTTTGTATTTTGTTTGGGTTAGTTGTATTGGGCCTGGATCACACATTTGACCCAGTTAAGTTGTGAAACGAGTCGTGCTAATTGCTCCTAGGGTAGCAGCCGAAGAAAACAATAGTTTGAGTCACCATTCACGATTTTTCACGATCATCCATCACTATTCACGGAATTTTCGAAGCTTTTGTACGATCCCATGGCGAACTAATCCTATTGAGTTGATCTGCTGTAATTCGGATTCCAAGACTTGAGGTTAATATTATTTTGCAATATAATTACTATTCATATCAATCTTATTTTGTGTCATTCGTTTGCTTAATCCGAATTATCATAGAATAAGATTGTTCATTCGATTGATTTATGTTTCCTGAATTTATATGCGTTATATCGTCTGCTTAATTCGTTATTCCGCTAATTGTTGAACCGTTTGCTTAATCCGGTGAAAGAGGATCATAATTCTTATAATTCCATTCTCGCTTGTTGAATGTTTTTGTGCTTCGAATGTGAATAAAATCCGCAGAATTATATTTATCGATGATAGTAGGAACCGAAACAGCAGATTAGCTTAACTCTATAATCACTTATTTTCAAAACAGCTTATTTTATAATCCTTTTTTTTCCGACCAAACCAACCCCCCCCTTAATCGATTTAGCTTTTAGTTAATAAAAATCAAGAATCCTTGCGATACGACTCGAGCCATCGTCGCTATACTACGTTTTGAAAACTACTCGTTTTGACCCGCGAGCGACAGCGGATCAAATTGGCGTCGTTGCCGGGGATTCTTGTGAATATTAACTGATATTAGAGTCTTAGGTGTAGTGTTTGTGCGTTTTGGCCATAGGTTCCTCGCGGTTTCGGCCATAACGCCTCTAGAGTCGAAAAAATCGGTTTTTGGGAAAATTTCACCGTTTCGAAAATCTGTCCATAACGCCCTTTTACTATTTTTAATGATTTATTTTCTGTTTTCATAGAGTCGAAAAATTCCGAAAAAAATACCAAAATTCTATTTTTACGTCATTAGATTATTTTCGGTGTCAGTTTATTTTTTTGTATTATTTTAAATCGATTTGCTTCATTGTGTTTGTTTTAGGGACATAGTTGGCATTTTCACGATTGTTGCTGCGTTTGTTGTGCACTAGTCCTGGCTACTAGGTCTTCCTGTCCTGAACTTGTTGCTTTTGATCCTGAGGTAGAGAGAACCTTGCACACACTTCGTAGAGCAGGCCAGGCTAGCAATAGTTCACCTTCACCGACCATAGCTGAGTCTGATTCTGAGTCTGATTATTTGCATAATTTGTTTGATTCTGATTCTGAACTTGCTTTTGAAAGGGCTGAAAATAGAACTCTAAGGAAACTTGCAGCCCCTGATGTTAATTATAATGGCTTGTGTATTGAATATGATGTTGTGGCTGTTCCTTTTGAATTAAAATCGGGTTTAATACACTTGTTGCCAAAGTTTAATGGTCTTGCAGGTGAGGATCCACACAAACATTTGAAGGAATTCCAGGTGGTGTGCTCTACACCATTGAAGCCCGAAGGTATCACTGAAGATCATATCAAACTTCGTGCTTTTCCTTTTTCTTTGCAGGGTGCAGCGAAGGACTGGATATATGATCTCGAACCGAATTCAATCACAAGCTGGAATGCTCTGAAGAGAGTGTTCTTGGAGCGATATTTTCCTGCATCTAGAGCTGCTTCAATCCGAAAAGAGATTTGTGGCATTAGACAAGACAACGAGTCATTGGCTGAATACTGGGATAGGTTCAAGAAGTTGGTTTTAAGCTGCCCTCAACATCAGATTACCGAGCAACTTCTCATTCAGTACTTGTTGACAAAACTCCAGCTGCTGCCAGGGCCCTCATTGAAAATATGTCCCTAAATTCCCAGCAGTTCACCACTCGAACCAATTCTGTCCAAACCAAGGGTGTACATCAAATTCAAGGTTCCTCGAACAGAGCTTTAGAAACCAGACTTGATGAGCTGACCGCTCTAGTCAAACAACTTGCAGTAGCGAAACCTCAAACAGCAACTGTATGTGGCATTTGTACAACTCATGATCATCCCACTGATACTTGTCCTCTTCTGAAAGATGATACTGTTACCGAGCTGCCTCAAGCTTATGCAGCCAACCTTTACAACCAGAACAGGTACAACAACACTCCTGACTTGTCCACCAACAAATATCACCCCAATTGGAGGAATCATCCCAACCTTCGATATGGAAATCAGCAGCCTTCCCAACAACAGCTCACCGTTCCATTACCCCAGCCACATCACACTCCTCCAGCTACCACTTCCGGACCATCCTTGGAAGATCTTGTTAAACAAATGGCCGTGAACAACCTTCAGTTTCAACAAAGAGCCGACACTAGCATTCAGACCTTGACCACACAGATGGGACAACTTGCTACTCAAATAAATAATATGCAAGCTCAAGGTTCAAACCAACTTCCAGCACAAACTGTTGTCAATCCGAATGGTAATGCTAATGTGAGCGCTATTTCTTTGAGATCCGGAAAGGTTACAGAACCAGCCCCTGAAAAAAATAAAAAAATCATTGAGGTAACTTCTGAACTTTCTTCTTCTGAACCTCCTCCAGCTGAGCTTTCTTCTCCTTCTTCTGTTGTGGTCGGAACTGAAAAAAATAAAGAAAATGAGTATGTGCCACCAGTTCCTTTCCCACATAGAGTTCTGAAAAATAAAAGAATTGAGGAGGGAGACAAAGAAAAAGAAATTCTGGATATGTTTAGGAAAGTAGCGGTAAACATTCCGCTTCTTGATGTGATTAAGCAAGTTCCAAGGTATGCAAAGTTTCTGAAGGATTTGTGTACAAACAAGAGAAAAGTAAAAGGAAGTGACAGAGTCAACTTGGGAAGAAGCATCTCTGCTTTCATTCAGCCCGAACAAACTGTTTCGGCCATCTCTCAGGTCTTGCCACAAAAGTGCAAAGACCCGGGAACTTTTACTATTCCTTGTACCATCGGGGATAAGAAATTTGATAATTGTTTGCTTGATTTAGGAGCGGGCATTAATGTTATGCCTACTTCTATTTATAATAACCTTTGTCTTGGTCCCATGCAGCATACAGGTTTAATCGTTCAACTGGCGAACAGGAGCAATGCACGTCCCACCGGCATAGTGGAAGACGTCCTCGTTCAAGTTAACGATTTAATTTTTCCTGCAGATTTTTACATTCTGGACATGGAAGGAGAAACTAAGTCAAGAAGAGCTCCCATCATCTTAGGCAGACCGTTCATGAAAACGGCGAAGACAAAAGTTGATGTTGATGATGGAACCATGTCCATGGAATTTGGTGACATCGTCGCAAAATTTAATATCTTCGATGCCATGAAACACCCTATGGAGGAGCATTCGGTTTTTAATATTGAGTTGATTTTCTGAATTAGTTGATGAGAGTTGTTCTGAATTATTTGCACTTGATTTTCCATCTCTCTCTGATTTTGATGATAATTATTCATGTCCTGATTGCACTGACACTAACGTTTGTGTCCTTTGTGCTGAGATTGATGCTTCCTTGCAGCCTGATACATTTTCTACAGGTGAAGTTGTTACCGATGAAGCTGTTTTTACCGTCGATGCTCTTGACATCCCGGTTGCCCCAAGCCTTCCATCCATCGAGCAGCCCCCATCCTTAGAGCTAAAAGAGCTCCCTGGGAACCTGAAATATGCTTACTTGGAGCATAATGAAAAACTTCCTGTTATTATCTCTTCTAACCTTGATTTCAATCAAGAAGACAGACTTTTGCAGGTATTGAAGAGGCACAAGAAAGCAATCGGGTGGACATTAGCCGACCTTCCAGGTATTAGTCCTTCGATGTGCATGCATAGGATTTTACTTGAGGATGGAGCGAAAACAGTAAGGCAGCCCCAAAGGAGGCTTAATCCTTTGATTCTTGATGTTGTAAAGAAAGAGGTAACCAAACTCTTGCAAGCAGGTATCATTTATCCTATCTCTGACAGTAAGTGGGTAAGTCCAGTGCAGGTTGTACCCAAGAAATCTGGACTCACAGTGGTAAAAAATGAAAAGAATGAACTTGTTCCCACTAGAGTCCAGAACAGCTGGAGAGTTTGTATTGATTACAGGAGACTGAACCAGGCTACTAGAAAGGATCACTTTCCTTTGCCGTTCATTGACCAGATGCTTGAATGGCTAGCTGGTAAATCACATTATTGTTTTCTTGATGGTTTTTCAGGTTACTTTCAGATTCATATTGCACCTGAAGATCAAGAAAAGACCACTTTCACGTGCCCATTCGGTACATTTGCTTACAGGAAGATGCCTTTTGGCCTTTGCAATGCTCCTGGCACTTTCCAACGATGCATGATGAGTATTTTCTCTGATTTTATTGAAAATTGCATGGAAGTGTTTATGGACGACTTTACTGTTCATGGTTCTTCTTTTGATGCATGCTTGAACAGTTTAAACTTGATTTTAGAAAGATGCATCGAGACTAACCTTGTGTTGAATTATGAAAAGTGTCATTTTATGGTTGAGCAGGGAATTGTTCTTGGTCACATTATTTCTGAAAAAGGAATTTCTGTTGACCCTGCTAAGATTGATGTGATTTCTACACTGCCTTACCCTTCTTGCATTCGCGAGATTCGTTCTTTTCTTGGTCATGCAGGTTTTTACATGCGTTTCATCAAGGATTTCAGCAAGATAGCTCTTCCGCTGTCGAACTTGTTGAAGAATGACGTCACTTTTGATTTTGATGACAAATGCAAACAAGCGTTTGACTTCTTGAAGAAAGCATTGACCTCCGCTCCCATCATTCAACCCCCTGATTGGACACTTCCTTTTGATCTTATGTGTGATGCTTCCAATTATGCAGTTGGGGCTGTCCTTGCACAAAGAGTTGACAAGGCTGCCCATGTTATTTACTATGCTTCTAGGACTTTAGATTCTGCACAGTCTAATTACACTACCACTGAAAAAGAACTGCTAGCTATTGTTTTTGCTCTTGACAAATTCAGATCTTATTTGCTAGGTTCCAAGGTTGTTGTTTTTACTGACCATGCAGCTTTAAAGTACTTGCTGAAGAAGCCGGATGCAAAACCGAGATTGATTCGGTGGATGTTGCTGCTCCAAGAGTTTAATGTCGAGATTAAAGACAAAAGTGGAGCTGAGAACTTAGTGGCTGACCACTTGAGCAGGATAGAGAGAGATGAAGACCCTTTTCCTATTCAGGATGACTTTCCTGATGAGCAGTTGTTTCTTTTGCACGGGATTACACCTTGGTTTGCTGACATTGTTAATTTTCTTGTTGCTGGTGTTTTTCCTACAGGTGCATCTAGATCACAGGTTCACAAGCTCAAGAGTGATGCCAAATATTATGTTTGGGATGATCCATATCTATGGAAGTTTGGTAGTGATCAGGTAATCAGGAGATGTGTCCCCGACAATGAGATTGAATCTATTTTAAAATTTTCTCATGCATCTCAAGTCGGCGGACATTTCGGTCCTCAAAGGACTGCAAGAAAAATCCTTGATTCAGGCTTCTATTTGGCCAACTATTTTTTAGGATGCTTTTGAGATTTATCGCACTTGTAAAGAGTGCCAGATAGCAGGTACAAACATCACTCGCAAGAGTGAAATGCCTCAACAGCCTATGCTTTTCTGTGAGGTATTTGATGTATGGGGAATTGATTTCATGGGTCCTTTTCCTGTATCATTTGGTTTCCTTTACATTTTACTTGCTGTTGATTATGTTTCAAAGTGGGTGGAAGCTATCCCCACTAGGACTAATGATTCTAAAGTTGTTGCAGAGTTTGTCAGGTCTAATATCTTTTGCAGGTTTGGAATACCGCGAGCTATCATAAGTGACCAAGGCACTCATTTCTGTAACCGCACCATGGAAGCCTTACTCCGAAAGTATGGAGTTGTGCACAGAGTCTCTACTGCATATCACCCACAGACTAATGGGCAAGCTGAGATCTCAAACAGGGAGATCAAACAGGTTTTAGAGAAAATGGTGCAGCCAAACAGGAAAGACTGGAGCCGTCGTCTAGAAGACGCACTTTGGGCTCAAAGGACAGCTTTCAAGACACCCATTGGGATGTCTCCTTATCGACTTGTTTTTGGTAAGGCGTGTCATCTTCCTGTTGAGATAGAACACCGTGCTTTTTGGGCGGTGAAGAGTTGTAATTTGGAGATGCAACAAGCAGGTATTGAAAGAAAACTCCAATTGCAACAGTTGGAAGAGCTTAGATTAGAAGCTTATGAGAGCTCTAGGATTTATAAAGAAAAAAACTAAGCACTTCCATGATAAAATGATTTCTAGGAAGGAATTTTCTGTGGGCCAACAGGTTTTACTATTTAACTCCCGCCTTAAGCTAATGGCTGGGAAACTTCGATCCAAATGGATTGGCCCCTTTGTTGTTACTAATGTTTTCCCTCATGGTGCAGTAGAAATAAAAAGTGCAGGTACTGACAAAGTCTTCAAGGTTAACGGGCAGCGGCTGAAGTTATTCCATGAAAGTCCGGTGCCTGAAGATGTCAGCATAGAGGAGCTTTCTTTAGAAGCACCTGACTACACTGCAACTTGATTAGGGAGTCCTTCTTTCCTTCTCTCTACTTTATTAGTAATGTCTTTTCATTGAGGACAATGCTTAGTTTAAGTGTGGGGGAGGAAATTGTGTGTTTTATTTGTTTTTTTTTTGTTTTTTTTGTTTTGTGTGTTAGTATTTTGTTTAATTTCAATAAAAAATGCATCTTCTTGAAAGTTTTAGGCTACACACTGATTTGAGTCGGGTTTGCGGAGACTTGGGAAAAATTCACAAGATCGGTATCGTTCTAACACCGTAAGTCTCCTGCATACGGAAATTGATTTGAATTTGTTATTATGTTTTAGCCTTAATTTCTCATTCTTTGACAGCTCTTGAGAAGTTTATTTCAGCAGTCGGCACCATCTCTCACACACTTTACGCAGGAAGCCGATGAATATAAGTGAATGTTCCGAAAAGAAAAGAAAAAAAGAGAAAAGAAAAAGGTAATACACCTTCTAAGTTTGGTGATCCTCACCCGGTCACTTAACCCAACGGTTGTGTAATCTTCAAAAAAAAAAGTTTTCAAAACTCTTTGTTAGTTGGTTCAGCGGTTTCTGGTGCTGAACTTGGTAGTGTCGCACGCTCGCGAAAAATGAACAGAGTCGCCACCAATATATTTATCCCATAAGGGAAAGGAATATCAGGAAACCTAACAAAGGAAGGAACAGGGTCTTGCGACCAGAGAATCTAGGTACGGGAGTCGGTTACGCAAGGGGAAGGTGCTAGCACCCCTCACGCCCATCGTACTCGATGGTATCCACCTATGTTTGTTTCTATCTAAAGGGTGTGTACTATGTCTATGTCTATATGCGAATGAGTGCAAAAGGAAATACGGGGAAAAGAAGGAATTATTTACAAGTGTGCTCGTTCAAGCCCCGCGACTTGATGCCTACGTATCCTTTTCAGGAATCAGAGCGCCGTAGTTCGGCTCAAGATTTTCTGTTTGTTTTGTGTTTTATAGTTGGGCGGCGTTAACGCCCGCGCTCTTGCATAAGGGACAGCCTAGGATGCAATGGAGCGGAGATAACAATGCCCTTAAGAAAGGAGAGAAGAGAGAGAGTTTGAGCGTTTCGAGGAAATCCCTTAAGCAAGGGAAACTCGAGTTACTCTTTGGTTTGTGTTTTTTAGAGGTTGGGAACTTACGCCTGAATGGAACCCTTAAGCAAGGGAGCTCCAAGCACTCGAACATCCCTTAAGCAAGGGAAGTTACAAGCTATCATTCCCTTTTTATTAGTCAAAGTATTTATTAGTCATTTTTATGCGTTTTCTTGGTATTTTTTAATGGGAGTTTATTCAAGTATTTTTAGATGTTTTATGGTGCAAAAGAAAAAGAAACTAGCCTAATATGAATGGGAATTTCTACCTAATATTGTCATGGTTTCTACCTAAGGTTAGGAATAGAAGACACATGAAAAATAAAGCAAAAAGTGGAATATATGAAAATAGCATAAGAGCATAAAAAGAACAAGTAGAAAATATAGCACAAAAGTGAATTAAAGGTACTATTTATTTTTATGGTTTTTTATGAAAGAAGTTGAATTTTAATCAAGCTAAAGAAGCTAAAATGTGAACCTAAAGCTAACATTTTTATGAACATTTTTATATGAAAAAATATGTACTAAAGTCTAAAATAAGAGGAAGAAAATTAGCAATTTTTATTGTACAAAAGAAAATGATAAAACTCTAATTAAAACTTAAATTCTAATCATGGAAACAGGGGGGGTGAACTGGATTATGGGTGTGAAGAGTAATAGGGGCGCAGGGCCCAGCCCAAAGGTTTTTGTTACAGCATTTTCTTATATCCTAAAAAATGGTTTTAAGATGGGCCTCGAGGAGTGGTGTCTTCAGCATTTCGTGACAGGCCCAAGGAGAATTCAGATTTTGGTTTTCACATTTTTTATATCAATTAAACAAACAATGAATTGAATAGAAAATTAAAAACAACAAAACGGTGCGTTTAGTGTGTTAGGGTAAACAAAAGGGACGACGATTCGTCTCCCTCGTGCTCGTCTCTCCCATTCTCACGAAAACGATGGCGCGACGGCGATGAATTTCATTCTCCGGTCGAAGCTCACCAACGCCACCGTACGCGCCTTCATCTCTCCAAACCAAGGTCCTCAATCAAATTGGCTCTCAGTCTTTACCGCTCAATATTCAATCGAGATTTAACAGAGGAATTGGGATCTAATCGAAGCTTCATCGTATTTTACGACCCAAAACGAAAAGGATTAAGCAAACATGATCGGAACAAGGTGTGAATGGTACCTGAAGCGTGAATCGGCGAAGACCGTCGAAGAAGGCCGGGAGACTCCAAGCTGCGAAGGCGAAATAGACGCGATACTCCTTCAATCCCGGTAACTCCTCTTGCTCTATTCTTTTTTCTCTTTTTCGATTCTTCTTTTTTTGTAACTTCTGTGCTGTGAGTGATTGAGATCTGAGAGATGATGATTGAAGGTGTGATGGAGGTTTAGCTCGCTGCTTAGAGCTTCAGATGTTGAAGCTCTAAGAGTTGTTGTTTTGAGCGTGTAACACCCCTCTAAATAACCCGCGGCAATTAAACAAATTATTAAATCAGAGTAACATGTAGAGAGGTATCACAATTCATAAATAACAAAAATACACGTCACATAAGTCATGCATCATTGGAACACCTGAAAATCATAACTCATTATCCAAACCATGTTCTACGCAGCGGAAAAATACCACATCAAGTCTACATTATTACTAAATGTATCAGACTTCAACCAAAACAGATAAATATAGAGTTACAATCAAAATTACAAACAAACGTTCCCAGTGTTACAACTACCAGAGCATGACACCTGACGCTAACTAAAAACACTGACTCATGAGCTAATCCTCACCGAGTCGAACAGCCGCTATCCTCAGTCTGAAAATGACAACATGTAAGGGTGAGTCTCGTCATAATTAACAAATGTTATAAGGTTATAAAGCAATAACACGTCACAGTTGCATCATCCACCCAATTGTTTCATAAACAGACAATCAAAACAAAACAAATAACAACCAACGCATCATCAGCATTTACAACACTGGAATACCTCCAATCATGTCATAAATCATGCATATGAATGAACTGACACTATGCATGTGGTACCAACGTCATCCAATGGGAATAACCCATGACTGATCTATCGTCATCCAGATACGGCCCTGCCAGCACAGATTCCACACAATGGGAATCATGCCCTTCACTGATCCAACACTTCCCTTATGGATACAGTATCAACAATGCACATGAATGAATGCAACATATATAACATACTTATATGATTATCATCATCATCCTCATTAATCATCATCATCCAAGTATGTTCATATATATTAACATCATTCAACCACAATTCTATCATCATCATGTCGAAAACATGCACATATTTGCTACAATCATCATCATCATCAAGAAATAGCAACATATATTATCATCATTCTAAAACCAGTCAAATCATCATCCCATAGATCGTTTAATAAGGTTCATTTAGCCCAAAACGGCGCATCAAATGAACCAACGGTTAGAAAGTTATGCCTCTTTGAACTTTCTTAAAATATCACAAAACATCAACAGCACGCGGCGCCATCACACATTCGCGGCGCGGAACGAATCGAAACAACGCCTTCGCGGCGCGGCCACATGTTCGCGGCGCGGAACGAATCGGAACAACGCCTTCGCGGCGCGGTCACCTGTTCGCGGCGCGTACTGAACGCAACAAGACTTCCGGACCTTACGCCTTCAGGTTCGCGGCGCCTCCCCTATGTACGCGGCGCGAACCGCGATTCTAACAACCCCAATCTGCAGAAAAACAGCATTCCATGTATCCCAAACACCCCAACACATACTAGTGCGAACATGGAGAATTAGAATGCACAAACAACACAAATTACGTCTCGTAATGCACCAAATATACATCAATTGAGATTATAACAACACATACATCATAGATTCAAACACAGGGGTCAAATACCATACAATTGACACAATCCCTAAACCTATCATATGACTCAATTGATCCGAATTCTACATCTATTCAGCATTACCAACCCCTAACCCGATAATAGATGATAATCAGACAAGTCTCCACTTACCTTAGATGATTCTGGATTCTTGGTCTCTCCCTCTATCGTTCTCCTTCACGTTCTTCGTTCTTCAGACTTCTTTCTTTCATGCTCTTTCTTTTTCCCAATTCCAATGTTTATGAAATAATAAAATTAGAAAAAGGTTTTTCAGAATTACCCCCCCTTCTTCCTCTATTTCCACATATGGCCCAAAAGCCAAAACCTCATTTATTCATTATTTCCACAATTTCTTTAATAATTCTAATTATTAATTCAATAATAAAATTAAATTAATATTAAAATTATACGGGCGTTACAACTCTCCCCCACTAAAAGAGTTTTCGTCCTCGAAAACATACCTCAAGCAAAGAGCTCCGGATAGGAATCTTTCATCTGGCTCTCTAGCTCCCAGGTGACATTCCCTTCAGCTGGTCCTCCCCAAGCTACTCTGACTAAAGCTATTTCCTTGCCACGCAATTGCTTCAGTCTTCTATCTTCAATCCTCACAGGCAATGTTTCAACCGTTAAGTTGTCTTTTACCTGTACATCGTCTACTTGGATCACATGGGACGGATCTGAAATGTACTTCCTCAATTGAGACACATGAAACACGTCGTGCAAGTTTGCAAGCATCGGCGGCAAAGCGACACGATATGCCAATTCTCCCACTTTTTCAGAAATTTGGAACGGCCCAATAAAACGCGGAGTCAGCTTCCTTGACTTCAATGCCCGACCAATTCCTGTCATAGGAGTAACTCTCATAAACACATGATCTCCCTCTTGAAACTCAAGTGTCTTCCTTCTTTTATCATAGTAACTCTTCTGACGACTCTGAGAAGCTCTCATCTTCTCCTGAATCATCTTAATCTTCTCCGTAGTCTGTTGTACAATTTCTGGCCCAATCACAGCACTCTCACCAGATTCATACCAACACAACGGCGTCCTACATCTCCTACCATACAAAGCCTCAAACGGAGCCATACCAATACTCGAATGATAACTATTGTTGTAAGTAAACTCGATCAAAGGCAGATAGCTATCCCAAGTACCTCCTTTTTCCAGCACACAAGCACGTAACAAATCTTCTAACGACTGTATTGTCCTCTCCGTCTGTCCATCCGTCTGCGGATGATAAGCAGAACTCAACCTCAGTTTAGTACCTAAAGCCTTCTGCAAACCTTCCCAGAACTTAGACGTAAACCTCGGATCTCTGTCTGACACGATACTTGAAGGAATACCATGAAGACTAACTATCTTCTCGATATACAACTGAGCTAGCTTCTCCATCGGATAATCCATTCTCACCGGTATAAAATGTGCAGACTTCGTCAACCTGTCTACCACAACCCAGATAGCTTCACAATTTCTGACAGTTCTCGGCAAACCCGAAACAAAATCCATTGATATGCTATTCCACTTCCACTCAGGGATAAACATCGGTTGCATAAACCCAGACGGTTTCTGATGCTCAATCTTTGACTTCTGGCAAATTAAACAAGAGTACACAAACTCGGCAATTTCTTTCTTCATTCTCGGCCACCAAAACAACTTTTTCAAATCATGATACATCTTGGTAGCACCAGGATGAATACTCAACCCACTACGGTGTCCTTCTTCTAAAATACGTTTCCGGAGTTCAACAATATCAGGGACACACACTCGATCACCAAACCTCAGTATACCATTTTCATCAATTCTAAATTCACCACCCTTGCCTTGATTAATCAAAGTCAACTTATCTATTAACTCAACATCATCTTTCTGACCCTCTCTGATCTCTTCAAGAATGCCACTAGTCAACTTCAACATACCCAATTTGACACTAGTAGGAGTACCTTCACATACCAAACTCAAGTCTCTGAATTGTTCAATCAAATCCAATTCCTTCACCATTAGCATAGACATATGCAAGGTTTTCCTACTCAATGCATCAGCAACAACGTTTGCCTTACCCGGATGGTAATTCAAACCAAAATCATAATCTTTCAGGAATTCTAACCATCTTCTCTGCCTCATATTCAACTCTTTCTGGTCAAAGAGATACTTCAGGCTCTTATGATCACTGAATACCTCAAATCTTGAACCATACAAATAGTGTCGCCACAACTTCAAAACGAACACTACAGCTGCCAACTCCAAATCATGAGTCGGATAATTCCTCTCATGCACTTTAAGTTGTCTCGACGCATAAGCAACTACTTGCTGATTTTGCATTAACACACCACCTAAACCCATTAGTGATGCGTCACAATAAACCACAAATGATTCTGTCGGACTTGGCAAAATCAAGATAGGAGCACTAGTCAATCTCCTCTTGAGCTCTTGGAATCCTTCTTCACACTTTGCATCCCAAATAAAGGCTTGTCCCTTCCTGGTCAGTTTAGTTAACGGCAATGCTAACTTTGCAAATCCTTCAATAAACTTCCTGTAATAACCTGCAAGGCCAAGAAAACTACGAATCTCTGATACTGACTTCGGAGCTTCCCACTGAGACACGGCTTCTATTTTTGTAGGATCAACAGCAATACCATTCTTAGAAATCACATGTCCAAGAAAACTAACTTCTTCTAACCAGAATTCACACTTCGACAGTTTGGCAAAAAGTTGCTTCTCCTTCAACAGTTCTAACACAGTTCTGAGGTGTTCGGCATGTTCTTCCTCATTCTTAGAATATATCAGGATATCGTCGATAAATACCACCACAAACTTGTCGAGATAAGGATGGAATATTCTGTTCATATACTCCATAAAAACACCAGGTGCATTAGTAACTCCAAACGGCATTACAGAATACTCATAATGTCCATACCTTGTTCTAAAAGCAGTCTTCTGAATGTCATCATCTTTCACACGTATCTGGTGATACCCAGACCTCAAATCAATTTTACTAAATACCCGCGCTCCAACCAACTGATCCATCAAATCATCAATCCTCGGCAATGGATACTGATTCTTGATAGTAACCTTGTTCAATTGTCTGTAATCTACACACAGCCTCATCGAACCCTCTTTCTTCTTTACTAGTAACACAGGCGCACCCCACGGAGAAACACTAGGACGAATAAATTTCTTCTCCAGCAATTCTTCCAACTGCTTCTTCAGTTCGGCTAGCTCAGACGGCGACATACGGTACGGTGCCATTGACACTGGACTGGTTCCCGAAATCAAATCAATAGAAAACTCCACTTCTCTTTCTGGTGGTAATTCATTTACATCTTCAGGAAAAACTTCTGGAAATTCACACACCACAGGTAATTCGCTACTAGCCACCTTTTCTTTCACATTCATCATTGCGAACAACATAAATACTATTGCACCATCTCCGATAGCCTCATTCACCTGCCTAGCTGTCATTTCCAGATTATCAGCACAACCCTCTTCAGGAAAAATTACCGTCTTCTCAAAACAGTTGATATGAACACGGTTGAACTCCAACCAGTTCATTCCCAGGATTACATCAAGTTCTTTCAACGGAAGGCACACTAAGTGCATTCCGAATTCTCTACCAAAAATATCAATCGGACAATTCAAGCATGCAGACGAAGTAGTTACTGAACCCGACGCAGGCGTGTCAATAATCATACTTCCATTTATGTCAGATATCTCAAGATTTAACCTCGTAGCACAGTCCAAAGAAATAAAAGAATGAGTTGCTCCAGTATCAATAATCGCAACTAAAGGTGTGCCATGAATGAAACACGTACCTTTAATCAATCTGTCCTCTGGAGTAGTCTCTGACCCGGTCAAAGCAAAAACTTTTCCTCCCGATTGGTTCTTCTTTGGCTTAGGACAATTAGGACTGATGTGACCCTCTTCACCACAGTTGTAACAAGTCACAACCCTCTTCTTACAATCAGCCGCGACATGACCCACTTCCTCACACTTGAAGCACTTCTTCTGGTTCAGCTTACACTCATTCCTACGATGTCCCATCTCACCACAATTGTAGCATCTGATACGAGCACTGGAATCTCCCCCACTGGGTTTCTTCCAATCAACAGGTTTACCTCTACCATATGGTTTACCTCTGTCCATAGGCTTCTTCCCTTTTCTGTCAACCAACTCGCGAGAGTGAGATGACTTCAGCTTGACGCTATCTTCCTCAAAAATCCTGCTACAATCCACCAGATCAACAAATCTCCGGATCCTCTGGTACCTGATACCCTGTTTGATCTCATCACGAAGGCCATTCTCAAACTTGACACATTTCGAGAATTCACTGGCTTCGTCGTTGTTGTAGTGCACATAGTACTTTGCCAGTTCCACAAACTTGGCAGCATACTCTGGTACAGTCATGTTACCTTGAACCAACTCCAAAAATTCCACTTCTTTTCTGCCCCTGACATCCTCAGGAAAATACCTCCTCAGAAACTCCCTTTTGAATATAGCCCAAGTAACCGCTGTACCGCCGGCATCCAGTTCAGCTTTTGTTGTCAACCACCAGTCATCAGCCTCCTCAGACAACATGTGGGTACTAAACCTCACCTTGAGATTCTCAGCACAATCTATGACTCGGAAAATCCTCTCGATCTCTTTGAGCCATTTCTGAGCACCCTCAGGATCGTGCGTGCCTTTGAACAATGGAGGATTGTTCCTCTGAAAATTCCCCAGTTGCCTATCAGCACCAATCCCTGCTCCTACAGTCCCTCCTCCAAGCACACCAGCAATCATGCCCAGAGCCTCAGCAAGAGCATCATCGTTTCTCCCTCCTCTTCCAGCCATTTGTTCTGCTTAAATGCAACAATCCAGTCAGAACAAAGCATCGACCAATAACTCGTATTAGTCGTATACATAGGAAAACTGACACTGACACTAAGACTCTGGACACAATGACCGACTATGCTCTGATACCACTATTGTAACACCCCTCTAAATAACCCGCGGCAATTAAACAAATTATTAAATCAGAGTAACATGTAGAGAGGTATCACAATTCATAAATAACAAAAATACACGTCACATAAGTCATGCATCATTGGAACACCTGAAAATCATAACTCATTATCCAAACCATGTTCTACGCAGCGGAAAAATACCACATCAAGTCTACATTATTACTAAATGTATCAGACTTCAACCAAAATAGATAAATATAGAGTTACAATCAAAATTACAAACAAACGTTCCCAGTGTTACAACTACCAGAGCATGACACCTGACGCTAACTAAAAACACTGACTCATGAGCTAATCCTCACCGAGTCGAACAGCCGTTATCCTCAGTCTGAAAATGACAACATGTAAGGGTGAGTCTCGTCATAATTAACAAATGTTATAAGGTTATAAAGCAATAACACGTCACAGTTGCATCATCCACCCAATTGTTTCATAAACAGACAATCAAAACAAAACAAATAACAACCAACGCATCATCAGCATTTACAACACTGGAATACCTCCAATCATGTCATAAATCATGCATATGAATGAACTGACACTATGCATGTGGTACCAACGTCATCCAATGGGAATAACCCATGACCGATCTATCGTCATCCAGATACGGCCCTGCCAGCACAGATTCCACACAATGGGAATCATGCCCTTCACTGATCCAACACTTCCCTTATGGATACAGTATCAACAATGCACATGAATGAGTGCAACATATATAACATACTTATATCATTATCATCATCATCCTCATTAATCATCATCATCCAAGTATGTTCATATATATTAACATCATTCAACCACAATTCTATCATCATCATGTCGAAAACATGCACATATTTGCTACAATCATCATCATCATCAAGAAATAGCAACATATATTATCATCATTCTAAAACCAGTCAAATCATCATCCCATAGATCGTTTGATAAGGTTCATTTAGCCCAAAACGGCGCATCAAATGAACCAACGGTTAGAAAGTTATGCCTTTTTGAACTTTCTTAAAATATCACAAAACATCAACAGCACGCGGCGCCATCACACATTCGCGGCGCGGAACAAATCGAAACAACGCCTTCGCGGCGCGGCCACATGTTCGCGGCGCGGAACGAATCGGAACAACGCCTTCGCGGCGCGGTCACCTGTTCGCGGCGCGTACTGAACGCAACAAGACTTCCTGACCTTACGCCTTCAGGTTCGCGGCGCCTCCCCTATGTACGCGGCGCGAACCGCGATTCTAACAACCCCAATCTGCAGAAAAACAGCATTCCATGTATCCCAAACACCCCAACACATACTAGTGCGAACATGGAGAATTAGAATGCACAAACAACACAAATTACGTCTCGTAATGCACCAAATATACATAAATTGAGATTATAACAACACATACATCATAGATTCAAACACAGGGGTCAAATATCATACAATTGACACAATCCCTAAACCTATCATATGACTCAATTGATCCGAATTCTACATCTATTCAGCATTACCAACCCCTAACCCGATAATAGATGATAATCAGACAAGTCCCCCCTTACCTTAGATGATTCTGGATTCTTGGTCTCTCCCTCTATCGTTCTCCTTCACGTTCTTCGTTCTTCAGACTTCTTTCTTTCACGCTCTTTCTTTTTCCCAATTCCAATGTTTATGAAATAATAAAATTAGAAAAAGGTTTTTCAGAATTACCCCCCCTTCTTCCTCTATTTCCACATATGGCCCAAAAGCCAAAACCTCATTTATTCATTATTTCCACAATTTCTTTAATAATTCTAATTATTAATTCAATAATAAAATTAAATTAATATTAAAATTATACGGGCGTTACAGAGCGTATGGTGGTGGTGAGGGTGGCAGTGAGAGTGTTTGAACTGAGGCTTTTCACTTCTTTCTTCAAAGTCTGCAAGCGAGACAATGATGAAAGCTGATAGTGCTTAGGTGTCGACTTCTAGGTGGGTGAAGTTGATTTTATAGGGCAATGATTGGGCAATCAGTATGAGCTCTTAGATGTGGGACTCAGGATCACAGCTCATGATGTGTTTTTTCCTTTCTTGAATGTGGGACTAAGTTTGCAGCACATTTTTTTAGTTATTTGGGTGTGGGACTAAGATGAACTTTGGCTCTGCAGGTTTCTTGGTGGAAGCAATCACAAATATTGGAACATAGCCTTCAAGATCCTCATTCATCCGTTTCCGGAAAGCTTCATTTGCTAGTAAGCTCATGTCACTGAACCGATACTCCCCGTGTTTATGGAACTGGACTAAATGCTTCTCTTTTAACTGTTGCACTGCCTTTGAATGTCGCTGACTGGGTTTATGGTGATAACACTGCAGGTGGTATGGATTTGTATGTTCATTGATGAATATTTTTGTGAGGTCTGATTGTTGAAAGAGGTTATATTTTTATAGGTCAGAAATGGTTTTGTATAGGGATTTTATTATGAGAAGTCGTAAGGCTGTTAGTGATTGGAGTTTTCTTTCTTGTGTAGGACACATTGGCAGCCTCTGATTAGTGTGGACTGGTTTTTGAACCATGCAGGTTTGGCTTTGTCGAAGCGAGGGTTGCAGGGATTTGGCATTAGCAACGTGAAGTACATGGCTTGGTATTGGCAGCTCGAGATTTTGGATTGCAAGGCCGGTATCATTTGCAGATGGTGACAAGTTGATAGGCTGCAATGTACAAGACAGGGACTAGGTCGCGGAGAGGTAGACGAGGGTTTCGGTACAGCCAGAAGTTGACATGAAGGGCTGAGCTCTAAGACTGTTTTGAGGTATGTATTGGTTTTTAAAGTATGGTGCTAATGGTTACATACTGTTTTTTGAGTATTGATGGTAGGGTTAGGACTGTGATGGTTGATGTATGAGTTTATATGGCTGATGAAATTTGCTTTGGCTTGTTGGAAGTGTAAACTGTTTGACTGTATGAACATATGTACTGTTATGAACTCGCGGTGATGACTGAACTGTTAGAAACTTTTCTGGATTGTGCAGGAGTTAGTAGCGTATGGTATGATAGTGATGCTGGTGGTTTAATTGTTCAAAATCTGAATGAGTTAAAAGAATGGATGCATGACTATGTAACTAGGATAGTGATAAGTTTGTTTATTTGATTATTGTTAGGACAGTTAATGGAATGCCGTGGTGATGAATGCAAGTGTTTGGTAATTTGAATGATGCTGTTTGGTTTTGTACAGAGTTAGCATTTAGTTTTGTATGTTGAATGCAGAGAATTGTAATCTTTTTCCGAACCGGTTTACTCGGTCTTTTAATGCAGGGTGGATTGGATTTCCTGTATGGTTCTTGATGGATGTATGGTATGCATATGTTTGGGTTTGTATGGTTGAACTGAATGCTTTGTTTTTTCTTTTGTTTTCATATACAGGGCTGGTTTAAAGACACGGGTAGCAACGGTCTCGAATTGTATGGAAGCTGTGGTCTTTTGTAATGCCATTTTATGATGAATTGTATTGTTATTTTTTGATGAATGTAATGTATGTATGTAATGCCGACTGTATCGTATTTTGAGACATGAGAAAGTGTAATGAAGGTGTTTAAGCACTCTAATTGATGGAATAATTGATAATGCAGTGGTAATTTCCTTTTTCAAATAAGACTTGAAACACATTTGTTCTCTCCATGTACTCAAATGAACTGTCAAATCATCACTTTATTCTCACAATACTTGAATCAAATGGCATCATGATAAGATGAAGAAAGCCAAAGTAGATTTGTATGGATTTTGGTCAAAAGGTTAACTTTTCATGATTGACTTTGACCAAATCTAAAAGTTATACCAAATGTCCTTCATCTTGAAATGATTCATAAGTTCCAACATGCTCCATACTGAACTCTTGCTTAAAATTCAAAATCAATGATTTGTACTTCCGATAATCAAGTGAGTCAAACTCGTATACACTCAGGATGTCTTTGATAATTCCAAGCATAAGGAAGTAAACCTCAATCCATGGTTCAATTGAAAACCTTAATAGAAACGAGTCTGCCAGAGATAAGAACTCCAAACCACGCGACACCCCCGCTTTATCAATGACCTTGATCTCCTGTCAAGTTTATTGATTAATGAATGCATGAGTTATGCTAGATGACCTAATGGAAGGTATGTACATGGATGCAAAGTCGAAGCCAGTTAGAAATAAGTTAGGGGTAGGACAAATTTAGGGTATGACAGGTAGGGAGGATTATGGTCCGATCCCCCGCAACTGCATCTGAGTAAGCAAAGGGTTATGCCACGCAAGTACCGGAACCCCGTGCAAAAGGATCAGAATCACTAACCGGTTGTCCTGCTATAAGTGTGTGGAGATAACGGGCTTAATGTGATTGCGCCTGAATGAAAAAGAGCAAAAAGGATGAGTAAGTTAGGCTATGGTATAATAATATGATTTGAATTGGTTTGTGTATTTAGGAGCCTTATGTCTGCATATCTGTGGTTAGTGTTCTTACGATGTCCTTAGTGTGCAAGATTAGTACCTGTCGATGCAAACTTACCCGAAGAAGATTTGTAGCCTAGGATGAGTAACTGTTGATGTATTTCTGCTTTCTTTTCATTTTGCTCGGAGTGCAAAAGTTCAAGTGTGGGGGAATTTGATCAGTGCATTTTAATGCACGTTCTTCCATGTTTGTACTCAAGCATTTCTTCGGTTTGTTTTATTTATTTTTATGTTTTAATATGTTTTTATATTTTATTTTATTTTTGCACTTATTTATTTTTCGTATTAATTTTTCAGCATTAACAGCCTGCACGAATAAATTCATAACTGGAGCTTGGAGTATCGGATTAAAGCGTTCTACCAGTCGTTGGAAATCTAAGAAAAAGATCTACGATTTTTGTTCAGAAGTCAGAAGCAAATTCAGAGTCCAACAAGGCCAGAAAACTCGTACAAGCTGCTGCATTATTTTTTGTATTTTGTTTGGGTTAGTTGTATTGGGCCTGGATCACACATTTGACCCAGTTAAGTTGTGAAACGGGTCGTGCTAATTGCTCCTAGGGTAGCAGCCGAAGAAAATAATAGTTTGAGTCACCATTCACGATTTTTCACGATCATCCATCACTATTCACGGAATTTTCGAAGCTTTTGTACGATCCCATGGCGAACTAATCCTATTGAGTTGATCTGCTGTAATTCGGATTCCAAGACTTGAGGTTAATATTATTTTGCAATATAATTACTATTCATATCAATCTTATTTTGTGTCATTCGTTTGCTTAATCCGAATTATCATAGAATAACATTGTTCATTCGATTGATTTATGTTTCCTGAATTTATATGCGTTATATCGTCTGCTTAAATCGTTATTCCGCTAATTGTTGAACCGTTTGCTTAATCCGGTGAAAGAGGATCATAATTCTTATAATTCCATTCTCGCTTGTTGAATGTTTTTGTGCTTCGAATGTGAATAAAATCCGCAGAATTATATTTATCGATGATAGTAGGAACCGAAACAGCAGATTAGCTTAACTCTATAATCACTTATTTTCAAAGCAGCTTATTTTATAATCCTTTTTTTTCCGACCAAACCAACCCCCCCCTTAATCGATTTAGCTTTTAGTTAATAAAAATCAAGAATCCTTGCGATACGACTCGAGCCATTGTCGCTATACTACGTTTTGAAAACTACTCGTTTTGACCCGCGAGCGACAGCGGATCAATAACTCGTAGAGTTACTTCGTTAGTAAGGTTGTGTCGGTGTCATGCTCTGGTCTTGTAACACTGGGGCAACGTTTGTTTTAGAATTTGAATGATGGATTATTTCTTATGTTGGAATAATGTTTTGTTGGTTTAGATCGATGAATTTGGATGTGAATCCCGATGTTTTATGTTATTCAGTTTTGAAGTATTTTCCGCTGTGTTAACATGATTACTGAATAATATGTTTTGAAGTTCCTCATAAGACGTGACATGGCTTAATGTTTTAAATATTTTGAAATTGTAATACCCTTTTCATGTTTTACTCTGAATTTTATTTGTTATTCCGCGGGGTTTTAGAAGGGTGTTACATCAGACATGACCAACGTCGTCATCCCAGCCTGTTGGCCGTATTGTTGGTAAATGCTCCACTAGTGGGGTATCTTCTGGACCGTCCATTATCTCTCTATTCCATTGGAATCCATTAGGATGTAAATACAAATAGTATAAAGCATTTCTGATTGGAGTGTATATATCTTCAGCAGCATGGCAAGGTCCTATATTCGCCAAATTCCTGTCGAAACTAGTTTTATTGACCTGATTGACTTCCGCCATGTAGTAACTTTGATCTCCTTCGATGTTTTCTACTATTCCATATTCTCTCCAAATGGTTAGTCTTTGATGCATCGTCGAAGGCACAGCCGCCACTCCATGGATCCACTCTCTTCCAAGCAAAAGATTGTAATTAGCCTTTGCTGGTATCACCATGAACATCGTTGGCCTGGTGACGGAACCCACAGTTAAATTTACTTGAATTACTCCTAAAGTTTGCCCTATCTTGCCTTCATAGTTAGACAAAACCATGTTATGTGGTCTTATGTCAGTATCGAACATACCAATTCTCTTCAACATGTATTGGAGCATTAGGTTCACTGTTGCCCCCCCATCGACCAGGACTTTGTTAATGCCAACATTCTCAATCTTGGCCCTTATGTAGAGTGGTTTCAAATGGTTCCTCATACCTTCATCAGGCATTTCGAAGAAAGCGTTCTGCTCTTCAACTGCCCCATTGTTTAGCACATAGTAACACACAGGTCTGTGCCTTGCCATCTCTTCCTCATCAGCTTCCTCACAATCTTCAACTTCTGTTTCTTGGTTAAACTCATGAGGGAGTACTGACACAACATTGCAACTGAGGTTTATAGACGATACCCCGTCTGAGTCGAAATCATTTGTCATCCTATCGTCTTCCTTCCAAGGGCTGGAATGCATCTTTTCTTCTTCTTTCTCATTTTCAGAATCGAACAGCTTACGCTCTACTGGAGGCTTATTTGTCCTTGCCCCCTGTATTGGGATTTGATTGCTACTTGATTCTCCAGTCTCCCTTGGTTTGTATTCCCTTTGGGCTTTCTTCATCCTCTGGTGCCTTCTCCATTGGGATCTGGACATAGGATTTTTGCCTTTGTAGTTCTCTAACCTGTACGTCTCTCGATTGGAAGTCTGGAATTGCTTCCTATATGCCATTGCAATTCTTCCTCCTTGGTCGCAACTTCGCCATTTGTTGGTTCTGGCACCACCTTGCATCCATCTATCCCTGGGTATGTCTGCAGGAACTTTGAATGTGACCCTTCGAGCTCTAGGGTGTGGGCTGTCAGGCCTTCTTGATGGGGTCCTGTTACCGAACCCATACAAGTTGGGACGAAGTCCCTGAGTTTCCCGACCCATGTAGAGATATACCCTTTCGAATGATCTTGCTAGTAATTCATCATAAACTGCTCCACACCTAGGGCACAATGCAATCTCAGAGTTATCTTTGTGACATCTGACTAAGAAACCCACCAAGCTTTCTTCAGACCTTGGGTACACCTTTAGCAATAAGTTTCCTCCTCTCCAAGGCTGCTCCATTCTTTCTCGCAGGGCCCTCTCAAATTGGCTTGAACCCTTCGATTTAGCATAACTGAACATCTTGGGCACATCAGCATTTTTCACCATTTTCCATATGACAATCCCAGAGATAATCCTTCAGACTGTTCCCTCTTGGTGGGATTTCAATGTTTCCTTTCTCCCTTATCAGCCATTTTTCTAGTTCTTCTATTTCAGATAAAGGCCGTCTAACATTGACCATGTTAACAACTGCCGGAGGAGCCTCGGAAATTCGTATCTGCTGAAGCTTCACTGTGAGGTCTTCAGTGGCCTCACTTGTTTTTCCTTTCAGATCTTCAGTCATCTCAGCATCCAAGGACTCTTCAACATCAGTATTGAAGATCGAATTGGCATTTAGGCTTTCAGTAGCCTGCTTTCCACCTGAAATTATCTCCGATTCAACAACATCAATTTCAGATACTTCTACCATGTTGACGTCAAGTGGTTCACACAGGTTAGTGTCAGCCACACTCAAAGGGTCTGCGTCAACCTTCATATGGTTCTTGGTTTTTTCAGCGAATTTCAGACGTCCATCCTTGATAGAATTCTGAATTAGATCCCTGAAAAGAAAACATTATGAAGTTTTATGTCCTAAAGAACCGTGATATTTGCAAAAACCTCGCTTCTTCTGTTGTTCTAACGGAGGAATTTTTGAACTGGGAGGTACTATCATCTGGCCATCTTTTACTAATAAGTCAAATATTTCGTCATATTTAGTGACGTCAAATGTATAAGTTTTCTTAGGAAATCTATCTCTTTAATCATTCTCTACTGGATTTTTTCCATTAGAAGGGGTGAGCAATTTGCAAGAATATGGTGGCGCCTCTTTTAATTCAGCAAGATCTATTTCGACCTCTTCCATGCTATATGAATCTTCGAAAGGTTCGCCATCAACGTCGTCTGCTTCGACGTATGCTACTCTCTCCTTCTTGTAACTTTTACTTGCTCTGGCCTTTTCTGCTTTTATTTGTTCGACTTGTCGAACCCTGTCTGCCAATTGGGCCATATCCCTTAGGTATTGAGTATCCAATTTCTTTCGAATTGAATAATCTAAACCACCTGCAGCCATTTCAACTAATTCATGCTCTGGGACAGTCGTGAAGCATCTTGATTTCAACAAACGGAACCTGTTTAAGTAATCATCTATATATTCCGTGAACTTCCTCTTGATGCTAGCCAATTCTTTCAGACTTATCTTGGTTTGACCCATGTAAAATTGTTCATGGAATAATCTCTCCAAGTGTGCCCATGCATCTATGGAATTTGGGGGCAACGTGGTGAACCAAACAAAAGCATTTTTTGTTAGCGAACTAGGGAAGTATTTAATCCTTAAATCTTCGTTCCCTGCTAAATCTCCTGCTTCCGTCAGATATCTGGCTATGTGCTCCACGGTAGACTCATTGGTGTCCCCTGAAAATTTAGTAAATTTTGGTACTTTGGTACCCCTTGGCAATTCTGTTTGCATGATATATTCTGCTATGAGGGATGTATAATTTGGACGTCGAAGTCCGGTATTAAGGCCATTGTTAGCCATTATTCTCTCTATCATGGCAGTGATATTGTTCTCTGTTGCCAAATTGTCTCTCCTAACCCTATGCACCACTTCATCAGGATGTTCGTTTCTTCTTACTACAACTAGATTAGGTTGTTGCTGGGCAACTGCTTGTTGGCCAACGTTAGTCATTTGACTTCGAGTTTCTAAGTCTACCACTTGGTTTTGTTCGACTGGTGTTGGCCTAGGTGGCGGTACTGGGGCTCTAACTGGTTCTAGAATGGGTCCCCCTTCCTGATAAGTTGATTGGTTGTTCCTTCGTCTATTTTGTGGAACTCCTAAAAAATCTGCCATTCGATTTATTTGAGATGATATTTTTTGGAAAGTTTCCACATTATCCTGGTTAGTCCTAGCAATGTTTGTTGCTAACGGATTCAAGATGGAGCCCAATTCTTTAGCAAGAGTTCCTAACATATCATGGTTACTTGCATCCATTTCTTGTCAAAATGCTGCTTGACTATTTGTGGTAAAAGGGGGTACTTGGGCAGAGAAGCCAGTATTCTGTCCGCTTCGACCTATCAAACTGACATTAGGAGAAAATGCCGTCGGGTTAGTTGCAGTGTATGTAGGCCCTGATCCTCGTAATCCTATCATATATGAATATGGCATTCCATATGGATTGTTGGGTCTCCAACCTTCGAAAGTGGATGATGGTCCTGGGGAAAATAACTGACTTGCAGCGTTTGTCGAGAAAGGTGGTATCTCGCTTGCGCTGATGAATGGAGGCGCGGTGGTCGAACTCGAAACTGGTATAGTCCCTGTTGTCCCTGTAGTGTTTTCGGGTATCGCCTGGGAACTACCTATGGGTTCAGATCCTGTCGAAACCGGTATAGCCTGTGCCTCTTGAGTAGAAGTCGAAACGTGCGTAGAATTTGTCGCTACTGTTCCTGACCCTTGTGGGGGATCTTGATTTCCCCCTCCACTGGCCGCATTGACCATTTTCTTGTTGTACCTTCGTTTAGGAATCGGTTGTGCACTGTTGGTTAATTTACCGTTCCTAAGGTTCATACAAGGTCTTGATATTTTCTAGACAAAACAAAACAATCAATTAATAACAATCTGTTTGACACTGTCCCACTGGGCGTGCCAATTTGTTTACGGTGATTTCCGGTAAACAACCGCTAGTCCTCCAAACTATAAAATATACTTTGGTTACTCGCAGGATCGACTAGATTGATCCTAGGACATAGTCAAACAAATGTCTTTTGAAATGATTCGATTCATGTTTGCCTTCTTTGACTTCTAGAAAACTTGTTATGTGATTCGATCTTATGAATGTTCACTTGAAACAATACTGGTTATACAAGTTAATATAACTTTCGAAGAAACATAAATAAAAGCATGTAAATTGCAGAAAAAGTAAAGTGCAGAAATACAACATGCAGTAATGTAAAATGCAGGAATGTAAAGTGCTTCGAAATGAAAGTTTAGAAGCAATGAAAGAAATGCAGGAATATAAATAACGGAAAGTAAATGAAAGTAGTAATAATGAAAAGATACTTGAATAAAGGATAATACAAATGTATTTAAATTGATGTTGGTGTCATACGTATATTTCTCAGCGAACTCGTTCTCTAAACACTTGATACTTGAGTAATTTGTGAGTGACTTGTACAAAATGAACACACGGAATCCTAACATTAAGACCCTTATTTATACTAATTTCGACCCTAACGGTCCTATACTAATCTAATGCCACGTTGCCCACAAGAATCCCTGGGATGCCATCTGTCTTTGTGCGGTTACACAAACTACTTTGAAATTCAAATCATCCCGCCTGAATCCTCTTTCGACGCGTGGCAACGTGACTAGAAACGAGAATACCACGAAGACACGTTCAGCCTCAGTACTTTACGTATTTCGCAAAAACGTTTAAGTCTTTTAAAGATAATCCTCTTCGAATTAGCTCCAAGTCTAACCATATTTTACTCCAACTCAAACCAACATTCTCGAAACATGGCCATCAGTAGCCATTTTTAATCTCAGAAATGGTCATCAGTAACTGTGGTGGTCGTTTTCTTTACCTCCCCGTTTCACTTGGGAGGACGGCACGCTAAACCCTTCACGCGAAATTTGGAAGGAGAATGCGCCCGTGGTGGGATGAATTTTGTTTCAGTTCTTCCTACGATATCACACGAACTTTCTTATTGGTCCTACGAGTAGGAAAGGGAAAAAAAGATCTCAACTAAACCCTAGTAGTTTGCTAAGTGTGGGGATTTCACCTAGACTAGAAATTCTGGAGTCCGGGGGGTCGGTTATACATAGGGAAGTGTTTAAACACCCTACATATCTGTAGTACTCTACAGGAACCTTCTCTGTGTCATTGTGATTGTGTTTATTGCTAATGATTGGGAAAGTTTCTCCTTTGTGTTAGGAGAAGGAAATAAATTGATTAAAGAAAGACAGACAGACAGACAGACTATTTTTGGTATTTTATTAGCTCGCTGAGATTCCTTGTGAACCTCATGCCTACATATCCCTAGTGGAAGTCAGAGCTTAATGTAGTTCGGGGAACTAACTAGGGAAATTACTTGTTTTTGGTGCCTTGCTTGAAGCTCAAGGTTGAAGCTTTGAATTAAATCTCTGTTTACAGTAAAGAGACATGAAATCATCTTTACAGAGAGGTATTAGTACTATTCTACCACAAACATTTAAAAGAGTGACAGAATAACTGAATTCATTTCATTCAAGAGGGGGACCTTACTTGTGTATGTGCAAGTATACCAGTCAAATGCCTCTTCAATGAAAGAAAGTTGCTCATCCAAATTAGGGAAAGTTACCACATGTCTGGGTTTTACTGCCAGCTCATGCCTTTTAAAATCCTAAATGGGAGACTTGATTAAAATTGAAATTGAAATGGAAATGTTTGTTTGTTTGAATGTGGTAGAGTAGTAAAAATATCTCTCTATAGAGATAAGCTATGTCTATCTACTGTATAAAAGATTTGACTTTAGCTGGCTTGTATGAGGCCCAAGCTTGAGGCTTTTTGATTGATTTATTAATTATTATTGACTCTGGGAGATGACTCCATTGGGGATTAATTACAGGGTATTTTTGTGTTCTGTACAAAGCCCAGAATTGAGGCTGACTCTACTTAGGGAGACTCTATTTGTGTGCCTTGTACAAAGCCCAAGGTTGTGGCTGATTGCTGAGGATAATTGAATGAATGACAATATTTTATGTGCCTTGTACAAAGCCCAAGGTTGTGGCTGACTCTAGCTAGGGAAAACATTATTTTCTGCCTTGTACAAAGCCCAAGGTTGTGGCAGACTCTTAAATAAACTGAGTATGGATGACTCTATGGGGAAAAGATCCTAGGTGTTAGGAATCTTTGACACATGAAAATATGGTTTATCTGCCTTGTACAAAGCCCAAGGTTGTGGCTACTGAATGATGAAGAACTCACTGGGGAGACTCTATTATCTGCCTTGTACAATGCCCAAGGTTGAGGCTGACTCTTGACAGGGGAGTTTTATTGTTTGGGTGCCTTGTATGAAGCCCAAGGTTGAGGCTAACTGTTTTTGTTGGTTTTGACTCTATTGAGGAGATTTTATTTATTAAAAGACTGTTTTTCTTTGGAAGCTAACCCTTTCCAGGGATTTTGACTCAGCTGGTGAATTTGTCTGTCAAAAGACTGACTTTATCATGTTTTTGGAGGCTGACCCTTTCCAGGGGTTTTGACTTTTTTGGGGAAATTATCTCCTAAGAGAAATGAATCTTTATTTTTGACATTTATTAATTGACTTTGGAGGCTAACACTTTCCAGGGATTTTATAAAAATGAAAGAATGATTTTGGAGGCTAACCCTTTCCAGGGAATTTTATTGAAATGAAAGAAATGATTTGGAGGCTAACCCTTTCCAGGGGATTTTATAAAAAATGATTGGCAGAAAGATTATCTAGTGGAGACTTCTTGTTTAAAGCCCAAGATGAAGGCTGACACATGCTGAGGAGAAGATAAACATAGATCCTAGACTCTGCTAAGGAAGATTGATGAATATAAGGGTGACAGAGACTGTCCATGTCTCTCATTCCAAAAGGTGTACTCAATGCAAAATTGAGACAAACTTAGCTTGTTTAAAGTCTGGTTTAAATTGGAAGAAAACTCACCAGGGTAGGCTAAAAGGTGACTAAAGACCTGTTCCTTTGTTTATAAGAAACCTGATGGGTCCTTGTATACAAGCTCAAGAGGAAGCTGGAAATGCTTTTAAGAAGCCTGTGGGTCCTTGTACAAAGCCCAAGAGGAGGCTAATCGAGGGTCCTTGTTATAGCACAAGAGAAAGCTATGTAGTTTTGAACTTATTTTGGCTCTAAGCAAATGGGTAAGAGGTTTCACCGGGAATAATTCCTCTTTGGGTGGATGTGTCCTATATTTTTGGATTCTAAGGTTTTTGCCAAGATGTTTCACCGGGAATAATTCATCTTGGGGGTTTGAACTAAAGATCTCTAATTAGGAAAGAGCCTTCACCGGGAAGACATTCTCAATCCTAGGTCATATTCCTATAATATATATATAGTTTAACTGTCCTAGGGTTTACACTCAAACGTAGTTCTAAACTAATATATATGCACAATTTATATTTGACAGTAATTTAAATAAAGACTGTAAATTGAAAGCTTGTAAAGCCTAACCTGGATGGAGTGGAGGCCTTTGAAGAAGTATGTACAAAGCCTTACCAGTAATTGATGGATAACAGTTGAATATATAGGATAAACAGTTAATGGTTTTTGAAAACAGAAGAAGTGAAGATGGACAAAGGTCACATAGGTATCTGAAGAGTTTCACCGGGAATAATGCCCTTCAAATACCAGAAGAATGTTTTAAAAACAGAAAGAAGATTTTGAAAATACAGTTTTGAAAACAAGCTAAGAAGAGAAGGTGTTTGGGACTTACACTCTATTAGAGGCCCAGTACTTTACAGTACTGGTTATGAGAGCAATTTGAAAATGATTTGTAAATGATATAAGGTTCTGTTGTTTAAGAACCTTAATCATTTGATTTGTTCGGAGATTGAAAACAGTTTTGAAAATTGACAAAAGTCAACTTAATTAAGGTAAAAATAAAGATCTTTTACCTAATTAAGACCTAAACAATTAGGGTTTTATCATAAAATTATTTACAAAATGATTAGGTTAAAATAAAGTGACAATATATATTTAAAGTATTTAAGAAAACACTTAAAAACATACTACTTTAAACCTAATTAAAATACATGAAATAAATAATATTTTTATGATTTTTTGACTATTCACAAAAATAGATATATTAAATAATAGGTGTATGAAAAATGAAGTGAAAATGATTTAATTTGATAGGTGAATTAATTGTGTGAAGTTGTGAAGAAAATAGGTGTGACAAGTGATAAAAAATTAGGAATGTCTCCACCAAGGCTTGAACTCACGCCCTTTAGGTCACATACCCAAAACCAAACCACTGGGCCAGCACGCGCATGGTGATAGTGATACACATCCAACACATTATATTTTCAGATAAGCGTGTAAATCATGAAAAAAATAAAAGGAATAAAAAGTCTGGGGCGAGGGGGATTCGAACCCCAGACTTTGGGCATGAGGAGACTAAGAGCGCATGTGTGGCCACTAGGGCAAGTTATTCAGTTGTTTATGAAACACCTATCATTAAATATAAAATAAACTCTGCCCTGAGGTTTGAAATTTGCGCGCCACCACCATTGTCATCTTCTTCCTCAAGCTCCAACGATTTGGATTTCTGAATTCTCTCAATTCTCAACCATTTGCAGCGATATAAAGATGAAACTTGTTCTAAATTCACTCACGATTCTAAATATGTAACTAACACAGACGGATATTAACTACATCTAACTAATTTACCAGAAATCGTGAAGAACCCTAAAACTTAAAAATCAAATTAAATGGCTATACTGAAAGATAAATGAATGATGATAGAGGGTTTTCAATCCTCTGATGATGCTAAACAAGATAGAATCGAGCTTTAACTCAAAGAGTGCTTAAATTAAAGAAGTGAAGTTCAGGAACTTACCTCTGAAAATGGAGGTCGTGAGGATGATTGAGAGCACCTGGGTTTGAATGAATGATCTCAATAGCTTCCTTGAGACTCAATGATGCTAACTGAATGCTTATTGGAGCTTGAATCCTTCTGAATTGCTCTATGGACCTCCCTCGATTTAAGCTTCAAGTAGACATGGAGGTTGTTGAATTTGGAGTTACAGATGAGCTGCAGCCATCTGGTTAGCTTCACTATGACCTGAGGAGTGTGCCTGGATGATTGGCTTGGCTTGAAACTTCCTGAATTACTCCATGATCCTCCAACTGCAAGTGCTCCAAATGAGAGGTGGAGGTGATGATTCTCCACGCCCAGAAGTGTTCCAGAGGTTTGGATCACCTCTAAATGCCTCCCTCAATGTGTTTGAATACTTATTTTCAAAGAGAGAGCTTTGGTTTGAAGAATCCGAGTCTTCTTGCCAAAGGACCTTTGAAAAAACTAAGTATGAAGAAAGAAAAGAGAAAGCAAGAATTCTGTTGCTTTGGTGTGTTTTTTGAATGAGAATGAGGCCTCTATTTATAGGCAATTGGTTCAGTATAGTTGCAGAAGAGTGAGCTTGCTTAATGAAAGAAGTTTGGTTTCTTAAGCATGAAGGAAGTTTGCAAATATCTCTTATGCAATGATGAGAATTTTGATTCCATTTGATCAATCCCCTAGCCCTCGATTTTGCTTGATCTTAGGGGACAATTCTGAGCCAGAAATGAGCTCTAATTGGTTGGTGAGAAGATTCCTTGGGTGATTCATCAATTTGCCATAAATTCACAAATGTAATCATTACATAATCACATGTTCTTGTTTTTAGAATCTTCTTCAATCCTTATGGTATGGTGAAAATGAATGCATGGCATGTTTTCAGATGTGTTATGGGTCGTGTAGCATCCATAATTGAGGTCATGTGCACAAAATTCCAAAGTTCCAAAATGATGCATGACCTATAATTTCACTTCATGAGGCCAACTTTGAACAAGCATAACTCTTAGCTCAAAATGAATTTGGAGAAGGTTGAACACAATTTGGAAAGCCCTAAACATCTACTTCAAATCATTAGTTTGGAGTTTCTTCAGAATCCTTTGGCAAATTTGTGAAAAATGAGGCCAAAGTTGGAAGAAAACTAGGTTAAAACACTTAGAAAAATTTCTAAGTGTTTATGGCCTAAAACTCCAAAATTTCCAAAACTCTTAAATGATTGATCTTTTGAAAAAAGTTCCTTTGTAAGATGTTGTTTTATTTTGCAAGATCTACAACTTTCATGTTGGAAGTTTTTTGAGTTGTGTAGGTGAAATTTTGAGTTCTCACAGTGCCCTCAAAAACCCTAATTCCCGACTTTTTGCTCCTTGATGAATTTCTTTGAATTTCTTTGGTCAAATGACTTTAATATCCATATATTGATGATATTGATCCTTGAAAGTCATGGTTTGACCAAAAATCTTAAAAGTCAATGGTGATCCCATACAGTTGACTTTTTTCCAGATATGGTGAGATTTGGACTTTTGTGTAGAATCAAGATCTTCTCCTCAAATGAATGATGTAAATAGATTATATTGAGGTAGTAGAGATTCTTGAATCATGTCTTGAGTTTTGGGTCCATGCCCTGATTAAAAGTCAACTATCTTGGTGAATTAGGTCAAAAACCCTAATTGTCGACCAGAGGACAATGATGAGTGTAGACTTTGAATTGAGGTGTGATGTCCAGTGGATCTTGTCATATGAGCTATTTGAAGATGATTGATGTCTTTGAATGATCCCCTGGGGTTGTTTAGGGTTTCCCAAAGGTGATCCCTGATTTTAGTCCTTGATAGGCTCCAAACCCTAGTCTGTTGATCTGAGTAATTCTGTACTTAGATGACTGGGTGTCTAATCAATCATAGGTGAAATAATGAGGCTTTTGAGTCTCATGATTGTATTAGAGACTAATCCCTCTATTGATTGATCCTTTGCCTGAGTTTTCTTGTCTTTGAACACCCTCGATTGAATGCCAGACTGCCCTGGGTACTTACTTTGACTTGATGAAAATCCTGAAGATATGTCATCTCAGGGGGGTCAAAAATTAGGGTATGACAGATTCCCCTATTTAAGTGTCTTTTATCTGGAGGGAGAGAGATTGATATCTTGATCTCTCCCGCGTAAAAGAGACTTAAATATCAAAGAATGCCCGAATATTGGGCGCTCCTGAGATGATAAAATCTTTGCATGATTTGATCCTGTTGTCGCACTTGGCGGGGGATGAGGAGACAAACTCCTGCAGAAATACTTGATGTGGATTCTGGTGAATGGATGGCAATGTAGGATGCGCAATCCATCTTCTTTAACTAAGTGTTAATACTTAGAAAAAGGTAAACAACCTCCCCCTTGTTTCGGATGTCCATATCTCGAAACTGGCCTTAGTTGTGTTTGGACAATATCTCAGATAAAGAGAAAATTTCCAAAGGTTTGTTTCCTCATCAAACTTCTTACCAGCACTTGGAGGTAAGATACCATTTGACGGTAAATAAAGAAACTTCAAAGGTTTGTTTCCTCATCAAACTTCTTACCAGCACTTGGAGGTAAGATACCATTTGATGGTAATAAAGAAACTTCAAAGATTTGTTTCCTCATCAAACTTCTCATCAGCACTTGGAGATGAGATACCATTTGATGGTAATAAAGAAACTTCAAAGATTTGTTTCCTCATCAAACTTCTCATCAGCACTTGGAGTTGAGATACCATTTGATGGTAATAAAGAAACTTCAAAGATTTTTTCCTCATCAAACTTCTCATCAGCACTTGGAGATGAGATACCATTTGATGGTAATAAAGAAACTTTAAGGGGTTGTTTCCTCATCAAACTTCTCATCAGCACTTGGAGATGAGATACCATTTGATGGTAATAAAGAAACTTTAAGGGGTTGTTTCCTCATCAAACTTCTCATCAGCACTTGGAGATGAGATACCATTTGATGGTAATAAAGAAACTTCAAAATCTTCCCTTTTTACCTGGCATCTTTGAAAGATTGTCATATGGGCCCGCGCTCTTTTGAGGGGCTAATGACTTTGTTTGAAGGCGGACGAACTGTTTTCGGGGTGAAAACTGCCATTCGTCGACTGGTGCCTGGGGAATCAACAAACTGTTTTCCTAAGAGGAAAACTACCATTTATCGACTCTGTGGGGAACTAAACATCCCTGAAACAGACAAACTGTTTGAAGAAACTGCCATTTGCCGATCTCTTGAGTATTTAACAGACAAACTGTCTTTTCCTGGGAAAAGACTGCCATTTGCCAATTGCTAGGGGAACACACTGTCTTCTGCCGGGGAAGACTGCCATTTGTTGACCCTGTCGTGAAAGAAAGTGAGCAAACTGTCTTCTGCTGAAAGAGACTGCCATTCGCTGACTTTGTTATGATAGAAAGTGAGCAAACTGTCTTCTGATGAAAGAGACTGCCATTTTGCTGACTTTGTTGGGGAATCTGAACTATCTTCTGGACGAAGACTATCATTCGCTGACTCCGCTGGGGAATCATTTGTCGATCTGCCGGGAGATTCTGAATTTTTCTTTGACAAGAAGTGGCACCTCTTGACCCTGCTGAGGAAATACCAAACCTGTAGGGAATTCCAAAATGTGAAGCATACTATCTTATCTGAAGAAGACTGTCGAATGTCGCTCTGCAGGAGAATCTCAGCTGAGGAATTCCAAAAATGAATAAACTATCTCCTTGAGGGAGACAACCATTTGTTGACTTGCTTGGTGAGATCCTTGTGTATGAACTGTTGTTTCGAAGGAAAAAGTTTCTCCGGAACTTGCAGGGGAAACTTGAGTTCATGCCTCAATGACTTAGGCATTCACAGGATCAAAGCCTGATTCGGCTATGCAATTATGATGTAATGTATGCATGAATATTATGACAATGATAAAATGTAAAGTGAATGTGAATAGAATTGTCGCAGATGTAAAATCCTATGATACGACTTGAATTCTTGTTGATCAGAAGATGTCCTCTTCTTGTAGTTCGAACTCTGTTGGGAATATCTGGTTATCAGTTGTCCGCTGTCCGAAGTAAGTAATATGAATTGAAGTAAAGATCCGTCATCGGGAGATGTTCGCAAAGCGACCTCATGGGGAAAACTTGGTTCCCGGAGTCTCAACCGTTCTCGGAGCAACTATTTGCATTCTTCCTATTGTTTGTAAACCTCAGAAAGAAATTTCACCTTTATTTTTGCGAGTAAATTTTATTTTTATGAAAACATTTGTTTCAAGAAATTGACTGTTTAAACTTAAAATGCATTCCAAGAAACTGAATAAGACTAGATTGCAAAGGAAAAGCACAAGGCTCAAATTATTATATATGGAATGGTAATCAGCCAAATGCTTGATTCCATGGAGTATTTACAAAGTTGGAAATTGGTAATTTTCGGGAAAAGCGCTACGATGAAACGTGACGACCGTTATCTTTCCCTTCCACTCCGAGTTGCACTGTATTCGTGCTTCGTAGAAGATGACCTGCTGATGATGAATACTCCGCTTTGGATTTTGAATGATCAAGTTTGTCCTGAACACAGTTACTTGCCATATATCCCTAACTTTTGCGTAAACTACCCCTTTCGGGTTTTAAGTCTACCGGGATTGATTAATATATTTTTTATGTCTCTAACTTTTGCCTGAATCGCCCTTTCGGGTTTTCGATTCACCGAGACGCTCTTTTTTGCCTAAGTCGCTCTTTGCGAGTTTTCAACTTAGCGAGCTGTTCTTTTAATTATTTAGGCGAAGTATTTCTTGACTGCGTCGACGTTCACAGGACGGGTGAATTCCTCTCCATCCATAGTCGTGAGTATTAAGGCTCCTTCTGAGAAAGCTCTCTTGACCACGTAGGGGCCGTTATAATTGGGAGTCCATTTCCCTCTCGAATCTGTGAGAAAAGATTGAATCTTTTTGAGTACAAGGTCGCCTTCTTTGATTGTGCAAGGTCGAACCTTTTTGTCGAAAGCTTTCTTCATTCTTTGTTGATATAGCTGACCGTGGCATAAAGCTGTCATGCGCTTTTCTTCGATTAAGTTCAATTCATCGAATCTGCTTTGACACCACTCGGCTTCTGTTAATTTTGCCTCCATCAAAACTCTCATTGATGGAATCTCAACCTCTATAGGTAGGACTGCCTCCATGCCATATACAAGGGAGAAAGGAGTTGCTCCAGTCGAAGTACGTACTGATGTACGATAACCATGAAGAGCATACGGGAGCATTTCATGCCAATCTTTGCAAGTGATGACCATCTTCTGAATGATTTTCTTGATGTTTTTGTTAGCTGCTTCTACAGCTCCATTCATCTTTGGTCTGTAAGGAGATGAGTTGTGATGTTCGATCTTGAATTCTTCACAAAGCTCCTTCATCATTTTGTTATTTAAATTTGACCCATTGTCAGTGATTATCCTGCTAGGAATGCCGTAGCGACAGATGATGTGATTCTTGATAAACCTGACGACGACTTGTCTTGTAACGTTTGCATATGAAGCTGCTTCAACCCATTTGGTGAAATAGTCTATAGCTACCAAGATGAAGCGATGTCCGTTGGACGCTTTTGGCTCGATCATTCCAATCATGTCGATTCCCCACATGGAGAAAGGCCAAGGGGAAGAGAGTATGTTGAGAAGAGATGGTGGCACATGAATTTTATCGGCGTAGATCTGGCATTTGTGACACCTCTTTGCGTACTGGTAGCAATCTGACTCCATCGTCAGCCAATAATATCCTGCTCTCAGTATTTTCCTTGTCATGGTATGTCCATTGGTGTGAGTACCAAAGGAACCTTCATGTATTTCTCTCATGAGTACTTCTGCCTCTTTTCTGTCAACGCATCTGAGCAGAACCATGTCGAAGTTTCTCTTGTACAGAACATCTTCATTCAGGAAGAATCTACAAGCTAACTTTCTCAAAGTCTTTCTATCTTTCTTTGACGTCCCAAGAGGGTACTCTTGCTTTTGAAGAAAGTTCTTGATGTCGTGATACCACGGTTTGTCGTCGATGATTGCTTCTACTGTGAAAACATGAGCGGGCCTATCCAGGCGCATAACATCGATCCGAGGAATGTCATTCCAATGATTTACCCTAATCATGGAAGAGAGTGTGGCTAATGCATCAGCCAAATTGTTTTCTTCACGAGGAATGTGATGAAAATCTACCCTGTCGAAGAATGGTAACAATCTTCTCGCGTAGTCTTTGTAAGGAATTAGCCCTGGTTGGCGTGTTTCCCATTCTCCTTTGATTTGATTGATGACCAAAGCAGAATCTCCGTATACATCCAAGTGTTTGATTCTTAGATCCACGGCTTCTTCGAGACCCATGATGCAGGCTTCATATTCGGCCTCATTGTTTGTGCATTTGAAAGTTAATCTGGCAGTAAATGGAATATGGGTACCCTGAGGTGTAACAATGATTGCCCCAATTCCTCGTCCATAAGCATTGACAGCTCCATCAAAGATTAAGCCCCACTGGGATCCTATCTCAGGTCCTTCGTCTGGTAGTGGCTCGTCGTAATCTTTCATCTTGAGGTACATGACGTCCTCGTCCGGAAAGTCGAAACTGGTTGATTCATGACCATTGAGTGGGTGGTGAGCCAGGTGCTCAGCTAGAATGCTTCCTTTCACGGCTTTCTGTGCGTGATACTCAATGTCATATTCTGATGACAACATCTGCCAATGGGCAATTCTCCCTGTTAAGGTAGGCTTCTCAAAGATGTACTTGATTGGATCCATATGAGAGATCAAACAAGTAGTATGTCGAATCATGTACTGGCGGAGACGTTTGGCAGCCCAGGCCAAAGCACAACACGTCTTCTCGAGCATGGAGTAGCGGGATTCACAGTCAGTGAATTTCTTGCTCAGGTAGTAAATGGCATGCTCTTTTCTCTTTGTCTCGTCTTGCTGTCCAAGGACACAACCCATGGAACCTTCTAAGACGGTTAAGTACATTATCAAAGGTCTTCCTTCCACTGGAGGAGACAAGATGGGTGGTTCGAGCAGATATTCCTTAATGCTGTCGAACGCTTTCTGACAATCGTCTGTCCAGACGCAACTTTGATTTTTCCGTAGAAGTTTGAAAATAGGAGCGCAAGTTGCAGTCATGAGATATATGAATCTCGAGATGTAATTCAGACGTCCAAGAAATCCTCTAACCTGTTTCTCGGTTCTGGGCGAAGGCATTTCTTGAATTGCCTTGACTTTGTCTGGATCTACTTCAATTCCTCGTTTGCTGACAATGAAACCAAGGAGTTTTCCTGAGTAGACACCAAAGGTACACTTATTGGGGTTCAGGCGAAGCTGAAACTTCCGTAAGCGTTGAAATAACTTTGTCAGATTCTGTATGTGATCTTCTTCATTTTCTGATTTGGCAATCATGTCGTCCACATAGACTTCCACTTCCTTATGCATCATGTCGTGGAAAAGCGTAGTCATGGCCCTTTGATAAGTTGCCCTTGCGTTCTTTAGTCCAAAAGGCATAACACGGTAGCAGAACGTGCCCCAGGGGGTAATAAAAGCTGTTTTTTCCATGTCTTCAGGTGCCATTTTGATTTGGTTGTATCCTGAAAATCCGTCCATGAATGAGAACACTTTGGATTTTGCTGTACTGTCTACCAACATATCAATATGTGGTAAAGGAAAATCATCCTTAGGGCTAGCTTTGTTCAAATCTCTGTAGTCGACGCACATGCGGACTTTTCCGTCTTTCTTAGGAACGGGAACAATGTTAGCTAACCACTGAGGGTATTCTGAAGTGACGAGGAAACCTGCGTTGATCTGCTTTTGAACTTCCTCTTTGATTTTCATGGCCATCTCCGGATGAGTTCTTCTTAATTTTTTCTTGACCGGAGGGCATTCTGCTTTTAATGGCAAGTGATGCTCCACTATACTGGTATCCAACCCTGGCATATCTTGATAAGACCAAGCGAAGACATCTGAGAATTCTCTGAGCAGTTGTATCAAACTCTCTCTGATCTCTGAACTGAGCGAAGCTCCAATCTTAACCTCTTTTCTGTTTCCATCGGAACCAAGGTTAATGATCTCTAGAGGCTCATTGTATGGCTGAATGGCCTCTTCCTTTTGTTGAAGTAATCGTGAAATTTCCTTTGATATTTCTTCGTCTTCTTCTTCCTCTCCCTCGAATACAGGAAACTCAAAGCTTGGAGAAGTCATACGGTCGCACGTTTCAACGGGGTATTTTATGATTAATCTGCATATGTGTGATAAGTTTTATTTAGACAACGAGGGAAGACTCGGTGTATGCAGTTAATGAAATATTTTGATGTTTTTTAGGGGTGTTTTTTAGGATTACCAATTTCCGAAAAAAGAAAAGGGAAAACTAAACGAAGGAACAGAATGACATTTTTATTTATTGACAGTCATTTCTTGAAACAAAGACCCTATAAAACAAAACTCTATTGCTTTGGGCGAAGCAAAGAGGGACATTTTCCTAAGAAATAGTAAAATGCAAAGCCCTATGAAACATCTCTTCACCCTGGGCTATGGTGAGAGGACAAAATAACGGTGAAAGTTCCTACTTAGGAGTGCGAACAACAGTTGAAACTTCAACAGCTGTCCAGTAGTGGCGAACCCCATTGTGCACTAAGTAATCTGGAACCTTAGGCTTAAGCTGGCCTGTGGTAGGTCTTGATTTACCAACCACTGTCTTTGCAACACTCAGACGATCTTCTTCTACTTCAGCAGACTGAGCGGTGTGAGCATACCCATTTCCGAGTGGAGTATGTCGGTTTTTCTTTTGAGGAAACTTCCAATATTCTGAATGGAGAGACTCGTTGTCGGAGACACTTTCGAGATCGTCCTCTTCTGTATTTTGGTCTTGCTCTTCTCCCAAGATGGCATTGACTAGATATGTGAACTCTAGATCCGTAGCCTCGGAAGGTGACTTGGGGATATAATCCTCAATGATGATTTCACCAGTAGATGATGATGAATAGCAAGGGTTATACATCTCTTTTGGCTGAGAGAGGTACTCAAAATCAATGTTCCATCCAGTTGGAACAATATCTTCAAGAGAGATTCTTGAACTTTCAGGAGCGGAGTATTTCACCATGTAGTCGAATTTTCCGCTTGGTTCTCCTAATGTATCCCAGGTCTCTTCGGGGATAGGAGGAACTTCTTCTGATGAACCATGATTTCTGGTGGTGAAGCTGTCAGTAACTTCATCACTGCTTGGTTGAGTCTTTCTTTCAGATCCTTTAGTCGGATAACCGCAAGGTGAATCAGACTCTGGTAGGGAGATGTATCCTGCTCTGTTAAGATAGGATAACCATTCCTCTTCATCGGTGTTTTCCGTACCGATGGTATTGACTGTTTGTTGAACAGGTTGAAGAAAACCTCCACTGCCGAAAGTTTCTTGAATAGGGAGAACTACCTCAATCCCTGGAATAGCTTTTGATGATGTCTGAAAGAATCCAATTCCTGTTCTGTTCTTGTTGTTGGTAGGAATATTAATGTGTCCCCAACTACTGGTAATGCCATCCTTTACAACTTGGATTGCATCTTTGTATGAAGAGATAGACGCTGCTTTCTCCTTTCCTTTGTCCAAGGAAAGTGCTTGGAATTTAGTTCCAACAACTTCTTTTGGTTCTATGTCGGAGAATGATGACAGGTTGCTTACGATCAGAGCTCGTTCTCCACATACGGTTACCAATTTGTCATTTCTTATGAACTTCAGTTTCTGATGAAGTGTTGAAGTAATTGCCCCAGCCTCATTGTTATACCCCAAAATTTGCCCACATATTTTTCAAGAAAACTCCAATCTGAAAATTAAGAGTCTCATATAATCATGGATTTTTATTTCAACAAATATCCTGACATATGAAATACTTAGTTTTTAGAATTTTTCTTATACAGTAATTTGGCTTGCAGTTGAATTTATTCTTACGCAAACACCAAATACTGTTTATTACTTCACACATGCTATTTATTTATTTACAGATAAATAGTACTGACACAATTGGTACAGAGTTAAATCTTTTTGCAGGCGCAGAATCAGGAAACTCAGACTGTACTGGTAACAAGTAGATTATTATTATCTTTTGTTTCCCACTAATTTTTGTACTATATTCCATTATTTTCAAAAATCTTTTCAAATCTCTTTTTCAAAAATCAAATCCTCATTCTTAAAATTTGCCGTATTTCTTATTTCTTAAATGTACCGTTCATTTGTCGTACTGTTCAATGTAGTATGTAATATTTGTACTGTCAGTATTAAATGTTGTACTATTTGTCATAATATTGCTTAATTACTAAGATAATATTTTGTGTGTTTTCTGCCAGTCAAATATTTCTATTTCTGTGCATTAAATGATTTTCAGGGATATTATCGGTAAGTTTGCCCGCATACGGTAAATATTAGTTATTTATTATGTCTGTGTTTTTCTAACAAGTCATGTAAATAAACTTTCATTTTTCGCATAAAACAAAAACAAAAAAACAAAAACAACAAAAAAGAAAATTAACTTTGACTGTTGATTTTTCACTTCTAACTGCTGTTTCAATACCTGAACAGTCAGTTGACAGCCAAACTGCTGGCAGTACAATTCTCAGTGTTTTGTACCATCAATCAAATCAATCTTTCACAATTCAAAATTCCAAGATTTTTGTTCAAGAAGTCTTCTGAATATCACATGATTAGCAGAGACTCAAACACTGCACAAAAATCAGGTACGCTTAACTGTCTCCTACACAAACAGTCCCTAATCAGGGTTTTTCTTGTTTTTACAGGAGCAACAAGTTTTTGAGAGCTCAAATGGATTTCATATACATCCATACATCTCAAAGTACCATCATACAAATTTTCAAACTTCAATTCACTCAGACGCACCGTCAGCAGCTCAAACAGTCAACAGACGACCCGTTTGACCAGAAAAGTCAACTGACAGTCAAAAATGAAATTTTTTGTCAAAGTCCATATTTTGTCAAAGGATTCATCATTTGATCATTGGATGATCACAATTCATCAAGGAAAGATCAAAAATCAACAAAACCCTAAGATTCAAAATTAGGGTTTTTGCCTGAAAAGTCAACTCAACTTTGACTGATCATAACTCTCTCATCCTTCATCCAAAAAATGCCAACCAAAGCTCATTGGGAAGGAAATTCAATTATCTTTCAAATGCCATTGATCCCATGGTCATTGGATTCACCATTTGAAAACTATGGCCAAAGACATTACAGGTCATTTTCAAAATCAACAAAAAGACACTTTTTTCAAAAGGACACACAAGGAGAACCAAAAATCATTTTGATATGAGACCAAAGACATTGGTTAGAGGACTCTTTGAGGTTTCCAAAAAGTGCAAGATCTCCTTCATATGACAAAAATTGAAGGATTTACACCTTGTTGAAGGTGGCTAAATTTTGGGAAAATGCATGAAATCAACATTGCTCAAAAATGTTTTTTTTCCAAAAGATGCCAAGTTTTTATGGTCCAAACATCTTTGCCATGTTACTATGGGCCTCCCACGACCAAGACAAATCCCACTTCTATATTATCCATTTTTTGACATAATTTTATCTTATTTTAAGATTAAAATTAAAGGAAAATTGCAAGGATAATTAGTAGCTTGATCTCTAAGCATGACTCACCTCCAAAGTCTTCAATTTTCGGCAGAAGATTGGTGTCCAAGGCAAGAGCATTGAATGGAGTCAAAGTTGGTCAAAAATTCAAGGTTTTTTAATATTAAAGAACCAAACTTTCAACAAAGGCAACAAAGCTTCTTAGCTTGAGTTCCAAGCAACTTTGGGCTATAAATGAGCTATCATACTTCAGCAACAAAGAGAGCCAAAAAGAGACACAAAATATAGCAAGAGCATAGCCAAGAAACCTCTAAAAATTCTCAAAATTCTCCAAACTTTGTAATTTTCGAATTATATATTTCAATCACTATCAATACAAACCAATTGCTCTAATCATCTCCTGGCACTTAATATAGTAAGTTAGAAGCAATAATCATGGCTATATACTCATAGAACTCGTGTTTAAAGAACAACATATTCGTGCATATTATCAACTTTTGATATCTATACGATAAGCTTATTTAAACAAAATCTAATGCCTTTGCCATCCCTTTGAGATCATATGGGGTAGATCTAACGTCTAACATGTGAGTTTAAAGCCCAGAATCGTGGGGTGCCATGGTTGAAGCTTAAAGCTTCAACCTTTTCGTTTTCATACTTAGCGTGATCAAATGAGAAAACTAACCTCACCATTGGACTCAGGAGGTCATCTTTAGTAGATCTGGGCCATTATGGTTTTTATTTTCATGCGTTTTTGTAGGTTTCAAAAATCCAGAAATTCGAAGGTGGAATCCGCAGGTAAAATCGCAGGTAAGTCCGCAGCTAAATCCGCAGGTAACTTGGAGAAGATGATGAACAGTGTAGTTGAACGTTTGACTGCACGCGTGGACAAATCTTGCTTCTCCATTGGCCAGTTTTGGCGCGTGTGGACCCCATCAAGAGTTTGAATTCATTTTGAATTCAGTGCATGCAGTCTTATCATTATGTCATGTTCTCTTCAATCTGGGCCATAGATCTTCATTAAAAAAATGAATCCAACGCATCACAACACGCAGCCTATACCATGGGCTTCACTAATTTCCACACCAGATTAGTATCCTTTTTAATTTTCTATTTTATTTTATTTTTATTGCAAAAATAATCAAAAAATAGTTTTAAAATCCAAAAAATTCCACAAAAAATATTTTAAACTTCTAAAATAATATATTATTTTCTGAAATAAAAAATATTTTATTTTTCTTCAAAATTTCAATATTTTACATAATTAATTAGTATGTACTTATATATTTGCTTATTAATTATTTTAATTAGTCAAAAAATCATAAAAAAAATTGTTCTTTGTGTTAAATATTGTTTATATATTATAAACTAATTTTGTACATATTTAGGATTATTTTTCTCATTAAGTTTTAATTATTTGTGTAATTATTTGCATAATTATGTTTTAATTAACTTAAATCAATTGCCAATCAATTTCAAAAATTCCAAAAAAATTAGTTTTGTTCTAAAATTAATTGACAAACCTTTTGTACATATTTTAAACTTATTTTCTAGGTTTAAACCTATTTTCATCTTTTTCTTCATTTTAATTTAATTAATCAAGTATTAATTATAATTAAAATAAATCCTAAAAAACCCAAAAACATGCCTTTTATTTTTCTTGCAATTTAAAATTCCTAGATAAATGTATAGGATGTCAAATTCATGTAAATAGGCTAGTTTACATTCCCCGCACAATCGATGTAATAGCGTAGATTTACTTTCCGCACTTTACATTTCCGCACTTTAATTTCCCGCAAATATAAACTGCGTGTATGTCAAAGATAAAACTGAACCGTTAGATCACTAACTTCAAAGATAAATATCTGAATCCAATCACAATCACACTTGCACCTCTTCAGGTAATCCTTTCTCATTCTTTTCAAAATCAAAGTCAAAATTACACTGTTTCAAGTACAAAATCGAACCTTGCTTTTATATCCGATGACAGGATAGATTTTTAAAGGAAACAAGGATAAAGACCTTATAACTCAGGGTAGACCTCCTAGTTTGCTTGCTCAAATCAAAACAAACAAAATTCTCATACACTGCTGTTTCTTTCAAAACTTTCCAAAAAGACAATACTTTGTATACATCCAAACACGGATTATTACAAAGTTAACGTTCTTTTCAAAACATCTTTCGAAAGATAAACAAGCATTTTGTATACATCCACACACGGATCATTACAAAATTCAATTCACAAAGTATTTGGGAGCCACATATGAGCAATTTCATAGCAATCAAAAATGATCAATCAACAATTGAGCTAAGCAAACTTAAGAGCCCATGGATAACCATGGATACAAAGGGTGCTAACACCTTCCCTTTGTATAACCTACCCCCTTACCCAGAATTTCTTAAAGGTCTTTTTTCTGTGTCTTTTATAAACCTTTCCTTAATTGGATAAAATAAAAGGTCGGTGGCGACTCTGTGATATTTTCAGAAATGCGAAAGCATTAAGCGACAAAAAAAGGAGTCAGTTCACGTATCTCTACAGATCAGAGGTATGGCCCGGTATTGAAAAAATCGGAGGTCCACAGAACTGGCGACTCTGCTGGGGAGATACTTTCAAAAACAAAATGTTTTCAAAAGGGGTTACCTTAAGAGAATAGGTCGATGTTTTCAATTGATTGATTTGATTGCTTTATCTTTCAAATGCTTGCTTGGGTATTTTGCTTGTGTGAAAGATTCTAACCCGAATCTCGAGATACCTTAAGTATATGACATTAGACCAAGGAAACTGTACGGCATGTACCGATACGGTTGAGCTGGTAGTCATCGTTAGTGCGACACTTTGGTTTATACTGATGTCCCTTGAAAACGATCAAGGAGTATATTAGGCTTCCGAAATGTCATTAAACACTAATTTGTCTTAGAACCTTTTTAGTTGAACTTGACTTGTGGCCTATTAAGTGGCTAGCTTTGAAATTGATCGAAGTTAGTTATCCTCGAGGAATATTTTGATCGGCCGCTCGAGCGCCGTATTGAGATGTTACTTCCAAGGATCATAGAACCCGAATGCTATTCTAGGACAGGTTTTAACCAACTCAACTTCAGTGGGGAGGGTATCACCTATCAGCTCCATGCAAGCCTTTAAACCTAAGGCTTTT